>NC_090824.1:105798079-106171733 GCF_028021215.1 Eschrichtius robustus | reverse complement strand
TGAATTTTGTAAGAATTTCTCTCTTTCACTGTGTTTGTTTCACGGGTTTTTAAAAGTAGTTGATTTTTATAATGGGGTTTAGCTGCTTTTCACTGCTGTGTTTAGGCCGCTTTACACCCACTTGACTCACTTACAGAGGGATATCAACACATAGGTTTTAAGATTCTTACTAGTCAGATATATTCTTGGGCGTTGAATAGGGGGTGTTGAGTCAAGTTCACTGAGCAAGGAGTAGGTCTTGTCGATTACATATTGGGTTTATGGAACGATATCTGAGCTAATTTGAAACCCTTCTTTTAGGCATCACCCCACCTCACCTTTCCCGTTAAGCAGCCATAGTGTGTTTTCTAAACGTGTGACTCTGTTCTGTTTTGTAATTCAGTTCCAGTGTAGCGGTTTTTACATTCCCTCTATAAGTGATATCTTATGATAAGTGTCGTTTTCTGTTTGACTTATTTCACATAGAATCGTCGTACCTAAATCCACTCATCATGCTGCCACTAGCCTTATGACGTTGATTTCATGGCTGAGTGATATTCCATTGTACATAAGGACCACAACGTCTTTATCCATTTTTCTCTTTCCTGGGATATTTAAGGTGTAACGAAGTGGAGGTTCTTGTCAGCAGAGCAGCCCTAAACTTCGGGGTGCCTGTGTCTTGCTGATTTTTAGTTTTCCCAATTTATACGCCCATGAGTGGAAGTGCCCTACGCTCTCTAAGCTGCGTTTTTTAGGTGTTTCAGGACACACCGTACACTTCTCCAGAGTGGCTGTTGGCAATTTACATCCCGCCCATCAGCGTAGCAAGGCTCCCATTTCTCCATGGCCTGCCCTGCATTTCTGGTTTTGACACTTTATTCAGCATGGTCCTTTTGACCGATGGGAAGCGAGACTTCTTTGTAGCGCTGATTTGCCTTTCCAGGTTGCTTGGTTGGCCAAAAAGGGCGTATGCGTTTTTTCCTGAATATATTCAGGAAAAAACGCATACGCCCTTTTTGGCCAAGGGCATCATTGTCGAGGTTTTGCCGCTTTTCCTGTGCTTTAAAGGCGATTCGAATCTACCTCCTGAAATCAGTTTCCTGCAATTCTGCCTTGCTTTCAAATCCTCTTCGTTGCCTTCCCTCAATATATTTGTGGACGAGAGTTATCAGTTATAACTCTGCAGGTTTGTGAATTGCAGTGCCCCTGAGCTCCATTTTTCAACTCGCTTTTTGGGAGCTGGCCGCAAAAGCGCAGGATTGCTTCAGGCCCTATTCTGGTTCCGGGCGGCAAGCTGAGCCTCTGGTTAATTCTTCTTCCTGATGGGAAAATAGAGTGACCTGTGCCTGCCCCAACACCTAGAGCTAGTCTCTCATTGTTTGGCCCTCTTCCCGTTCATCCTCAGGACAAATGGCAACCTGGACGGAACAGGAGGTGAAAGGTGCTGATTCTCCAAGGAGGGAGATTGCTAGTAAAGCGGCTGGAATGGCGAACCCGAGCACAAGGACATGAGAAATGAGGTGCGTTTTAGAAACCTTTCCCGATCACACGGTGTACCATCTTCTGGGTGTCTCATGCATGTTTTCGATGTAGGAAGATGCCCTTGAACCTGGAGATTTGGGACCCATGGGATGGGTACCACGCAGTATTACTTTAAAGGGTCTGCGTTTGCTCACCCAACCTCACCAAACCTCTCAGCCCCAAGAGTGTTCACACTTATGTCTCAATCAGCAGTGGGTCTAGATATGGTCAATCCAGGTGGCATCACAGCCCCTGAACGAATTTTGTAAGAATTTCTCTCTTTCACTGTGTTTGTTTCACGGGTTTTTAAAAGTAGTTGATTTTTATAATGGGGTTTAGCTGCTTTTCACTGCTGTGTTTAGGCCGCTTTACACCCACTTGACTCACTTACAGAGGGATATCAACACATAGGTTTTAAGATTCTTACTAGTCAGATATATTCTTGGGCGTTGAATAGGGGGTGTTGAGTCCAGTTCACTGAGCAAGGAGTAGGTCTTGTCTATTACATATTGGGTTTATGGAACGGTATCTGAGCTAATTTGAAACCCTTCTTTTACGCATCACCCCACCTCACCTTTCCCGTTAAGCAGCCATAGTGTGTTTTCTAAACGTGTGACTCTGTTCTGTTTTGTAATTCAGTTCCAGTGTAGCGGTTTTTACATTCCCTCTATAAGTGATATCTTATGATAAGTGTCGTTTTCTGTTTGACTTATTTCACTTAGAATCGTCGTACCTAAATCCACTCATCATGCTGCCACTAGCCTTATGACGTTGATTTCATGGCTGATTGATATTCCATTGTACATAAGGACCACAACGTCTTTATCCATTTTTCTCTTTCCTGGGATATTTAAGGTGTAAGGAAGTGGAGGTTCTTGTCAGCAGAGCAGCCCTAAACTTTGGGGTGCCTGTGTCTTGCTGATTTTTAGTTTTCCCAATTTATACGCCCATGAGTGGAAGTGCCCTACGCTCTCTAAGCTGCGTTTTTTAGGTGTTTCAGGACACACCGTACACTTCTCCAGAGTGGCTGTTGGCAATTTACATCCCGCCCATCAGCGTAGCAAGGCTCCCGTTTCTCCATGGCCTGCCCTGCATTTCTGGTTTTGACACTTTATTCAGCATGGTCCTTTTGACCGATGGGAAGCGAGACTTCTTTGTAGCGCTGATTTGCCTTTCCAGGTTGCTTGGTTGGCCAAAAAGGGCGTATGCGTTTTTTCCTGAATATATTCAGGAAAAAACGCATACGCCCTTTTTGGCCAAGGGCATCATTGTCGAGGTTTTGCCGCTTTTCCTGTGCTTTAAAGGCGATTCGAATCTACCTCCTGAAATCAGTTTCCTGCAATTCTGCCTTGCTTTCAAATCCTCTTCGTTGCCTTCCCTCAATATATTTGTGGACGAGAGTTATCAGTTATAACTCTGCAGGTTTGTGAATTGCAGTGCCCCTGAGCTCCATTTTTCAACTCGCTTTTTTGGGAGCTGGCCGCAAAAGCGCAGGATTGCTTCAGGCCCTATTCTGGTTCCGGGCGGCAAGCTGAGCCTCTGGTTAATTCTTCTTCCTGATGGGAAAATAGAGTGACCTGTGCCTGCCCCAACACCTAGAGCTAGTCTCTCATTGTTTGGCCCTCTTCCCGTTCATCCTCAGGACAAATGGCAACCTGGACGGAACAGGAGGTGAAAGGTGCTGATTCTCCAAGGAGGGAGATTGCTAGTAAAGCGGCTGGAATGGCGAACCCGAGCACAAGGACATGAGAAATGAGGTGCGTTTTAGAAACCTTTCCCGATCACACGGTGTACCATCTTCTGGGTGTCTCATGCATGTTTTCGATGTAGGAAGATGCCCTTGAACCTGGAGATTTGGGACCCATGGGATGGGTACCACGCAGTATTACTTTAAAGGGTCTGCGTTTGCTCACCCAACCTCAGCAAACCTCTCAGCCCCAAGAGTGTTCACCCTTATGTCTCAATCAGCAGTGGGTCTAGATATGGTCAATCCAGGTGGCATCACAGCCCCTGAACGAATTTTGTAAGAATTTCTCTCTCTTTCACTGTCTTTGTTTCACGGGTTTTTAAAAGTAGTTGATTTTTATAATGGGGTTTAGCTGCTTTTCACTGCTGTGTTTAGGCCGCTTTACACCCACTTGACTCACTTACAGAGGGATATCAACACATAGGTTTTAAGATTCTTACTAGTCAGATATATTCTTGGGCGTTGAATAGGGGGTGTTGAGTCCAGTTCACTGAGCAAGGAGTAGGTCTTGTCTATTACATATTGGGTTTATGGAACGGTATCTGAGCTAATTTGAAACCCTTCTTTTACGCATCACCCCACCTCACCTTTCCCGTTAAGCAGCCATAGTGTGTTTTCTAAACGTGTGACTCTGTTCTGTTTTGTAATTCAGTTCCAGTGTAGCGGTTTTTACATTCCCTCTATAAGTGATATCTTATGATAAGTGTCGTTTTCTGTTTGACTTATTTCACTTAGAATCGTCGTACCTAAATCCACTCATCATGCTGCCACTAGCCTTATGACGTTGATTTCATGGCTGATTGATATTCCATTGTACATAAGGACCACAACGTCTTTATCCATTTTTCTCTTTCCTGGGATATTTAAGGTGTAAGGAAGTGGAGGTTCTTGTCAGCAGAGCAGCCCTAAACTTTGGGGTGCCTGTGTCTTGCTGATTTTTAGTTTTCCCAATTTATACGCCCATGAGTGGAAGTGCCCTACGCTCTCTAAGCTGCGTTTTTTAGGTGTTTCAGGACACACCGTACACTTCTCCAGAGTGGCTGTTGGCAATTTACATCCCGCCCATCAGCGTAGCAAGGCTCCCCTTTCTCCATGGCCTGCCCTGCATTTCTGGTTTTGACACTTTATTCAGCATGGTCCTTTTGACCGATGGGGAGCGAGACTTCTTTGTAGCGCTGATTTGCATTTCCAGGTTGCTTGGTTGGCCAAAAAGGGCGTATGCGTTTTTTCCTGAATATATTCAGGAAAAAACGCATACGCCCTTTTTGGCCAAGGGCATCACTGTCGAGGTTTTGCCGCTTTTCCTGTGCTTTAAAGGCGATTCGAATCTACCTCCTGAAATCAGTTTCCTGCAATTCTGCCTTGCTTTCAAATCCTCTTCGTTGCCTTCCCTCAATATATTTGTGGACGAGAGTTATCAGTTATAACTCTGCAGGCTTGTGAATTGCAGTGCCCCTGAGCTCCATTTTTCAACTCGCTTTTGTGGGAGCTGGTCGCAAAAGCGCAGGATTGCTTCAGGCCCTATTCTGGTTCCGGGCGGCAAGCTGAGCCTCTGGTTAATTCTTCTTCCTGATGGGAAAATAGAGTGACCTGTGCCTGCCCCAACATCTAGAGCTAGTCTCTCATTGTTTGGCCCACTTCCCGTTCATCCTCAGGACAAATGGCAACCTGGACGGAACAGGAGGTGAAAGGTGCTGATTCTCCAAGGAGGGAGATTGCTAGTAAAGCGGCTGGAATGGCGAACCCGAGCACAAGGACATGAGAAATGAGGTGCGTTTTAGAAACCTTTCCCGATCACACGGTGTACCATCTTCTGGGTGTCTCATGCATGTTTTCGATGTAGGAAGATGCCCTTGAACCTGGAGATTTGGGACCCATGGGATGGGTACCACGCAGTATTACTTTAAAGGGTCTGCGTTTGCTCACCCAACCTCACCAAACCTCTCAGCCCCAAGAGTGTTCACCCTTATGTCTCAATCAGCAGTGGGTCTAGATATGGTCAATCCAGGTGGCATCACAGCCCCTGAACGAATTTTGTAAGAATTTCTCTCTCTTTCACTGTCTTTGTTTCACGGGTTTTTAAAAGTATTTGATTTTTATAATGGGGTTTAGCTGCTTTTCACTGCTGTGTTTAGGCCGCTTTACACCCACTTGACTCACTTACAGAGGGATATCAACACATAGGTTTTAAGATTCTTACTAGTCAGATATATTCTTGGGCGTTGAATAGGGGGTGTTGAGTCCAGTTCACTGAGCAAGGAGTAGGTCTTGTCTATTACATATTGGGTTTATGGAACGGTATCTGAGCTAATTTGAAACCCTTCTTTTACGCATCACCCCACCTCACCTTTCCCGTTAAGCAGCCATAGTGTGTTTTCTAAACGTGTGACTCTGTTCTGTTTTGTAATTCAGTTCCAGTGTAGCGGTTTTTACATTCCCTCTATAAGTGATATCTTATGATAAGTGTCGTTTTCTGTTTGACTTATTTCACTTAGAATCGTCGTACCTAAATCCACTCATCATGCTGCCACTAGCCTTATGACGTTGATTTCATGGCTGATTGATATTCCATTGTACATAAGGACCACAACGTCTTTATCCATTTTTCTCTTTCCTGGGATATTTAAGGTGTAAGGAAGTGGAGGTTCTTGTCAGCAGAGCAGCCCTAAACTTTGGGGTGCCTGTGTCTTGCTGATTTTTAGTTTTCCCAATTTATACGCCCATGAGTGGAAGTGCCCTACGCTCTCTAAGCTGCGTTTTTTAGGTGTTTCAGGACACACCGTACACTTCTCCAGAGTGGCTGTTGGCAATTTACATCCCGCCCATCAGCGTAGCAAGGCTCCCATTTCTCCATGGCCTGCCCTGCATTTCTGGTTTTGACACTTTATTCAGCATGGTCCTTTTGACCGATGGGAAGCGAGACTTCTTTGTAGCGCTGATTTGCCTTTCCAGGTTGCTTGGTTGGCCAAAAAGGGCGTATGCGTTTTTTCCTGAATATATTCAGGAAAAAACGCATACGCCCTTTTTGGCCAAGGGCATCATTGTCGAGGTTTTGCCGCTTTTCCTGTGCTTTAAAGGCGATTCGAATCTACCTCCTGAAATCAGTTTCCTGCAATTCTGCCTTGCTTTCAAATCCTCTTCGTTGCCTTCCCTCAATATATTTGTGGACGAGAGTTATCAGTTATAACTCTGCAGGTTTGTGAATTGCAGTGCCCCTGAGCTCCATTTTTCAACTCGCTTTTTTGGGAGCTGGCCGCAAAAGCGCAGGATTGCTTCAGGCCCTATTCTGGTTCCGGGCGGCAAGCTGAGCCTCTGGTTAATTCTTCTTCCTGATGGGAAAATAGAGTGACCTGTGCCTGCCCCAACACCTAGAGCTAGTCTCTCATTGTTTGGCCCTCTTCCCGTTCATCCTCAGGACAAATGGCAACCTGGACGGAACAGGAGGTGAAAGGTGCTGATTCTCCAAGGAGGGAGATTGCTAGTAAAGCGGCTGGAATGGCGAACCCGAGCACAAGGACATGAGAAATGAGGTGCGTTTTAGAAACCTTTCCCGATCACACGGTGTACCATCTTCTGGGTGTCTCATGCATGTTTTCGATGTAGGAAGATGCCCTTGAACCTGGAGATTTGGGACCCATGGGATGGGTACCACGCAGTATTACTTTAAAGGGTCTGCGTTTGCTCACCCAACCTCACCAAACCTCTCAGCCCCAAGAGTGTTCACACTTATGTCTCAATCAGCAGTGGGTCTAGATATGGTCAATCCAGGTGGCATCACAGCCCCTGAACGAATTTTGTAAGAATTTCTCTCTTTCACTGTGTTTGTTTCACGGGTTTTTAAAAGTAGTTGATTTTTATAATGGGGTTTAGCTGCTTTTCACTGCTGTGTTTAGGCCGCTTTACACCCACTTGACTCACTTACAGAGGGATATCAACCCATAGGTTTTAAGATTCTTACTAGTCAGATATATTCTTGGGCGTTGAATAGGGGGTGTTGAGTCAAGTTCACTGAGCAAGGAGTAGGTCTTGTCGATTACATATTGGGTTTATGGAACGATATCTGAGCTAATTTGAAACCCTTCTTTTAGGCATCACCCCACCTCACCTTTCCCGTTAAGCAGCCATAGTGTGTTTTCTAAACGTGTGACTCTGTTCTGTTTTGTAATTCAGTTCCAGTGTAGCGGTTTTTACATTCCCTCTATAAGTGATATCTTATGATAAGTGTCGTTTTCTGTTTGACTTATTTCACATAGAATCGTCGTACCTAAATCCACTCATCATGCTGCCACTAGCCTTATGACGTTGATTTCATGGCTGAGTGATATTCCATTGTACATAAGGACCACAACGTCTTTATCCATTTTTCTCTTTCCTGGGATATTTAAGGTGTAACGAAGTGGAGGTTCTTGTCAGCAGAGCAGCCCTAAACTTCGGGGTGCCTGTGTCTTGCTGATTTTTAGTTTTCCCAATTTATACGCCCATGAGTGGAAGTGCCCTACGCTCTCTAAGCTGCGTTTTTTAGGTGTTTCAGGACACACCGTACACTTCTCCAGAGTGGCTGTTGGCAATTTACATCCCGCCCATCAGCGTAGCAAGGCTCCCCTTTGTCCATGGCCTGCCCTGCATTTCTGCTTTTGACACTTTATTCAGCATGGTCCTTTTGACCGATGGGGAGCGAGACTTCTTTGTAGCGCTGATTTGCCTTTCCAGGTTGCTTGGTTGGCCAAAAAGGGCGTATGCGTTTTTTCCTGAATATATTCAGGAAAAAACGCATACGCCCTTTTTGGCCAAGGGCATCATTGTCGAGGTTTTGCCGCTTTTCCTGTGCTTTAAAGGCGACTCGAATCTACCTCCTGAAATCAGTTTCCTGCAATTCTGCCTTGCTTTCAAATCCTCTTCGTTGCCTTCCCTCAATATATTTGTGGACGAGAGTTATCAGTTATAACTCTGCAGGTTTGTGAATTGCAGTGCCCCTGAGCTCCATTTTTCAACTCGCTTTTTGGGAGCTGGCCGCAAAAGCGCAGGATTGCTTCAGGCCCTATTCTGGTTCCGGGCGGCAAGCTGAGCCTCTGGTTAATTCTTCTTCCTGATGGGAAAATAGAGTGACCTGTGCCTGCCCCAACACCTAGAGCTAGTCTCTCATTGTTTGGCCCTCTTCCCGTTCATCCTCAGGACAAATGGCAACCTGGACGGAACAGGAGGTGAAAGGTGCTGATTCTCCAAGGAGGGAGATTGCTAGTAAAGCGGCTGGAATGGCGAACCCGAGCACAAGGACATGAGAAATGAGGTGCGTTTTAGAAACCTTTCCCGATCACACGGTGTACCATCTTCTGGGTGTCTCATGCATGTTTTCGATGTAGGAAGATGCCCTTGAACCTGGAGATTTGGGACCCATGGGATGGGTACCACGCAGTATTACTTTAAAGGGTCTGCGTTTGCTCACCCAACCTCACCAAACCTCTCAGCCCCAAGAGTGTTCACCCTTATGTCTCAATCAGCAGTGGGTCTAGATATGGTCAATCCAGGTGGCATCACAGCCCCTGAACGAATTTTGTAAGAATTTCTCTCTCTTTCACTGTCTTTGTTTCACGGGTTTTTAAAAGTATTTGATTTTTATAATGGGGTTTAGCTGCTTTTCACTGCTGTGTTTAGGCCGCTTTACACCCACTTGACTCACTTACAGAGGGATATCAACACATAGGTTTTAAGATTCTTACTAGTCAGATATATTCTTGGGCGTTGAATAGGGGGTGTTGAGTCCAGTTCACTGAGCAAGGAGTAGGTCTTGTCTATTACATATTGGGTTTATGGAACGGTATCTGAGCTAATTTGAAACCCTTCTTTTACGCATCACCCCACCTCACCTTTCCCGTTAAGCAGCCATAGTGTGTTTTCTAAACGTGTGACTCTGTTCTGTTTTGTAATTCAGTTCCAGTGTAGCGGTTTTTACATTCCCTCTATAAGTGATATCTTATGATAAGTGTCGTTTTCTGTTTGACTTATTTCACTTAGAATCGTCGTACCTAAATCCACTCATCATGCTGCCACTAGCCTTATGACGTTGATTTCATGGCTGATTGATATTCCATTGTACATAAGGACCACAACGTCTTTATCCATTTTTCTCTTTCCTGGGATATTTAAGGTGTAAGGAAGTGGAGGTTCTTGTCAGCAGAGCAGCCCTAAACTTTGGGGTGCCTGTGTCTTGCTGATTTTTAGTTTTCCCAATTTATACGCCCATGAGTGGAAGTGCCCTACGCTCTCTAAGCTGCGTTTTTTAGGTGTTTCAGGACACACCGTACACTTCTCCAGAGTGGCTGTTGGCAATTTACATCCCGCCCATCAGCGTAGCAAGGCTCCCATTTCTCCATGGCCTGCCCTGCATTTCTGGTTTTGACACTTTATTCAGCATGGTCCTTTTGACCGATGGGAAGCGAGACTTCTTTGTAGCGCTGATTTGCCTTTCCAGGTTGCTTGGTTGGCCAAAAAGGGCGTATGCGTTTTTTCCTGAATATATTCAGGAAAAAACGCATACGCCCTTTTTGGCCAAGGGCATCATTGTCGAGGTTTTGCCGCTTTTCCTGTGCTTTAAAGGCGATTCGAATCTACCTCCTGAAATCAGTTTCCTGCAATTCTGCCTTGCTTTCAAATCCTCTTCGTTGCCTTCCCTCAATATATTTGTGGACGAGAGTTATCAGTTATAACTCTGCAGGTTTGTGAATTGCAGTGCCCCTGAGCTCCATTTTTCAACTCGCTTTTTTGGGAGCTGGCCGCAAAAGCGCAGGATTGCTTCAGGCCCTATTCTGGTTCCGGGCGGCAAGCTGAGCCTCTGGTTAATTCTTCTTCCTGATGGGAAAATAGAGTGACCTGTGCCTGCCCCAACACCTAGAGCTAGTCTCTCATTGTTTGGCCCTCTTCCCGTTCATCCTCAGGACAAATGGCAACCTGGACGGAACAGGAGGTGAAAGGTGCTGATTCTCCAAGGAGGGAGATTGCTAGTAAAGCGGCTGGAATGGCGAACCCGAGCACAAGGACATGAGAAATGAGGTGCGTTTTAGAAACCTTTCCAGATCACACGGTGTACCATCTTCTGGGTGTCTCATGCATGTTTTCGATGTAGGAAGATGCCCTTGAACCTGGAGATTTGGGACCCATGGGATGGGTACCACGCAGTATTACTTTAAAGGGTCTGCGTTTGCTCACCCAACCTCACCAAACCTCTCAGCCCCAAGAGTGTTCACACTTATGTCTCAATCAGCAGTGGGTCTAGATATGGTCAATCCAGGTGGCATCACAGCCCCTGAACGAATTTTGTAAGAATTTCTCTCTCTTTCACTGTCTTTGTTTCACGGGTTTTTAAAAGTAGTTGATTTTTATAATGGGGTTTAGCTGCTTTTCACTGCTGTGTTTAGGCCGCTTTACACCCACTTGACTCACTTACAGAGGGATATCAACACATAGGTTTTAAGATTCTTACTAGTCAGATATATTCTTGGGCGTTGAATAGGGGGTGTTGAGTCAAGTTCACTGAGCAAGGAGTAGGTCTTGTCGATTACATATTGGGTTTATGGAACGATATCTGAGCTAATTTGAAACCCTTCTTTTAGGCATCACCCCACCTCACCTTTCCCGTTAAGCAGCCATAGTGTGTTTTCTAAACGTGTGACTCTGTTCTGTTTTGTAATTCAGTTCCAGTGTAGCGGTTTTTACATTCCCTCTATAAGTGATATCTTATGATAAGTGTCGTTTTCTGTTTGACTTATTTCACATAGAATCGTCGTACCTAAATCCACTCATCATGCTGCCACTAGCCTTATGACGTGATTTCATGGCTGAGTGATATTCCATTGTACATAAGGACCACAACGTCTTTATCCATTTTTCTCTTTCCTGGGATATTTAAGGTGTAAGGAAGTGGAGGTTCTTGTCAGCAGAGCAGCCCTAAACTTTGGGGTGCCTGTGTCTTGCTGATTTTTAGTTTTCCCAATTTATACGCCCATGAGTGGAAGTGCCCTACGCTCTCTAAGCTGCGTTTTTTTAGGTGTTTCAGGACACACCGTACACTTCTCCAGAGTGGCTGTTGGCAATTTACATCCCGCCCATCAGCGTAGCAAGGCTCCCCTTTCTCCATGGCCTGCCCTGCATTTCTGGTTTTGACACTTTATTCAGCATGGTCCTTTTGACCGATGGGGAGCGAGACTTCTTTGTAGCGCTGATTTGCATTTCCAGGTTGCTTGGTTGGCCAAAAAGGGCGTATGCGTTTTTTCCTGAATATATTCAGGAAAAAACGCATACGCCCTTTTTGGCCAAGGGCATCACTGTCGAGGTTTTGCCGCTTTTCCTGTGCTTTAAAGGCGATTCGAATCTACCTCCTGAAATCAGTTTCCTGCAATTCTGCCTTGCTTTCAAATCCTCTTCGTTGCCTTCCCTCAATATATTTGTGGACGAGAGTTATCAGTTATAACTCTGCAGGCTTGTGAATTGCAGTGCCCCTGAGCTCCATTTTTCAACTCGCTTTTGTGGGAGCTGGTCGCAAAAGCGCAGGATTGCTTCAGGCCCTATTCTGGTTCCGGGCGGCAAGCTGAGCCTCTGGTTAATTCTTCTTCCTGATGGGAAAATAGAGTGACCTGTGCCTGCCCCAACATCTAGAGCTAGTCTCTCATTGTTTGGCCCACTTCCCGTTCATCCTCAGGACAAATGGCAACCTGGACGGAACAGGAGGTGAAAGGTGCTGATTCTCAAGGAGGGAGATTGCTAGTAAAGCGGCTGGAATGGCGAACCCGAGCACAAGGACATGAGAAATGAGGTGCGTTTTAGAAACCTTTCCCGATCACACGGTGTACCATCTTCTGGGTGTCTCATGCATGTTTTCGATGTAGGAAGATGCCCTTGAACCTGGAGATTTGGGACCCATGGGATGGGTACCACGCAGTATTACTTTAAAGGGTCTGCGTTTGCTCACCCAACCTCACCAAACCTCTCAGCCCCAAGAGTGTTCACCCTTATGTCTCAATCAGCAGTGGGTCTAGATATGGTCAATCCAGGTGGCATCACAGCCCCTGAACGAATTTTGTAAGAATTTCTCTCTCTTTCACTGTCTTTGTTTCACGGGTTTTTAAAAGTATTTGATTTTTATAATGGGGTTTAGCTGCTTTTCACTGCTGTGTTTAGGCCGCTTTACACCCACTTGACTCACTTACAGAGGGATATCAACACATAGGTTTTAAGATTCTTACTAGTCAGATATATTCTTGGGCGTTGAATAGGGGGTGTTGAGTCCAGTTCACTGAGCAAGGAGTAGGTCTTGTCTATTACATATTGGGTTTATGGAACGGTATCTGAGCTAATTTGAAACCCTTCTTTTACGCATCACCCCACCTCACCTTTCCCGTTAAGCAGCCATAGTGTGTTTTCTAAACGTGTGACTCTGTTCTGTTTTGTAATTCAGTTCCAGTGTAGCGGTTTTTACATTCCCTCTATAAGTGATATCTTATGATAAGTGTCGTTTTCTGTTTGACTTATTTCACTTAGAATCGTCGTACCTAAATCCACTCATCATGCTGCCACTAGCCTTATGACGTTGATTTCATGGCTGATTGATATTCCATTGTACATAAGGACCACAACGTCTTTATCCATTTTTCTCTTTCCTGGGATATTTAAGGTGTAAGGAAGTGGAGGTTCTTGTCAGCAGAGCAGCCCTAAACTTTGGGGTGCCTGTGTCTTGCTGATTTTTAGTTTTCCCAATTTATACGCCCATGAGTGGAAGTGCCCTACGCTCTCTAAGCTGCGTTTTTTAGGTGTTTCAGGACACACCGTACACTTCTCCAGAGTGGCTGTTGGCAATTTACATCCCGCCCATCAGCGTAGCAAGGCTCCCATTTCTCCATGGCCTGCCCTGCATTTCTGGTTTTGACACTTTATTCAGCATGGTCCTTTTGACCGATGGGAAGCGAGACTTCTTTGTAGCGCTGATTTGCCTTTCCAGGTTGCTTGGTTGGCCAAAAAGGGCGTATGCGTTTTTTCCTGAATATATTCAGGAAAAAACGCATACGCCCTTTTTGGCCAAGGGCATCATTGTCGAGGTTTTGCCGCTTTTCCTGTGCTTTAAAGGCGATTCGAATCTACCTCCTGAAATCAGTTTCCTGCAATTCTGCCTTGCTTTCAAATCCTCTTCGTTGCCTTCCCTCAATATATTTGTGGACGAGAGTTATCAGTTATAACTCTGCAGGTTTGTGAATTGCAGTGCCCCTGAGCTCCATTTTTCAACTCGCTTTTTTGGGAGCTGGCCGCAAAAGCGCAGGATTGCTTCAGGCCCTATTCTGGTTCCGGGCGGCAAGCTGAGCCTCTGGTTAATTCTTCTTCCTGATGGGAAAATAGAGTGACCTGTGCCTGCCCCAACACCTAGAGCTAGTCTCTCATTGTTTGGCCCTCTTCCCGTTCATCCTCAGGACAAATGGCAACCTGGACGGAACAGGAGGTGAAAGGTGCTGATTCTCCAAGGAGGGAGATTGCTAGTAAAGCGGCTGGAATGGCGAACCCGAGCACAAGGACATGAGAAATGAGGTGCGTTTTAGAAACCTTTCCCGATCACACGGTGTACCATCTTCTGGGTGTCTCATGCATGTTTTCGATGTAGGAAGATGCCCTTGAACCTGGAGATTTGGGACCCATGGGATGGGTACCACGCAGTATTACTTTAAAGGGTCTGCGTTTGCTCACCCAACCTCACCAAACCTCTCAGCCCCAAGAGTGTTCACACTTATGTCTCAATCAGCAGTGGGTCTAGATATGGTCAATCCAGGTGGCATCACAGCCCCTGAACGAATTTTGTAAGAATTTCTCTCTTTCACTGTGTTTGTTTCACGGGTTTTTAAAAGTAGTTGATTTTTATAATGGGGTTTAGCTGCTTTTCACTGCTGTGTTTAGGCCGCTTTACACCCACTTGACTCACTTACAGAGGGATATCAACCCATAGGTTTTAAGATTCTTACTAGTCAGATATATTCTTGGGCGTTGAATAGGGGGTGTTGAGTCAAGTTCACTGAGCAAGGAGTAGGTCTTGTCGATTACATATTGGGTTTATGGAACGATATCTGAGCTAATTTGAAACCCTTCTTTTAGGCATCACCCCACCTCACCTTTCCCGTTAAGCAGCCATAGTGTGTTTTCTAAACGTGTGACTCTGTTCTGTTTTGTAATTCAGTTCCAGTGTAGCGGTTTTTACATTCCCTCTATAAGTGATATCTTATGATAAGTGTCGTTTTCTGTTTGACTTATTTCACATAGAATCGTCGTACCTAAATCCACTCATCATGCTGCCACTAGCCTTATGACGTTGATTTCATGGCTGAGTGATATTCCATTGTACATAAGGACCACAACGTCTTTATCCATTTTTCTCTTTCCTGGGATATTTAAGGTGTAACGAAGTGGAGGTTCTTGTCAGCAGAGCAGCCCTAAACTTCGGGGTGCCTGTGTCTTGCTGATTTTTAGTTTTCCCAATTTATACGCCCATGAGTGGAAGTGCCCTACGCTCTCTAAGCTGCGTTTTTTAGGTGTTTCAGGACACACCGTACACTTCTCCAGAGTGGCTGTTGGCAATTTACATCCCGCCCATCAGCGTAGCAAGGCTCCCCTTTGTCCATGGCCTGCCCTGCATTTCTGCTTTTGACACTTTATTCAGCATGGTCCTTTTGACCGATGGGGAGCGAGACTTCTTTGTAGCGCTGATTTGCCTTTCCAGGTTGCTTGGTTGGCCAAAAAGGGCGTATGCGTTTTTTCCTGAATATATTCAGGAAAAAACGCATACGCCCTTTTTGGCCAAGGGCATCATTGTCGAGGTTTTGCCGCTTTTCCTGTGCTTTAAAGGCGACTCGAATCTACCTCCTGAAATCAGTTTCCTGCAATTCTGCCTTGCTTTCAAATCCTCTTCGTTGCCTTCCCTCAATATATTTGTGGACGAGAGTTATCAGTTATAACTCTGCAGGTTTGTGAATTGCAGTGCCCCTGAGCTCCATTTTTCAACTCGCTTTTTGGGAGCTGGCCGCAAAAGCGCAGGATTGCTTCAGGCCCTATTCTGGTTCCGGGCGGCAAGCTGAGCCTCTGGTTAATTCTTCTTCCTGATGGGAAAATAGAGTGACCTGTGCCTGCCCCAACACCTAGAGCTAGTCTCTCATTGTTTGGCCCTCTTCCCGTTCATCCTCAGGACAAATGGCAACCTGGACGGAACAGGAGGTGAAAGGTGCTGATTCTCCAAGGAGGGAGATTGCTAGTAAAGCGGCTGGAATGGCGAACCCGAGCACAAGGACATGAGAAATGAGGTGCGTTTTAGAAACCTTTCCCGATCACACGGTGTACCATCTTCTGGGTGTCTCATGCATGTTTTCGATGTAGGAAGATGCCCTTGAACCTGGAGATTTGGGACCCATGGGATGGGTACCACGCAGTATTACTTTAAAGGGTCTGCGTTTGCTCACCCAACCTCACCAAACCTCTCAGCCCCAAGAGTGTTCACCCTTATGTCTCAATCAGCAGTGGGTCTAGATATGGTCAATCCAGGTGGCATCACAGCCCCTGAACGAATTTTGTAAGAATTTCTCTCTCTTTCACTGTCTTTGTTTCACGGGTTTTTAAAAGTATTTGATTTTTATAATGGGGTTTAGCTGCTTTTCACTGCTGTGTTTAGGCCGCTTTACACCCACTTGACTCACTTACAGAGGGATATCAACACATAGGTTTTAAGATTCTTACTAGTCAGATATATTCTTGGGCGTTGAATAGGGGGTGTTGAGTCCAGTTCACTGAGCAAGGAGTAGGTCTTGTCTATTACATATTGGGTTTATGGAACGGTATCTGAGCTAATTTGAAACCCTTCTTTTACGCATCACCCCACCTCACCTTTCCCGTTAAGCAGCCATAGTGTGTTTTCTAAACGTGTGACTCTGTTCTGTTTTGTAATTCAGTTCCAGTGTAGCGGTTTTTACATTCCCTCTATAAGTGATATCTTATGATAAGTGTCGTTTTCTGTTTGACTTATTTCACTTAGAATCGTCGTACCTAAATCCACTCATCATGCTGCCACTAGCCTTATGACGTTGATTTCATGGCTGATTGATATTCCATTGTACATAAGGACCACAACGTCTTTATCCATTTTTCTCTTTCCTGGGATATTTAAGGTGTAAGGAAGTGGAGGTTCTTGTCAGCAGAGCAGCCCTAAACTTTGGGGTGCCTGTGTCTTGCTGATTTTTAGTTTTCCCAATTTATACGCCCATGAGTGGAAGTGCCCTACGCTCTCTAAGCTGCGTTTTTTAGGTGTTTCAGGACACACCGTACACTTCTCCAGAGTGGCTGTTGGCAATTTACATCCCGCCCATCAGCGTAGCAAGGCTCCCATTTCTCCATGGCCTGCCCTGCATTTCTGGTTTTGACACTTTATTCAGCATGGTCCTTTTGACCGATGGGAAGCGAGACTTCTTTGTAGCGCTGATTTGCCTTTCCAGGTTGCTTGGTTGGCCAAAAAGGGCGTATGCGTTTTTTCCTGAATATATTCAGGAAAAAACGCATACGCCCTTTTTGGCCAAGGGCATCATTGTCGAGGTTTTGCCGCTTTTCCTGTGCTTTAAAGGCGATTCGAATCTACCTCCTGAAATCAGTTTCCTGCAATTCTGCCTTGCTTTCAAATCCTCTTCGTTGCCTTCCCTCAATATATTTGTGGACGAGAGTTATCAGTTATAACTCTGCAGGTTTGTGAATTGCAGTGCCCCTGAGCTCCATTTTTCAACTCGCTTTTTTGGGAGCTGGCCGCAAAAGCGCAGGATTGCTTCAGGCCCTATTCTGGTTCCGGGCGGCAAGCTGAGCCTCTGGTTAATTCTTCTTCCTGATGGGAAAATAGAGTGACCTGTGCCTGCCCCAACACCTAGAGCTAGTCTCTCATTGTTTGGCCCTCTTCCCGTTCATCCTCAGGACAAATGGCAACCTGGACGGAACAGGAGGTGAAAGGTGCTGATTCTCCAAGGAGGGAGATTGCTAGTAAAGCGGCTGGAATGGCGAACCCGAGCACAAGGACATGAGAAATGAGGTGCGTTTTAGAAACCTTTCCAGATCACACGGTGTACCATCTTCTGGGTGTCTCATGCATGTTTTCGATGTAGGAAGATGCCCTTGAACCTGGAGATTTGGGACCCATGGGATGGGTACCACGCAGTATTACTTTAAAGGGTCTGCGTTTGCTCACCCAACCTCACCAAACCTCTCAGCCCCAAGAGTGTTCACACTTATGTCTCAATCAGCAGTGGGTCTAGATATGGTCAATCCAGGTGGCATCACAGCCCCTGAACGAATTTTGTAAGAATTTCTCTCTCTTTCACTGTCTTTGTTTCACGGGTTTTTAAAAGTAGTTGATTTTTATAATGGGGTTTAGCTGCTTTTCACTGCTGTGTTTAGGCCGCTTTACACCCACTTGACTCACTTACAGAGGGATATCAACACATAGGTTTTAAGATTCTTACTAGTCAGATATATTCTTGGGCGTTGAATAGGGGGTGTTGAGTCAAGTTCACTGAGCAAGGAGTAGGTCTTGTCGATTACATATTGGGTTTATGGAACGATATCTGAGCTAATTTGAAACCCTTCTTTTAGGCATCACCCCACCTCACCTTTCCCGTTAAGCAGCCATAGTGTGTTTTCTAAACGTGTGACTCTGTTCTGTTTTGTAATTCAGTTCCAGTGTAGCGGTTTTTACATTCCCTCTATAAGTGATATCTTATGATAAGTGTCGTTTTCTGTTTGACTTATTTCACATAGAATCGTCGTACCTAAATCCACTCATCATGCTGCCACTAGCCTTATGACGTTGATTTCATGGCTGAGTGATATTCCATTGTACATAAGGACCACAACGTCTTTATCCATTTTTCTCTTTCCTGGGATATTTAAGGTGTAACGAAGTGGAGGTTCTTGTCAGCAGAGCAGCCCTAAACTTCGGGGTGCCTGTGTCTTGCTGATTTTTAGTTTTCCCAATTTATACGCCCATGAGTGGAAGTGCCCTACGCTCTCTAAGCTGCGTTTTTTAGGTGTTTCAGGACACACCGTACACTTCTCCAGAGTGGCTGTTGGCAATTTACATCCCGCCCATCAGCGTAGCAAGGCTCCCCTTTCTCCATGGCCTGCCCTGCATTTCTGCTTTTGACACTTTATTCAGCATGGTCCTTTTGACCGATGGGGAGCGAGACTTCTTTGTAGCGCTGATTTGCCTTTCCAGGTTGCTTGGTTGGCCAAAAAGGGCGTATGCGTTTTTTCCTGAATATATTCAGGAAAAAACGCATACGCCCTTTTTGGCCAAGGGCATCACTGTCGAGGTTTTGCCGCTTTTCCTGTGCTTTAAAGGCGATTCGAATCTACCTCCTGAAATCAGTTTCCTGCAATTCTGCCTTGCTTTCAAATCCTCTTCGTTGCCTTCCCTCAATATATTTGTGGACGAGAGTTATCAGTTATAACTCTGCAGGCTTGTGAATTGCAGTGCCCCTGAGCTCCATTTTTCAACTCGCTTTTGTGGGAGCTGGTCGCAAAAGCGCAGGATTGCTTCAGGCCCTATTCTGGTTCCGGGCGGCAAGCTGAGCCTCTGGTTAATTCTTCTTCCTGATGGGAAAATAGAGTGACCTGTGCCTGCCCCAACACCTAGAGCTAGTCTCTCATTGTTTGGCCCTCTTCCCGTTCATCCTCAGGACAAATGGCAACCTGGACGGAACAGGAGGTGAAAGGTGCTGATTCTCCAAGGAGGGAGATTGCTAGTAAAGCGGCTGGAATGGCGAACCCAAGCACAAGGACATGAGAAATGAGGTGCGTTTTAGAAACCTTTCCCGATCACACGGTGTACCATCTTCTGGGTGTCTCATGCATGTTTTCGATGTAGGAAGATGCCCTTGAACCTGGAGATTTGGGACCCATGGGATGGGTACCACGCAGTATTACTTTAAAGGGTCTGCGTTTGCTCACCCAACCTCACCAAACCTCTCAGCCCCAAGAGTGTTCAACCTTATGTCTCAATCAGCAGTGGGTCTTGATATGGTCAATCCAGGTGGCATCACAGCCCCTGAACGAATTTTGTAAGAATTTCTCTCTCTTTCACTGTCTTTGTTTCACGGGTTTTTAAAAGTAGTTGATTTTTATAATGGGGTTTAGCTGCTTTTCACTGCTGTGTTTAGGCCGCTTTACACCCACTTGACTCACTTACAGAGGGATATCAACACATAGGTTTTAAGATTCTTACTAGTCAGATATATTCTTGGGCGTTGAATAGGGGGTGTTGAGTCCAGTTCACTGAGCAAGGAGTAGGTCTTGTCGATTACATATTGGGTTTATGGAACGGTATCTGAGCTAATTTGAAACCCTTCTTTTACGCATCACCCCACCTCACCTTTCCCGTTAAGCAGCCATAGTGTGTTTTCTAAACGTGTGACTCTGTTCTGTTTTGTAATTCAGTTCCAGTGTAGCGGTTTTTACATTCCCTCTATAAGTGATATCTTATGATAAGTGTCGTTTTCTGTTTGACTTATTTCACTTAGAATCGTCGTACCTAAATCCACTCATCATGCTGCCACTAGCCTTATGACGTTGATTTCATGGCTGAGTGATATTCCATTGTACATAAGGACCACAACGTCTTTATCCATTTTTCTCTTTCCTGGGATATTTAAGGTGTAAGGAAGTGGAGGTTCTTGTCAGCAGAGCAGCCCTAAACTTTGGGGTGCCTGTGTCTTGCTGATTTTTAGTTTTCCCAATTTATACGCCCATGAGTGGAAGTGCCCTACGCTCTCTAAGCTGCGTTTTTTAGGTGTTTCAGGACACACCGTACACTTCTCCAGAGTGGCTGTTGGCAATTTACATCCCGCCCATCAGCGTAGCAAGGCTCCCATTTCTCCATGGCCTGCCCTGCATTTCTGGTTTTGACACTTTATTCAGCATGGTCCTTTTGACCGATGGGAAGCGAGACTTCTTTGTAGCGCTGATTTGCCTTTCCAGGTTGCTTGGTTGGCCAAAAAGGGCGTATGCGTTTTTTCCTGAATATATTCAGGAAAAAACGCATACGCCCTTTTTGGCCAAGGGCATCATTGTCGAGGTTTTGCCGCTTTTCCTGTGCTTTAAAGGCGATTCGATTCTACCTCCTGAAATCAGTTTCCTGCAATTCTGCCTTGCTTTCAAATCCTCTTCGTTGCCTTCCCTCAATATATTTGTGGACGAGAGTTATCAGTTATAACTCTGCAGGTTTGTGAATTGCAGTGCCCCTGAGCTCCATTTTTCAACTCGCTTTTTGGGAGCTGGCCGCAAAAGCGCAGGATTGCTTCAGGCCCTATTCTGGTTCCGGGCGGCAAGCTGAGCCTCTGGTTAATTCTTCTTCCTGATGGGAAAATAGAGTGACCTGTGCCTGCCCCAACACCTAGAGCTAGTCTCTCATTGTTTGGCCCTCTTCCCGTTCATCCTCAGGACAAATGGCAACCTGGACGGAACAGGAGGTGAAAGGTGCTGATTCTCCAAGGAGGGAGATTGCTAGTAAAGCGGCTGGAATGGCGAACCCGAGCACAAGGACATGAGAAATGAGGTGCGTTTTAGAAACCTTTCCCGATCACACGGTGTACCATCTTCTGGGTGTCTCATGCATGTTTTCGATGTAGGAAGATGCCCTTGAACCTGGAGATTTGGGACCCATGGGATGGGTACCACGCAGTATTACTTTAAAGGGTCTGCGTTTGCTCACCCAACCTCACCAAACCTCTCAGCCCCAAGAGTGTTCACACTTATGTCTCAATCAGCAGTGGGTCTAGATATGGTCAATCCAGGTGGCATCACAGTCCCTGAACGAATTTTGTAAGAATTTCTCTCTTTCACTGTGTTTGTTTCACGGGTTTTTAAAAGTAGTTGATTTTTATAATGGGGTTTAGCTGCTTTTCACTGCTGTGTTTAGGCCGCTTTACACCCACTTGACTCACTTACAGAGGGATATCAACACATAGGTTTTAAGATTCTTACTAGTCAGATATATTCTTGGGCGTTGAATAGGGGGTGTTGAGTCCAGTTCACTGAGCAAGGAGTAGGTCTTGTCTATTACATATTGGGTTTATGGAACGGTATCTGAGCTAATTTGAAACCCTTCTTTTACGCATCACCCCACCTCACCTTTCCCGTTAAGCAGCCATAGTGTGTTTTCTAAACGTGTGACTCTGTTCTGTTTTGTAATTCAGTTCCAGTGTAGCGGTTTTTACATTCCCTCTATAAGTGATATCTTATGATAAGTGTCGTTTTCTGTTTGACTTATTTCACTTAGAATCGTCGTACCTAAATCCACTCATCATGCTGCCACTAGCCTTATGACGTTGATTTCATGGCTGATTGATATTCCATTGTACATAAGGACCACAACGTCTTTATCCATTTTTCTCTTTCCTGGGATATTTAAGGTGTAAGGAAGTGGAGGTTCTTGTCAGCAGAGCAGCCCTAAACTTTGGGGTGCCTGTGTCTTGCTGATTTTTAGTTTTCCCAATTTATACGCCCATGAGTGGAAGTGCCCTACGCTCTCTAAGCTGCGTTTTTTAGGTGTTTCAGGACACACCGTACACTTCTCCAGAGTGGCTGTTGGCAATTTACATCCCGCCCATCAGCGTAGCAAGGCTCCCGTTTCTCCATGGCCTGCCCTGCATTTCTGGTTTTGACACTTTATTCAGCATGGTCCTTTTGACCGATGGGAAGCGAGACTTCTTTGTAGCGCTGATTTGCCTTTCCAGGTTGCTTGGTTGGCCAAAAAGGGCGTATGCGTTTTTTCCTGAATATATTCAGGAAAAAACGCATACGCCCTTTTTGGCCAAGGGCATCATTGTCGAGGTTTTGCCGCTTTTCCTGTGCTTTAAAGGCGATTCGAATCTACCTCCTGAAATCAGTTTCCTGCAATTCTGCCTTGCTTTCAAATCCTCTTCGTTGCCTTCCCTCAATATATTTGTGGACGAGAGTTATCAGTTATAACTCTGCAGGTTTGTGAATTGCAGTGCCCCTGAGCTCCATTTTTCAACTCGCTTTTTTGGGAGCTGGCCGCAAAAGCGCAGGATTGCTTCAGGCCCTATTCTGGTTCCGGGCGGCAAGCTGAGCCTCTGGTTAATTCTTCTTCCTGATGGGAAAATAGAGTGACCTGTGCCTGCCCCAACACCTAGAGCTAGTCTCTCATTGTTTGGCCCTCTTCCCGTTCATCCTCAGGACAAATGGCAACCTGGACGGAACAGGAGGTGAAAGGTGCTGATTCTCCAAGGAGGGAGATTGCTAGTAAAGCGGCTGGAATGGCGAACCCGAGCACAAGGACATGAGAAATGAGGTGCGTTTTAGAAACCTTTCCCGATCACACGGTGTATCATCTTCTGGGTGTCTCATGCATGTTTTCGATGTAGGAAGATGCCCTTGAACCTGGAGATTTGGGACCCATGGGATGGGTACCACGCAGTATTACTTTAAAGGGTCTGCGTTTGCTCACCCAACCTCACCAAACCTCTCAGCCCCAAGAGTGTTCACCCTTATGTCTCAATCAGCAGTGGGTCTAGATATGGTCAATCCAGGTGGCATCACAGCCCCTGAACGAATTTTGTAAGAATTTCTCTCTCTTTCACTGTCTTTGTTTCACGGGTTTTTAAAAGTAGTTGATTTTTATAATGGGGTTTAGCTGCTTTTCACTGCTGTGTTTAGGCCGCTTTACACCCACTTGACTCACTTACAGAGGGATATCAACACATAGGTTTTAAGATTCTTACTAGTCAGATATATTCTTGGGCGTTGAATAGGGGGTGTTGAGTCAAGTTCACTGAGCAAGGAGTAGGTCTTGTCGATTACATATTGGGTTTATGGAACGATATCTGAGCTAATTTGAAACCCTTCTTTTAGGCATCACCCCACCTCACCTTTCCCGTTAAGCAGCCATAGTGTGTTTTCTAAACGTGTGACTCTGTTCTGTTTTGTAATTCAGTTCCAGTGTAGCGGTTTTTACATTCCCTCTATAAGTGATATCTTATGATAAGTGTCGTTTTCTGTTTGACTTATTTCACATAGAATCGTCGTACCTAAATCCACTCATCATGCTGCCACTAGCCTTATGACGTTGATTTCATGGCTGAGTGATATTCCATTGTACATAAGGACCACAACGTCTTTATCCATTTTTCTCTTTCCTGGGATATTTAAGGTGTAAGGAAGTGGAGGTTCTTGTCAGCAGAGCAGCCCTAAACTTCGGGGTGCCTGTGTCTTGCTGATTTTTAGTTTTCCCAATTTATACGCCCATGAGTGGAAGTGCCCTACGCTCTCTAAGCTGCGTTTTTTAGGTGTTTCAGGACACACCGTACACTTCTCCAGAGTGGCTGTTGGCAATTTACATCCCGCCCATCAGCGTAGCAAGGCTCCCCTTTCTCCATGGCCTGCCCTGCATTTCTGGTTTTGACACTTTATTCAGCATGGTCCTTTTGACCGATGGGGAACGAGACTTCTTTGTAGCGCTGATTTGCCTTTCCAGGTTGCTTGGTTGGCCAAAAAGGGCGTATGCGTTTTTTCCTGAATATATTCAGGAAAAAACGCATACGCCCTTTTTGGCCAAGGGCATCACTGTCGAGGTTTTGCCGCTTTTCCTGTGCTTTAAAGGCGATTCGAATCTACCTCCTGAAATCAGTTTCCTGCAATTCTGCCTTGCTTTCAAATCCTCTTCGTTGCCTTCCCTCAATATATTTGTGGACGAGAGTTATCAGTTATAACTCTGCAGGCTTGTGAATTGCAGTGCCCCTGAGCTCCATTTTTCAACTCGCTTTTGTGGGAGCTGGTCGCAAAAGCGCAGGATTGCTTCAGGCCCTATTCTGGTTCCGGGCGGCAAGCTGAGCCTCTGGTTAATTCTTCTTCCTGATGGGAAAATAGAGTGACCTGTGCCTGCCCCAACACCTAGAGCTAGTCTCTCATTGTTTGGCCCTCTTCCCGTTCATCCTCAGGACAAATGGCAACCTGGACGGAACAGGAGGTGAAAGGTGCTGATTCTCCAAGGAGGGAGATTGCTAGTAAAGCGGCTGGAATGGCGAACCCGAGCACAAGGACATGAGAAATGAGGTGCGTTTTAGAAACCTTTCCCGATCACACGGTGTACCATCTTCTGGGTGTCTCATGCATGTTTTCGATGTAGGAAGATGCCCTTGAACCTGGAGATTTGGGACCCATGGGATGGGTACCACGCAGTATTACTTTAAAGGGTCTGCATTTGCTCACCCAACCTCACCAAACCTCTCAGCCCCAAGAGTGTTCACCCTTATGTCTCAATCAGCAGTGGGTCTAGATATGGTCAATCCAGGTGGCATCACAGCCCCTGAACGAATTTTGTAAGAATTTCTCTCTCTTTCACTGTCTTTGTTTCACGGGTTTTTAAAAGTAGTTGATTTTTATAATGGGGTTTAGCTGCTTTTCACTGCTGTGTTTAGGCCGCTTTACACCCACTTGACTCACTTACAGAGGGATATCAACACATAGGTTTTAAGATTCTTACTAGTCAGATATATTCTTGGGCGTTGAATAGGGGGTGTTGAGTCCAGTTCACTGAGCAAGGAGTAGGTCTTGTCTATTACATATTGGGTTTATGGAACGGTATCTGAGCTAATTTGAAACCCTTCTTTTACGCATCACCCCACCTCACCTTTCCCGTTAAGCAGCCATAGTGTGTTTTCTAAACGTGTGACTCTGTTCTGTTTTGTAATTCAGTTCCAGTGTAGCGGTTTTTACATTCCCTCTATAAGTGATATCTTATGATAAGTGTCGTTTTCTGTTTGACTTATTTCACTTAGAATCGTCGTACCTAAATCCACTCATCATGCTGCCACTAGCCTTATGACGTTGATTTCATGGCTGATTGATATTCCATTGTACATAAGGACCACAACGTCTTTATCCATTTTTCTCTTTCCTGGGATATTTAAGGTGTAAGGAAGTGGAGGTTCTTGTCAGCAGAGCAGCCCTAAACTTTGGGGTGCCTGTGTCTTGCTGATTTTTAGTTTTCCCAATTTATACGCCCATGAGTGGAAGTGCCCTACGCTCTCTAAGCTGCGTTTTTTAGGTGTTTCAGGACACACCGTACACTTCTCCAGAGTGGCTGTTGGCAATTTACATCCCGCCCATCAGCGTAGCAAGGCTCCCATTTCTCCATGGCCTGCCCTGCATTTCTGGTTTTGACACTTTATTCAGCATGGTCCTTTTGACCGATGGGAAGCGAGACTTCTTTGTAGCGCTGATTTGCCTTTCCAGGTTGCTTGGTTGGCCAAAAAGGGCGTATGCGTTTTTTCCTGAATATATTCAGGAAAAAACGCATACGCCCTTTTTGGCCAAGGGCATCATTGTCGAGGTTTTGCCGCTTTTCCTGTGCTTTAAAGGCGACTCGAATCTACCTCCTGAAATCAGTTTCCTGCAATTCTGCCTTGCTTTCAAATCCTCTTCGTTGCCTTCCCTCAATATATTTGTGGACGAGAGTTATCAGTTATAACTCTACAGGTTTGTGAATTGCAGTGCCCCTGAGCTCCATTTTTCAACTCGCTTTTTGGGAGCTGGCCGCAAAAGCGCAGGATTGCTTCAGGCCCTATTCTGGTTCCGGGCGGCAAGCTGAGCCTCTGGTTAATTCTTCTTCCTGATGGGAAAATAGAGTGATCTGTGCCTGCCCCAACACCTAGAGCTAGTCTCTCATTGTTTGGCCCTCTTCCCGTTCATCCTCAGGACAAATGGCAACCTGGACGGAACAGGAGGTGAAAGGTGCTGATTCTCCAAGGAGGGAGATTGCTAGTAAAGCGGCTGGAATGGCGAACCCGAGCACAAGGACATGAGAAATGAGGTGCGTTTTAGAAACCTTTCCCGATCACACGGTGTACCATCTTCTGGGTGTCTCATGCATGTTTTCGATGTAGGAAGATGCCCTTGAACCTGGAGATTTGGGACCCATGGGATGGGTACCACGCAGTATTACTTTAAAGGGTCTGCGTTTGCTCACCCAACCTCACCAAACCTCTCAGCCCCAAGAGTGTTCACCCTTATGTCTCAATCAGCAGTGGGTCTAGATATGGTCAATCCAGGTGGCATCACAGCCCCTGAACGAATTTTGTAAGAATTTCTCTCTCTTTCACTGTCTTTGTTTCACGGGTTTTTAAAAGTATTTGATTTTTATAATGGGGTTTAGCTGCTTTTCACTGCTGTGTTTAGGCCGCTTTACACCCACTTGACTCACTTACAGAGGGATATCAACACATAGGTTTTAAGATTCTTACTAGTCAGATATATTCTTGGGCGTTGAATAGGGGGTGTTGAGTCCAGTTCACTGAGCAAGGAGTAGGTCTTGTCTATTACATATTGGGTTTATGGAACGGTATCTGAGCTAATTTGAAACCCTTCTTTTACGCATCACCCCACCTCACCTTTCCCGTTAAGCAGCCATAGTGTGTTTTCTAAACGTGTGACTCTGTTCTGTTTTGTAATTCAGTTCCAGTGTAGCGGTTTTTACATTCCCTCTATAAGTGATATCTTATGATAAGTGTCGTTTTCTGTTTGACTTATTTCACTTAGAATCGTCGTACCTAAATCCACTCATCATGCTGCCACTAGCCTTATGACGTTGATTTCATGGCTGATTGATATTCCATTGTACATAAGGACCACAACGTCTTTATCCATTTTTCTCTTTCCTGGGATATTTAAGGTGTAAGGAAGTGGAGGTTCTTGTCAGCAGAGCAGCCCTAAACTTTGGGGTGCCTGTGTCTTGCTGATTTTTAGTTTTCCCAATTTATACGCCCATGAGTGGAAGTGCCCTACGCTCTCTAAGCTGCGTTTTTTAGGTGTTTCAGGACACACCGTACACTTCTCCAGAGTGGCTGTTGGCAATTTACATCCCGCCCATCAGCGTAGCAAGGCTCCCATTTCTCCATGGCCTGCCCTGCATTTCTGGTTTTGACACTTTATTCAGCATGGTCCTTTTGACCGATGGGAAGCGAGACTTCTTTGTAGCGCTGATTTGCCTTTCCAGGTTGCTTGGTTGGCCAAAAAGGGCGTATGCGTTTTTTCCTGAATATATTCAGGAAAAAACGCATACGCCCTTTTTGGCCAAGGGCATCATTGTCGAGGTTTTGCCGCTTTTCCTGTGCTTTAAAGGCGACTCGAATCTACCTCCTGAAATCAGTTTCCTGCAATTCTGCCTTGCTTTCAAATCCTCTTCGTTGCCTTCCCTCAATATATTTGTGGACGAGAGTTATCAGTTATAACTCTACAGGTTTGTGAATTGCAGTGCCCCTGAGCTCCATTTTTCAACTCGCTTTTTGGGAGCTGGCCGCAAAAGCGCAGGATTGCTTCAGGCCCTATTCTGGTTCCGGGCGGCAAGCTGAGCCTCTGGTTAATTCTTCTTCCTGATGGGAAAATAGAGTGACCTGTGCCTGCCCCAACACCTAGAGCTAGTCTCTCATTGTTTGGCCCTCTTCCCGTTCATCCTCAGGACAAATGGCAACCTGGACGGAACAGGAGGTGAAAGGTGCTGATTCTCCAAGGAGGGAGATTGCTAGTAAAGCGGCTGGAATGGCGAACCCGAGCACAAGGACATGAGAAATGAGGTGCGTTTTAGAAACCTTTCCCGATCACACGGTGTACCATCTTCTGGGTGTCTCATGCATGTTTTCGATGTAGGAAGATGCCCTTGAACCTGGAGATTTGGGACCCATGGGATGGGTACCACGCAGTATTACTTTAAAGGGTCTGCGTTTGCTCACCCAACCTCACCAAACCTCTCAGCCCCAAGAGTGTTCACACTTATGTCTCAATCAGCAGTGGGTCTAGATATGGTCAATCCAGGTGGCATCACAGCCCCTGAACGAATTTTGTAAGAATTTCTCTCTTTCACTGTGTTTGTTTCACGGGTTTTTAAAAGTAGTTGATTTTTATAATGGGGTTTAGCTGCTTTTCACTGCTGTGTTTAGGCCGCTTTACACCCACTTGACTCACTTACAGAGGGATATCAACACATAGGTTTTAAGATTCTTACTAGTCAGATATATTCTTGGGCGTTGAATAGGGGGTGTTGAGTCCAGTTCACTGAGCAAGGAGTAGGTCTTGTCTATTACATATTGGGTTTATGGAACGGTATCTGAGCTAATTTGAAACCCTTCTTTTACGCATCACCCCACCTCACCTTTCCCGTTAAGCAGCCATAGTGTGTTTTCTAAACGTGTGACTCTGTTCTGTTTTGTAATTCAGTTCCAGTTTGGCGGTTTTTACATTCCCTCTATAAGTGATATCTTATGATAAGTGTCGTTTTCTGTTTGACTTATTTCACTTAGAATCGTCGTACCTAAATCCACTCATCATGCTGCCACTAGCCTTATGACGTTGATTTCATGGCTGAGTGATATTCCATTGTACATAAGGACCACAACGTCTTTATCCATTTTTCTCTTTCCTGGGATATTTAAGGTGTAAGGAAGTGGAGGTTCTTGTCAGCAGAGCAGCCCTAAACTTTGGGGTGCCTGTGTCTTGCTGATTTTTAGTTTTCCCAATTTATACGCCCATGAGTGGAAGTGCCCTACGCTCTCTAAGCTGCGTTTTTTAGGTGTTTCAGGACACACCGTATACTTCTCCAGAGTGGCTGTTGGCAATTTACATCCCGCCCATCAGCGTAGCAAGGCTCCCGTTTCTCCATGGCCTGCCCTGCATTTCTGGTTTTGACACTTTATTCAGCATGGTCCTTTTGACCGATGGGAAGCGAGACTTCTTTGTAGCGCTGATTTGCCTTTCCAGGTTGCTTGGTTGGCCAAAAACGGCGTATGCGTTTTTTCCTGAATATATTCAGGAAAAAACGCATACGCCCTTTTTGGCCAAGGGCATCATTGTCGAGGTTTTGCCGCTTTTCCTGTGCTTTAAAGGCGATTCGAATCTACCTCCTGAAATCAGTTTCCTGCAATTCTGCCTTGCTTTCAAATCCTCTTCGTTGCCTTCCCTCAATATATTTGTGGACGAGAGTTATCAGTTATAACTCTGCAGGTTTGTGAATTGCAGTGCCCCTGAGCTCCATTTTTCAACTCGCTTTTTTGGGAGCTGGCCGCAAAAGCGCAGGATTGCTTCAGGCCCTATTCTGGTTCCGGGCGGCAAGCTGAGCCTCTGGTTAATTCTTCTTCCTGATGGGAAAATAGAGTGACCTGTGCCTGCCCCAACACCTAGAGCTAGTCTCTCATTGTTTGGCCCTCTTCCCGTTCATCCTCAGGACAAATGGCAACCTGGACGGAACAGGAGGTGAAAGGTGCTGATTCTCCAAGGAGGGAGATTGCTAGTAAAGCGGCTGGAATGGCGAACCCGAGCACAAGGACATGAGAAATGAGGTGCGTTTTAGAAACCTTTCCCGATCACACGGTGTACCATCTTCTGGGTGTCTCATGCATGTTTTCGATGTAGGAAGATGCCCTTGAACCTGGAGATTTGGGACCCATGGGATGGGTACCACGCAGTATTACTTTAAAGGGTCTGCGTTTGCTCACCCAACCTCACCAAACCTCTCAGCCCCAAGAGTGTTCACCCTTATGTCTCAATCAGCAGTGGGTCTAGATATGGTCAATCCAGGTGGCATCACAGCCCCTGAACGAATTTTGTAAGAATTTCTCTCTTTCACTGTGTTTGTTTCACGGGTTTTTAAAAGTAGTTGATTTTTATAATGGGGTTTAGCTGCTTTTCACTGCTGTGTTTAGGCCGCTTTACACCCACTTGACTCACTTACAGAGGGATATCAACACATAGGTTTTAAGATTCTTACTAGTCAGATATATTCTTGGGCGTTGAATAGGGGGTGTTGAGTCAAGTTCACTGAGCAAGGAGTAGGTCTTGTCGATTACATATTGGGTTTATGGAACGATATCTGAGCTAATTTGAAACCCTTCTTTTAGGCATCACCCCACCTCACCTTTCCCGTTAAGCAGCCATAGTGTGTTTTCTAAACGTGTGACTCTATTCTGTTTTGTAATTCAGTTCCAGTGTAGCGGTTTTTACATTCCCTCTATAAGTGATATCTTATGATAAGTGTCGTTTTCTGTTTGACTTATTTCACATAGAATCGTCGTACCTAAATCCACTCATCATGCTGCCACTAGCCTTATGACGTTGATTTCATGGCTGAGTGATATTCCATTGTACATATGGACCACAACGTCTTTATCCATTTTTCTCTTTCCTGGGATATTTAAGGTGTAACGAAGTGGAGGTTCTTGTCAGCAGAGCAGCCCTAAACTTCGGGGTGCCTGTGTCTTGCTGATTTTTAGTTTTCCCAATTTATACGCCCATGAGTGGAAGTGCCCTACGCTCTCTAAGCTGCGTTTTTTAGGTGTTTCAGGACACACCGTACACTTCTCCAGAGTGGCTGTTGGCAATTTACATCCCGCCCATCAGCGTAGCAAGGCTCCCCTTTCTCCATGGCCTGCCCTGCATTTCTGGTTTTGACACTTTATTCAGCATGGTCCTTTTGACCTATGGGGAACGAGACTTCTTTGTAGCGCTGATTTGCCTTTCCAGGTTGCTTGGTTGGCCAAAAAGGGCGTATGCGTTTTTTCCTGAATATATTCAGGAAAAAACGCATACGCCCTTTTTGGCCAAGGGCATCACTGTCGAGGTTTTCCCGCTTTTCCTGTGCTTTAAAGGCGATTCGAATCTACCTCCTGAAATCAGTTTCCTGCAATTCTGCCTTGCTTTCAAATCCTCTTCGTTGCCTTCCCTCAATATATTTGTGGACGAGAGTTATCAGTTATAACTCTGCAGGCTTGTGAATTGCAGTGCCCCTGAGCTCCATTTTTCAACTCGCTTTTGTGGGAGCTGGTCGCAAAAGCGCAGGATTGCTTCAGGCCCTATTCTGGTTCCGGGCGGCAAGCTGAGCCTCTGGTTAATTCTTCTTCCTGATGGGAAAATAGAGTGACCTGTGCCTGCCCCAACACCTAGAGCTAGTCTCTCATTGTTTGGCCCTCTTCCCGTTCATCCTCAGGACAAATGGCAACCTGGACGGAACAGGAGGTGAAAGGTGCTGATTCTCCAAGGAGGGAGATTGCTAGTAAAGCGGCTGGAATGGCGAACCCGAGCACAAGGACATGAGAAATGAGGTGCGTTTTAGAAACCTTTCCCGATCACACGGTGTACCATCTTCTGGGTGTCTCATGCATGTTTTCGATGTAGGAAGATGCCCTTGAACCTGGAGATTTGGGACCCATGGGATGGGTACCACGCAGTATTACTTTAAAGGGTCTGCGTTTGCTCACCCAACCTCACCAAACCTCTCAGCCCCAAGAGTGTTCACCCTTATGTCTCAATCAGCAGTGGGTCTAGATATGGTCAATCCAGGTGGCATCACAGCCCCTGAACGAATTTTGTAAGAATTTCTCTCTCTTTCACTGTCTTTGTTTCACGGGTTTTTAAAAGTAGTTGATTTTTATAATGGGGTTTAGCTGCTTTTCACTGCTGTGTTTAGGCCGCTTTACACCCACTTGACTCACTTACAGAGGGATATCAACACATAGGTTTTAAGATTCTTACTAGTCAGATATATTCTTGGGCGTTGAATAGGGGGTGTTGAGTCCAGTTCACTGAGCAAGGAGTAGGTCTTGTCTATTACATATTGGGTTTATGGAACGGTATCTGAGCTAATTTGAAACCCTTCTTTTACGCATCACCCCACCTCACCTTTCCCGTTAAGCAGCCATAGTGTGTTTTCTAAACGTGTGACTCTGTTCTGTTTTGTAATTCAGTTCCAGTGTAGCGGTTTTTACATTCCCTCTATAAGTGATATCTTATGATAAGTGTCGTTTTCTGTTTGACTTATTTCACTTAGAATCGTCGTACCTAAATCCACTCATCATGCTGCCACTAGCCTTATGACGTTGATTTCATGGCTGATTGATATTCCATTGTACATAAGGACCACAACGTCTTTATCCATTTTTCTCTTTCCTGGGATATTTAAGGTGTAAGGAAGTGGAGGTTCTTGTCAGCAGAGCAGCCCTAAACTTCGGCGTGCCTGTGTCTTGCTGATTTTTAGTTTTCCCAATTTATACGCCCATGAGTGGAAGTGCCCTACGCTCTCTAAGCTGCGTTTTTTAGGTGTTTCAGGACACACCGTACACTTCTCCAGAGTGGCTGTTGGCAATTTACATCCCGCCCATCAGCGTAGCAAGGCTCCCGTTTCTCCATGGCCTGCCCTGCATTTCTGGTTTTGACACTTTATTCAGCATGGTCCTTTTGACCGATGGGAAGCGAGACTTCTTTGTAGCGCTGATTTGCCTTTCCAGGTTGCTTGGTTGGCCAAAAAGGGCGTATGCGTTTTTTCCTGAATATATTCAGGAAAAAACGCATACGCCCTTTTTGGCCAAGGGCATCATTGTCGAGGTTTTGCCGCTTTTCCTGTGCTTTAAAGGCGATTCGAATCTACCTCCTGAAATCAGTTTCCTGCAATTCTGCCTTGCTTTCAAATCCTCTTCGTTGCCTTCCCTCAATATATTTGTGGACGAGAGTTATCAGTTATAACTCTGCAGGTTTGTGAATTGCAGTGCCCCTGAGCTCCATTTTTCAACTCGCTTTTTTGGGAGCTGGCCGCAAAAGCGCAGGATTGCTTCAGGCCCTATTCTGGTTCCGGGCGGCAAGCTGAGCCTCTGGTTAATTCTTCTTCCTGATGGGAAAATAGAGTGACCTGTGCCTGCCCCAACACCTAGAGCTAGTCTCTCATTGTTTGGCCCTCTTCCCGTTCATCCTCAGGACAAATGGCAACCTGGACGGAACAGGAGGTGAAAGGTGCTGATTCTCCAAGGAGGGAGATTGCTAGTAAAGCGGCTGGAATGGCGAACCCGAGCACAAGGACATGAGAAATGAGGTGCGTTTTAGAAACCTTTCCCGATCACACGGTGTACCATCTTCTGGGTGTCTCATGCATGTTTTCGATGTAGGAAGATGCCCTTGAACCTGGAGATTTGGGACCCATGGGATGGGTACCACGCAGTATTACTTTAAAGGGTCTGCGTTTGCTCACCCAACCTCACCAAACCTCTCAGCCCCAAGAGTGTTCACCCTTATGTCTCAATCAGCAGTGGGTCTAGATATGGTCAATCCAGGTGGCATCACAGCCCCTGAACGAATTTTGTAAGAATTTCTCTCTCTTTCACTGTCTTTGTTTCACGGGTTTTTAAAAGTAGTTGATTTTTATAATGGGGTTTAGCTGCTTTTCACTGCTGTGTTTAGGCCGCTTTACACCCACTTGACTCACTTACAGAGGGATATCAACACATAGGTTTTAAGATTCTTACTAGTCAGATATATTCTTGGGCGTTGAATAGGGGGTGTTGAGTCAAGTTCACTGAGCAAGGAGTAGGTCTTGTCGATTACATATTGGGTTTATGGAACGATATCTGAGCTAATTTGAAACCCTTCTTTTAGGCATCACCCCACCTCACCTTTCCCGTTAAGCAGCCATAGTGTGTTTTCTAAACGTGTGACTCTGTTCTGTTTTGTAATTCAGTTCCAGTGTAGCGGTTTTTACATTCCCTCTATAAGTGATATCTTATGATAAGTGTCGTTTTCTGTTTGACTTATTTCACATAGAATCGTCGTACCTAAATCCACTCATCATGCTGCCACTAGCCTTATGACGTTGATTTCATGGCTGAGTGATATTCCATTGTACATAAGGACCACAACGTCTTTATCCATTTTTCTCTTTCCTGGGATATTTAAGGTGTAACGAAGTGGAGGTTCTTGTCAGCAGAGCAGCCCTAAACTTCGGGGTGCCTGTGTCTTGCTGATTTTTAGTTTTCCCAATTTATACGCCCATGAGTGGAAGTGCCCTACGCTCTCTAAGCTGCGTTTTTTAGGTGTTTCAGGACACACCGTACACTTCTCCAGAGTGGCTGTTGGCAATTTACATCCCGCCCATCAGCGTAGCAAGGCTCCCGTTTCTCCATGGCCTGCCCTGCATTTCTGGTTTTGACACTTTATTCAGCATGGTCCTTTTGACCGATAGGGAGCGAGACTTCTTTTTAGCGCTGATTTGCCTTTCCAGGTTGCTTGGTTGGCCAAAAAGGGCGTATGCGTTTTTTCCTGAATATATTCAGGAAAAAACGCATACGCCCTTTTTGGCCAAGGGCATCATTGTCGAGGTTTTGCTGCTTTTCCTATGCTTTAAAGGCGATTCGAATCTACCTCCTGAAATCAGTTTCCTGCAATTCTGCCTTGCTTTCAAATCCTCTTCGTTGCCTTCCCTCAATATATTTGTGGACGAGAGTTATCAGTTATAACTCTGCAGGTTTGTGAATTGCAGTGCCCCTGAGCTCCATTTTTCAACTCGCTTTTTTGGGAGCTGGCCGCAAAAGCGCAGGATTGCTTCAGGCCCTATTCTGGTTCCGGGCGGCAAGCTGAGCCTCTGGTTAATTCTTCTTCCTGATGGGAAAATAGAGTGACCCGTGCCTGCCCCAACACCTAGAGCTAGTCTCTCATTGTTTGGCCCTCTTCCCGTTCATCCTCAGGACAAATGGCAACCTGGACGGAACAGGAGGTTAAAGGTGCTGATTCTCCAAGGAGGGAGATTGCTAGTAAAGCGGCTGGAATGGCGAACCCGAGCACAAGGACATGAGAAATGAGGTGCGTTTTAGAAACCTTTCCCGATCACACGGTGTACCATCTTCTGGGTGTCTCATGCATGTTTTCTATGTAGGAAGATGCCCTTGAACCTGGAGATTTGGGACCCATGGGATGGGTACCACGCAGTATTACTTTAAAGGGTCTGCGTTTGCTCACCCAACCTCACCAAACCTCTCAGCCCCAAGAGTGTTCACACTTATGTCTCAATCAGCAGTGGGTCTAGATATGGTCAATCCAGGTGGCATCACAGCCCCTGAACGAATTTTGTAAGAATTTCTCTCTTTCACTGTCTTTGTTTCACGGGTTTTTAAAAGTAGTTGATTTTTATAATGGGGTTTAGCTGCTTTTCACTGCTGTGTTTAGGCCGCTTTACACCCACTTGACTCACTTACAGAGGGATATCAACACATAGGTTTTAAGATTCTTACTAGTCAGATATATTCTTGGGCGTTGAATAGGGGGTGTTGAGTCAAGTTCACTGAGCAAGGAGTAGGTCTTGTCGATTACATATTGGGTTTATGGAACGATATCTGAGCTAATTTGAAACCCTTCTTTTAGGCATCACCCCACCTCACCTTTCCCGTTAAGCAGCCATAGTGTGTTTTCTAAACGTGTGACTCTGTTCTGTTTGGTAATTCAGTTCCAGTGTAGCGGTTTTTACATTCCCTCTATAAGTGATATCTTATGATAAGTCTCGTTTTCTGTTTGACTTATTTCACATAGAATCGTCGTACCTAAATCCACTCATTATGCTGCCACTAGCCTTATGACGTTGATTTCATGGCTGAGTGATATTCCATTGTACATAAGGACCACAACGTCTTTATCCATTTTTCTCTTTCCTGGGATATTTAAGGTGTAACGAAGTGGAGGTTCTTGTCAGCAGAGCAGCCCTAAACTTCGGGGTGCCTGTGTCTTGCTGATTTTTAGTTTTCCCAATTTATACGCCCATGAGTGGAAGTGCCCTACGCTCTCTAAGCTGCGTTTTTTAGGTGTTTCAGGACACACCGTACACTTCTCCAGAGTGGCTGTTGGCAATTTACATCCCGCCCATCAGCGTAGCAAGGCTCCCGTTTCTCCATGGCCTGCCCTGCATTTCTGGTTTTGACACTTTATTCAGCATGGTCCTTTTGACCGATGGGGAGCGAGACTTCTTTGTAGCGCTGATTTGCCTTTCCAGGTTGCTTGGTTGGCCAAAAAGGGCGTATGCGTTTTTTCCTGAATATATTCAGGAAAAAACGCATACGCCCTTTTTGGCCAAGGGCATCATTGTCGAGGTTTTGCCGCTTTTCCTGTGCTTTAAAGGCGATTCGAATCTACCTCCTGAAATCAGTTTCCTGCAATTCTGCCTTGCTTTCAAATCCTCTTCGTTGCCTTCCCTCAATATATTTGTGGACGAGAGTTATCAGTTATAACTCTGCAGGTTTGTGAATTGCAGTGCCCCTGAGCTCCATTTTTCAACTCGCTTTTTTGGGAGCTGGCCGCAAAAGCGTAGGATTGCTTCAGGCCCTATTCTGGTTCCGGGCGGCAAGCTGAGCCTCTGGTTAATTCTTCTTCCTGATGGGAAAATAGAGTGACCTGTGCCTGCCCCAACACCTAGAGCTAGTCTCTCATTGTTTGGCCCTCTTCCCGTTCATCCTCAGGACAAATGGCAACCTGGACGGAACAGGAGGTGAAAGGTGCTGATTCTCCAAGGAGGGAGATTGCTAGTAAAGCGGCTGGAATGGCGAACCCGAGCACAAGGACATGAGAAATGAGGTGCGTTTTAGAAACGTTTCCCGATCACACGGTGTACCATCTTCTGGGTGTCTCATGCATGTTTTCGATGTAGGAAGATGCCCTTGAACCTGGAGATTTGGGACCCATGGGATGGGTACCACGCAGTATTACTTTAAAGGGTCTGCGTTTGCTCACCCAACCTCACCAAAACTCTCAGCCCCAAGAGTGTTCACCCTTATGTCTCAATCAGCAGTGGGTCTAGATATGGTCAATCCAGGTGGCTTCACAGCCCCTGAACGAATTTTGTAAGAATTTCTCTCTCTTTCACTGTCTTTGTTTCACGGGTTTTTAAAAGTAGTTGATTTTTATAATGGGGTTTAGCTGCTTTTCACTGCTGTGTTTAGGCCGCTTTACACCCACTTGACTCACTTACAGAGGGATATCAACACATAGGTTTTAAGATTCTTACTAGTCAGATATATTCTTGGGCGTTGAATAGGGGGTGTTGAGTCAAGTTCACTGAGCAAGGAGTAGGTCTTGTCGATTACATATTGGGTTTATGGAACGATATCTGAGCTAATTTGAAACCCTTCTTTTAGGCATCACCCCACCTCACCTTTCCCGTTAAGCAGCCATAGTGTGTTTTCTAAACGTGTGACTCTGTTCTGTTTTGTAATTCAGTTCCAGTGTAGCAGTTTTTACATTCCCTCTATAAGTGATATCTTATGATAAGTGTCGTTTTCTGTTTGACTTATTTCACATAGAATCGTCGTACCTAAATCCACTCATCATGCTGCCACTAGCCTTATGACGTTGATTTCATGGCTGAGTGATATTCCATTGTACATAAGGACCACAACGTCTTTATCCATTTTTCTCTTTCCTGGGATATTTAAGGTGTAACGAAGTGGAGGTTCTTGTCAGCAGAGCAGCCCTAAACTTCGGGGTGCCTGTGTCTTGCTGATTTTTAGTTTTCCCAATTTATACGCCCATGAGTGGAAGTGCCCTACGCTCTCTAAGCTGCGTTTTTTAGGTGTTTCAGGACACACCGTACACTTCAGAGTGGCTGTTGGCAATTTACATCCCGCCCATCAGCGTAGCAAGGCTCCCGTTTCTCCGTGGCCTGCCCTGCATTTCTGGTTTTGACACTTTATTCAGCATGGTCCTTTTGACCGATGGGGAGCGAGACTTCTTTGTAGCGCTGATTTGCCTTTCCAGGTTGCTTGGTTGGCCAAAAAGGGCGTATGCGTTTTTTCCTGAATATATTCAGGAAAAAACGCATACGCCCTTTTGGCCAAGGGCATCACTGTCGAGGTTTTGCCGCTTTTCCTGTGCTTTAAAGGCGATTCGAATCTACCTCCTGAAATCAGTTTCCTGCAATTCTGCCTTGCTTTCAAATCCTCTTCGTTGCCTTCCCTCAATATATTTGTGGACGAGAGTTATCAGTTATAACTCTGCAGGCTTGTGAATTGCAGTGCCCCTGAGCTCCATTTTTCAACTCGCTTTTGTGGGAGCTGGTCGCAAAAGCGCAGGATTGCTTCAGGCCCTATTCTGGTTCCGGGCGGCAAGCTGAGCCTCTGGTTAATTCTTCTTCCTGATGGGAAAATAGAGTGACCTGTGCCTGCCCCAACACCTAGAGCTAGTCTCTCATTGTTTGGCCCTCTTCCCGTTCATCCTCAGGACAAATGGCAACCTGAACGGAACAGGAGGTGAAAGGTGCTGATTCTCCAAGGAGAGGGAGATTGCTAGTAAAGCGGCTGGAATGGCGAACCCGAGCACAAGGACATGAGAAATGACGTGCGTTTTAGAAACCTTTCCCGATCACACGGTGTACCATCTTCTGGGTGTCTCATGCATGTTTTCGATGTAGGAAGATGCCCTTGAACCTGGAGATTTGGGACCCATGGGATGGGTACCACGCAGTATTACTTTAAAGGGTCTGCGTTTGCTCACCCAACCTCACCAAACCTCTCAGCCCCAAGAGTGTTCACCCTTATGTCTCAATCAGCAGTGGGTCTTGATATGGTCAATCCAGGTGGCATCACAGCCCCTGAACGAATTTTGTAAGAATTTCTCTCTCTTTCACTGTCTTTGTTTCACGGGTTTTTAAAAGTAGTTGATTTTTATAATGGGGTTTAGCTGCTTTTCACTGCTGTGTTTAGGCCGCTTTACACGCACTTGACTCACTTACAGAGGGATATCAACACATAGGTTTTAAGATTCTTACTAGTCAGATATATTCTTGGGCGTTGAATAGGGGGTGTTGAGTCCAGTTCACTGAGCAAGGAGTAGGTCTTGTCTATTACATATTGGGTTTATGGAACGGTATCTGAGCTAATTTGAAACCCTTCTTTTACGCATCACCCCACCTCACCTTTCCCGTTAAGCAGCCATAGTGTGTTTTCTAAACGTGTGACTCTGTTCTGTTTTGTAATTCAGTTCCAGTGTAGCGGTTTTTACATTCCCTCTATAAGTGATATCTTATGATAAGTGTCGTTTTCTGTTTGACTTATTTCACTTAGAATCGTCGTACCTAAATCCACTCATCATGCTGCCACTAGCCTTATGACGTTGATTTCATGGCTGATTGATATTCCATTGTACATAAGGACCACAACGTCTTTATCCATTTTTCTCTTTCCTGGGATATTTAAGGTGTAAGGAAGTGGAGGTTCTTGTCAGCAGAGCAGCCCTAAACTTTGGGGTGCCTGTGTCTTGCTGATTTTTAGTTTTCCCAATTTATACGCCCATGAGTGGAAGTGCCCTACGCTCTCTAAGCTGCGTTTTTTAGGTGTTTCAGGACACACCGTACACTTCTCCAGAGTGGCTGTTGGCAATTTACATCCCGCCCATCAGCGTAGCAAGGCTCCCGTTTCTCCATGGCCTGCCCTGCATTTCTGGTTTTGACACTTTATTCAGCATGGTCCTTTTGACCGATGGGAAGCGAGACTTCTTTGTAGCGCTGATTTGCCTTTCCAGGTTGCTTGGTTGGCCAAAAAGGGCGTATGCGTTTTTTCCTGAATATATTCAGGAAAAAACGCATACGCCCTTTTTGGCCAAGGGCATCATTGTCGAGGTTTTGCCGCTTTTCCTGTGCTTTAAAGGCGATTCGAATCTACCTCCTGAAATCAGTTTCCTGCAATTCTGCCTTGCTTTCAAATCCTCTTCGTTGCCTTCCCTCAATATATTTGTGGACGAGAGTTATCAGTTATAACTCTGCAGGTTTGTGAATTGCAGTGCCCCTGAGCTCCATTTTTCAACTCGCTTTTTTGGGAGCTGGCCGCAAAAGCGCAGGATTGCTTCAGGCCCTATTCTGGTTCCGGGCGGCAAGCTGAGCCTCTGGTTAATTCTTCTTCCTGATGGGAAAATAGAGTGACCTGTGCCTGCCCCAACACCTAGAGCTAGTCTCTCATTGTTTGGCCCTCTTCCCGTTCATCCTCAGGACAAATGGCAACCTGGACGGAACAGGAGGTGAAAGGTGCTGATTCTCCAAGGAGGGAGATTGCTAGTAAAGCGGCTGGAATGGCGAACCCGAGCACAAGGACATGAGAAATGAGGTGCGTTTTAGAAACCTTTCCCGATCACACGGTGTACCATCTTCTGGGTGTCTCATGCATGTTTTCGATGTAGGAAGATGCCCTTGAACCTGGAGATTTGGGACCCATGGGATGGGTACCACGCAGTATTACTTTAAAGGGTCTGCGTTTGCTCACCCAACCTCACCAAACCTCTCAGCCCCAAGAGTGTTCACACTTATGTCTCAATCAGCAGTGGGTCTAGATATGGTCAATCCAGGTGGCATCACAGCCCCTGAACGAATTTTGTAAGAATTTCTCTCTTTCACTGTGTTTGTTTCACGGGTTTTTAAAAGTAGTTGATTTTTATAATGGGGTTTAGCTGCTTTTCACTGCTGTGTTTAGGCCGCTTTACACCCACTTGACTCACTTACAGAGGGATATCAACACATAGGTTTTAAGATTCTTACTAGTCAGATATATTCTTGGGCGTTGAATAGGGGGTGTTGAGTCAAGTTCACTGAGCAAGGAGTAGGTCTTGTTGATTACATATTGGGTTTATGGAACGATATCTGAGCTAATTTGAAACCCTTCTTTTAGGCATCACCCCACCACACCTTTCCCGTTAAGCAGCCATAGTGTGTTTTCTAAACGTGTGACTCTGTTCTGTTTTGTAATTCAGTTCCAGTGTAGCGGTTTTTACATTCCCTCTATAAGTGATATCTTATGATAAGTGTCGTTTTCTGTTTGACTTATTTCACATAGAATCGTCGTACCTAAATCCACTCATCATGCTGCCACTAGCCTTATGACGTTGATTTCATGGCTGAGTGATATTCCATTGTACATAAGGACCACAACGTCTTTATCCATTTTTCTCTTTCCTGGGATATTTAAGGTGTAACGAAGTGGAGGTTCTTGTCAGCAGAGCAGCCCTAAACTTCGGGGTGCCTGTGTCTTGCTGATTTTTAGTTTTCCCAATTTATACGCCCATGAGTGGAAGTGCCCTACGCTCTCTAAGCTGCGTTTTTTAGGTGTTTCAGGACACACCGTACACTTCTCCAGAGTGGCTGTTTGCAATTTACATCCTGCCCATCAGCGTAGCAAGGCTCCCCTTTCTCCATGGCCTGCCCTACATTTCTGGTTTTGACACTTTATTCAGCATGGTCCTTTTGACCGATGGGGAGCGAGACTTCTTTGTAGCGCTGATTTGCCTTTCCAGGTTGCTTGGTTGGCCAAAAAGGGCGTATGCGTTTTTTCCTGAATATATTCAGGAAAAAACGCATACGCCCTTTTTGGCCAAGGGCATCACTGTCGAGGTTTTGCCGCTTTTCCTGTGCTTTAAAGGCGATTCGAATCTACCTCCTGAAATCAGTTTCCTGCAATTCTGCCTTGCTTTCAAATCCTCTTCGTTGCCTTCCCTCAATATATTTGTGGACGAGAGTTATCAGTTATAACTCTGCAGGCTTGTGAATTGCAGTGCCCCTGAGCTCCATTTTTCAACTCGCTTTTGTGGGAGCTGGTCGCAAAAGCGCAGGATTGCTTCAGGCCCTATTCTGGTTCCGGGCGGCAAGCTGAGCCTCTGGTTAATTCTTCTTCCTGATGGGAAAATAGAGTGACCTGTGCCTGCCCCAACACCTAGAGCTAGTCTCTCATTGTTTGGCCCTCTTCCCGTTCATCCTCAGGACAAATGGCAACCTGGACGGAACAGGAGGTGAAAGGTGCTGATTCTCCAAGGAGAGGGAGATTGCTAGTAAAGCGGCTGGAATGGCGAACCCGAGCACAAGGACATGAGAAATGAGGTGCGTTTTAGAAACCTTTCCCGATCACACGGTGTACCATCTTCTGGGTGTCTCATGCATGTTTTCGATGTAGGAAGATGCCCTTGAACCTGGAGATTTGGGACCCATGGGATGGGTACCACGCAGTATTACTTTAAAGGGTCTGCGTTTGCTCACCCAACCTCACCAAACCTCTCAGCCCCAAGAGTGTTCACCCTTATGTCTCAATCAGCAGTGGGTCTTGATATGGTCAATCCAGGTGGCATCACAGCCCCTGAACGAATTTTGTAAGAATTTCTCTCTCTTTCACTGTCTTTGTTTCACGGGTTTTTAAAAGTAGTTGATTTTTATAATGGGGTTTAGCTGCTTTTCACTGCTGTGTTTAGGCCGCTTTACACCCACTTGACTCACTTACAGAGGGATATCAACACATAGGTTTTAAGATTCTTACTAGTCAGATATATTCTTGGGCGTTGAATAGGGGGTGTTGAGTCAAGTTCACTGAGCAGGGAGTAGGTCTTGTCGATTACATATTGGGTTTATGGAACGATATCTGAGCTAATTTGAAACCCTTCTTTTAGGCATCACCCCACCTCACCTTTCCCGTTAAGCAGCCATAGTGTGTTTTCTAAACGTGTGACTCTGTTCTGTTTTGTAATTCAGTTCCAGTGTAGCGGTTTTTACATTCCCTCTATAAGTGATATCTTATGATAAGTGTCGTTTTCTGTTTGACTTATTTCACATAGAATCGTCGTACCTAAATCCACTCATCATGCTGCCACTAGCCTTATGACGTTGATTTCATGGCTGAGTGATATTCCATTGTACATAAGGACCACAACGTCTTTATCCATTTTTCTCTTTCCTGGGATATTTAAGGTGTAACGAAGTGGAGGTTCTTGTCAGCAGAGCAGCCGTAAACTTCGGGGTGCCTGTGTCTTGCTGATTTTTAGTTTTCCCAATTTATACGCCCATGAGTGGAAGTGCCCTACGCTCTCTAAGCTGCGTTTTTTAGGTGTTTCAGGACACACCGTACACTTCTCCAGAGTGGCTGTTGGCAATTTACATCCCGCCCATCAGCGTAGCAAGGCTCCCATTTCTCCATGGCCTGCCCTGCATTTCTGGTTTTGACACTTTATTCAGCATGGTCCTTTTGACCGATGGGGAGCGAGACTTCTTTGTAGCGCTGATTTGCCTTTCCAGGTTGCTTGGTTGGCCAAAAAGGGCGTATGCGTTTTTTCCTGAATATATTCAGGAAAAAACTCATACGCCCTTTTTGGCCAAGGGCATCATTGTCGAGATTTTGCCGCTTTTCCTGTGCTTTAAAGGCGATTCGAATCTACCTCCTGAAATCAGTTTCCTGCAATTCTGCCTTGCTTTCAAATCCTCTTCGTTGCCTTCCCTCAATATATTTGTGGACGAGAGTTATCAGTTATAACTCTGCAGGTTTGTGAATTGCAGTGCCCCTGAGCTCCATTTTTCAACTCGCTTTTGTGGGAGCTGGTCGCAAAAGCGCAGGATTGCTTCAGGCCCTATTCTGGTTCCGGGCGGCAAGCTGAGCCTCTGGTTAATTCTTCTTCCTGATGGGAAAATAGAGTGACCTGTGCCTGCCCCAACACCTAGAGCTAGTCTCTCATTGTTTGGCCCTCTTCCCGTTCATCCTCAGGACAAATGGCAACCTGGACGGAACAGGAGGTGAAAGGTGCTGATTCTCCAAGGAGGGAGATTGCTAGTAAAGCGGCTGGAATGGCGAACCCGAGCACAAGGACATGAGAAATGAGGTGCGTTTTAGAAACCTTTCCCGATCACACGGTGTACCATCTTCTGGGTGTCTCATGCATGTTTTCGATGTAGGAAGATGCCCTTGAACCTGGAGATTTGGGACCCATGGGATGGGTACCACGCAGTATTACTTTAAAGGGTCTGCGTTTGCTCACCCAACCTCACCAAACTTCTCAGCCCCAAGAGTGTTCACCCTTATGTCTCAATCAGCAGTGGGTCTAGATATGGTCAATCCAGGTGGCATCACAGCCCCTGAACGAATTTTGTAAGAATTTCTCTCTCTTTCACTGTCTTTGTTTCACGGGTTTTTAAAAGTAGTTGATTTTTATAATGGGTTTTAGCTGCTTTTCACTGCTGTGTTTAGGCGGCTTTACACCCATTTGACTCACTTACAGAGGGATATCAACACGTAGGTTTTAAGATTCTTACTAGTCAGATATATTCTTGGGCGTTGAATAGGGGGTGTGAGTCCAGTTCACTGAGCAAGGAGTAGGTCTTGTCTATTACATATTGGGTTTATGGAACGGTATCTGAGCTAATTTGAAACCCTTCTTTTACGCATCACCCCACCTCACCTTTCCCGTTAAGCAGCCATAGTGTGTTTTCTAAACGTGTGACTCTGTTCTGTTTTGTAATTCAGTTCCAGTGTAGCGGTTTTTACATTCCCTCTATAAGTGATATCTTATGATAAGTGTCGTTTTCTGTTTGACTTATTTCACATAGAATCGTCGTACCTAAATCCACTCATCATGCTGCCACTAGCCTTATGACGTTGATTTCATGGCTGAGTGATATTCCATTGTACATAAGGACCACAACGTCTTTATCCATTTTTCTCTTTCCTGGGATATTTAAGGTGTAACGAAGTGGAGGTTCTTGTCAGCAGAGCAGCCCTAAACTTTGGGGTGCCTGTGTCTTGCTAATTTTTAGTTTTCCCAATTTATACGCCCATGAGTGGAAGTGCCCTACGCTCTCTAAGCTGCGTTTTTTAGGTGTATCAGGACACACCGTACACTTCTCCAGAGTGGCTGTTGGCAATTTACATCCCGCCCATCAGCGTAGCAAGGCTCCCGTTTCTCCATGGCCTGCCCTGCATTTCTGGTTTTGACACTTTATTCAGCATGGTCCTTTTGACCGATAGGGAGCGAGACTTCTTTTTAGCGCTGATTTGCCTTTCCAGGTTGCTTGGTTGGCCAAAAAGGGCGTATGCGTTTTTTCCTGAATATATTCAGGAAAAAACGCATACGCCCTTTTTGGCCAAGGGCATCATTGTCGAGGTTTTGCTGCTTTTCCTATGCTTTAAAGGCGATTCGAATCTACCTCCTGAAATCAGTTTCCTGCAATTCTGCCTTGCTTTCAAATCCTCTTCGTTGCCTTCCCTCAATATATTTGTGGACGAGAGTTATCAGTTATAACTCTGCAGGTTTGTGAATTGCAGTGCCCCTGATCTCCATTTTTCAACTCGCTTTTTTGGGAGCTGGCCGCAAAAGCGCAGGATTGCTTCAGGCCCTATTCTGGTTCCGGGCGGCAAGCTGAGCCTCTGGTTAATTCTTCTTCCTGATGGGAAAATAGAGTGACCCGTGCCTGCCCCAACACCTAGAGCTAGTCTCTCATTGTTTGGCCCTCTTCCCGTTCATCCTCAGGACAAATGGCAACCTGGACGGAACAGGAGGTTAAAGGTGCTGATTCTCCAAGGAGGGAGATTGCTAGTAAAGCGGCTGGAATGGCGAACCCGAGCACAAGGACATGAGAAATGAGGTGCGTTTTAGAAACCTTTCCCGATCACACGGTGTACCATCTTCTGGGTGTCTCATGCATGTTTTCTATGTAGGAAGATGCCCTTGAACCTGGAGATTTGGGACCCATGGGATGGGTACCACGCAGTATTACTTTAAAGGGTCTGCGTTTGCTCACCCAACCTCACCAAACCTCTCAGCCCCAAGAGTGTTCACACTTATGTCTCAATCAGCAGTGGGTCTAGATATGGTCAATCCAGGTGGCATCACAGCCCCTGAACGAATTTTGTAAGAATTTCTCTCTTTCACTGTCTTTGTTTCACGGGTTTTTAAAAGTAGTTGATTTTTATAATGGGGTTTAGCTGCTTTTCACTGCTGTGTTTAGGCCGCTTTACACCCACTTGACTCACTTACAGAGGGATATCAACACATAGGTTTTAAGATTCTTACTAGTCAGATATATTCTTGGGCGTTGAATAGGGGGTGTTGAGTCAAGTTCACTGAGCAAGGAGTAGGTCTTGTCGATTACATATTGGGTTTATGGAACGATATCTGAGCTAATTTGAAACCCTTCTTTTAGGCATCACCCCACCTCACCTTTCCCGTTAAGCAGCCATAGTGTGTTTTCTAAACGTGTGACTCTGTTCTGTTTGGTAATTCAGTTCCAGTGTAGCGGTTTTTACATTCCCTCTATAAGTGATATCTTATGATAAGTCTCGTTTTCTGTTTGACTTATTTCACATAGAATCGTCGTACCTAAATCCACTCATTATGCTGCCACTAGCCTTATGACGTTGATTTCATGGCTGAGTGATATTCCATTGTACATAAGGACCACAACGTCTTTATCTATTTTTCTCTTTCCTGGGATATTTAAGGTGTAACGAAGTGGAGGTTCTTGTCAGCAGAGCAGCCCTAAACTTCGGGGTGCCTGTGTCTTGCTGATTTTTAGTTTTCCCAATTTATACGCCCATGAGTGGAAGTGCCCTACGCTCTCTAAGCTGCGTTTTTTAGGTGTTTCAGGACACACCGTACACTTCTCCAGAGTGGCTGTTGGCAATTTACATCCCGCCCATCAGCGTAGCAAGGCTCCCGTTTCTCCATGGCCTGCCCTGCATTTCTGGTTTTGACACTTTATTCAGCATGGTCCTTTTGACCGATGGGGAGCGAGACTTCTTTGTAGCGCTGATTTGCCTTTCCAGGTTGCTTGGTTGGCCAAAAAGGGCGTATGCGTTTTTTCCTGAATATATTCAGGAAAAAACGCATACGCACTTTTTGGCCAAGGGCATCATTGTCGAGGTTTTGCCGCTTTTCCTGTGCTTTAAAGGCGATTCGAATCTACCTCCTGAAATCAGTTTCCTGCAATTCTGCCTTGCTTTCAAATCCTCTTCGTTGCCTTCCCTCAATATATTTGTGGACGAGAGTTATCAGTTATAACTCTGCAGGTTTGTGAATTGCAGTGCCCCTGAGCTCCATTTTTCAACTCGCTTTTTTGGGAGCTGGCCGCAAAAGCGCAGGATTGCTTCAGGCCCTATTCTGGTTCCGGGCGGCAAGCTGAGCCTCTGGTTAATTCTTCTTCCTGATGGGAAAATAGAGTGACCTGTGCCTGCCCCAACACCTAGAGCTAGTCTCTCATTGTTTGGCCCTCTTCCCGTTCATCCTCAGGACAAATGGCAACCTGGACGGAACAGGAGGTGAAAGGTGCTGATTCTCCAAGGAGGGAGATTGCTAGTAAAGCGGCTGGAATGGCGAACCCGAGCACAAGGACATGAGAAATGAGGTGCGTTTTAGAAACCTTTCCCGATCACACGGTGTACCATCTTCTGGGTGTCTCATGCATGTTTTCGATATAGGAAGATGCCCTTGAACCTGGAGATTTGGGACCCATGGGATGGGTACCACGCAGTATTACTTTAAAGGGTCTGCGTTTGCTCACCCAACCTCACCAAACCTCTCAGCCCCAAGAGTGTTCACACTTATGTCTCAATCAGCAGTGGGTCTAGATATGGTCAATCCAGGTGGCATCACAGCCCCTGAACGAATTTTGTAAGAATTTCTCTCTTTCACTGTCTTTGTTTCACGGGTTTTTAAAAGTAGTTGATTTTTATAATGGGGTTTAGCTGCTTTTCACTGCTGTGTTTAGGCCGCTTTACACCCACTTGACTCACTTACAGAGGGATATCAACACATAGGTTTTAAGATTCTTACTAGTCAGATATATTCTTGGGCGTTGAATAGGGGGTGTTGAGTCAAGTTCACTGAGCAAGGAGTAGGTCTTGTTGATTACATATTGGGTTTATGGAACGATATCTGAGCTAATTTGAAACCCTTCTTTTAGGCATCACCCCACCTCACCTTTCCCGTTAAGCAGCCATAGTGTGTTTTCTAAACGTGTGACTCTGTTCTGTTTTGTAATTCAGTTCCAGTGTAGCGGTTTTTACATTCCCTCTATAAGTGATATCTTATGATAAGTGTCGTTTTCTGTTTGACTTATTTCACTTAGAATCGTCGTACCTAAATCCACTCATCATGCTGCCACTAGCCTTATGACGTTGATTTCATGGCTGATTGATATTCCATTGTACATAAGGACCACAACGTCTTTATCCATTTTTCTCTTTCCTGGGATATTTAAGGTGTAAGGAAGTGGAGGTTCTTGTCAGCAGAGCAGCCCTAAACTTTGGGGTGCCTGTGTCTTGCTGATTTTTAGTTTTCCCAATTTATACGCCCATGAGTGGAAGTGCCCTACGCTCTCTAAGCTGCGTTTTTTAGGTGTTTCAGGACACACCGTACACTTCTCCAGAGTGGCTGTTGGCAATTTACATCCCGCCCATCAGCGTAGCAAGGCTCCCGTTTCTCCATGGCCTGCCCTGCATTTCTGGTTTTGACACTTTATTCAGCATGGTCCTTTTGACCGATGGGAAGCGAGACTTCTTTGTAGCGCTGATTTGCCTTTCCAGGTTGCTTGGTTGGCCAAAAAGGGCGTATGCGTTTTTTCCTGAATATATTCAGGAAAAAACGCATACGCCCTTTTTGGCCAAGGGCATCATTGTCGAGGTTTTGCCGCTTTTCCTGTGCTTTAAAGGCGATTCGAATCTACCTCCTGAAATCAGTTTCCTGCAATTCTGCCTTGCTTTCAAATCCTCTTCGTTGCCTTCCCTCAATATATTTGTGGACGAGAGTTATCAGTTATAACTCTGCAGGTTTGTGAATTGCAGTGCCCCTGAGCTCCATTTTTCAACTCGCTTTTTTGGGAGCTGGCCGCAAAAGCGCAGGATTGCTTCAGGCCCTATTCTGGTTCCGGGCGGCAAGCTGAGCCTCTGGTTAATTCTTCTTCCTGATGGGAAAATAGAGTGACCTGTGCCTGCCCCAACACCTAGAGCTAGTCTCTCATTGTTTGGCCCTCTTCCCGTTCATCCTCAGGACAAATGGCAACCTGGACGGAACAGGAGGTGAAAGGTGCTGATTCTCCAAGGAGGGAGATTGCTAGTAAAGCGGCTGGAATGGCGAACCCGAGCACAAGGACATGAGAAATGAGGTGCGTTTTAGAAACCTTTCCCGATCACACGGTGTACCATCTTCTGGGTGTCTCATGCATGTTTTCGATGTAGGAAGATGCCCTTGAACCTGGAGATTTGGGACCCATGGGATGGGTACCACGCAGTATTACTTTAAAGGGTCTGCGTTTGCTCACCCAACCTCACCAAAGCTCTCAGCCCCAAGAGTGTTCACACTTATGTCTCAATCAGCAGTGGGTCTAGATATGGTCAATCCAGGTGGCATCACAGCCCCTGAACGAATTTTGTAAGAATTTCTCTCTTTCACTGTCTTTGTTTCACGGGTTTTTAAAAGTAGTTGATTTTTATAATGGGGTTTAGCTGCTTTTCACTGCTGTGTTTATGCCGCTTTACACCCACTTGACTCACTTACAGAGGGATATCAACACATAGGTTTTAAGATTCTTACTAGTCAGATATATTCTTGGGCGTTGAATAGGGGGTGTTGAGTCAAGTTCACTGAGCAAGGAGTAGGTCTTGTTGATTACATATTGGGTTTATGGAACGATATCTGAGCTAATTTGAAACCCTTCTTTTAGGCATCACCCCACCTCACCTTTCCCGTTAAGCAGCCATAGTGTGTTTTCTAAACGTGTGACTCTGTTCTGTTTTGTAATTCAGTTCCAGTGTAGCGGTTTTTACATTCCCTCTATAAGTGATATCTTATGATAAGTGTCGTTTTCTGTTTGACTTATTTCTCTTAGAATCGTCGTACCTAAATCCACTCATCATGCTGCCACTAGCCTTATGACGTTGATTTCATGGCTGAGTGATATTCCATTGTACATAAGGACCACAACGTCTTTATCCATTTTTCTCTTTCCTGGGATATTTAAGGTGTAACGAAGTGGAGGTTCTTGTCAGCAGAGCAGCCCTAAACTTTGGGGTGCCTGTGTCTTGCTAATTTTTAGTTTTCCCAATTTATACGCCCATGAGTGGAAGTGCCCTACGCTCTCTAAGCTGCGTTTTTTAGGTGTATCAGGACACACCGTACACTTCTCCAGAGTGGCTGTTGGCAATTTACATCCCGCCCATCAGCGTAGCAAGGCTCCCGTTTCTCCATGGCCTGCCCTGCATTTCTGGTTTTGACACTTTATTCAGCATGGTCCTTTTGACCGATAGGGAGCGAGACTTCTTTGTAGCGCTGATTTGCCTTTCCAGGTTGCTTGGTTGGCCAAAAAGGGCGTATGCGTTTTTTCCTGAATATATTCAGGAAAAAACGCATACGCCCTTTTTGGCCAAGGGCATCATTGTCGAGGTTTTGCCGCTTTTCCTATGCTTTAAAGGCGATTCGAATCTACCTCCTGAAATCAGTTTCCTGCAATTCTGCCTTGCTTTCAAATCCTCTTCGTTGCCTTCCCTCAATATATTTGTGGACGAGAGTTATCAGTTATAACTCTACAGGTTTGTGAATTGCAGTGCCCCTGAGCTCCATTTTTCAACTCGCTTTTTTGGGAGCTGGCCGCAAAAGCGCAGGATTGCTTCAGGCCCTATTCTGGTTCCGGGCGGCAAGCTGAGCCTCTGGTTAATTCTTCTTCCTGATGGGAAAATAGAGTGACCCGTGCCTGCCCCAACACCTAGAGCTAGTCTCTCATTGTTTGGCCCTCTTCCCGTTCATCCTCAGGACAAATGGCAACCTGGACGGAACAGGAGGTTAAAGGTGCTGATTCTCCAAGGAGGGAGATTGCTAGTAAAGCGGCTGGAATGGCGAACCCGAGCACAAGGACATGAGAAATGAGGTGCGTTTTAGAAACCTTTCCCGATCACACGGTGTACCATCTTCTGGGTGTCTCATGCATGTTTTCGATGTAGGAAGATGCCCTTGAACCTGGAGATTTGGGACCCATGGGATGGGTACCACGCAGTATTACTTTAAAGGGTCTGCGTTTGCTCACCCAACCTCACCAAACCTCTCAGCCCCAAGAGTGTTCACACTTATGTCTCAATCAGCAGTGGGTCTAGATATGGTCAATCCAGGTGGCATCACAGCCCCTGAACGAATTTTGTAAGAATTTCTCTCTTTCACTGTCTTTGTTTCACGGGTTTTTAAAAGTAGTTGATTTTTATAATGGGGTTTAGCTGCTTTTCACTGCTGTGTTTAGGCCGCTTTACACCCACTTGACTCACTTACAGAGGGATATCAACACATAGGTTTTAAGATTCTTACTAGTCAGATATATTCTTGGGCGTTGAATAGGGGGTGTTGAGTCAAGTTCACTGAGCAAGGAGTAGGTCTTGTCGATTACATATTGGGTTTATGGAACGATATCTGAGCTAATTTGAAACCCTTCTTTTAGGCATCACCCCACCTCACCTTTCCCGTTAAGCAGCCATAGTGTGTTTTCTAAACGTGTGACTCTGTTCTGTTTGGTAATTCAGTTCCAGTGTAGCGGTTTTTACATTCCCTCTATAAGTGATATCTTATGATAAGTCTCGTTTTCTGTTTGACTTATTTCACATAGAATCGTCGTACCTAAATCCACTCATTATGCTGCCACTAGCCTTATGACGTTGATTTCATGGCTGAGTGATATTCCATTGTACATAAGGACCACAACGTCTTTATCCATTTTTCTCTTTCCTGGGATATTTAAGGTGTAACGAAGTGGAGGTTCTTGTCAGCAGAGCAGCCCTAAACTTCGGGGTGCCTGTGTCTTGCTGATTTTTAGTTTTCCCAATTTATACGCCCATGAGTGGAAGTGCCCTACGCTCTCTAAGCTGCGTTTTTTAGGTGTTTCAGGACACACCGTACACTTATCCAGAGTGGCTGTTGGCAATTTACATCCCGCCCATCAGCGTAGCAAGGCTCCCGTTTCTCCATGGCCTGCCCTGCATTTCTGGTTTTGACACTTTATTCAGGATGGTCCTTTTGACCGATGGGGAGCGAGACTTCTTTGTAGCGCTGATTTGCCTTTCCAGGTTGCTTGGTTGGCCAAAAAGGGCGTATGCGTTTTTTCCTGAATATATTCAGGAAAAAACGCATACGCCCTTTTTGGCCAAGGGCATCATTGTCGAGGTTTTGCCGCTTTTCCTGTGCTTTAAAGGCGATTCGAATCTACCTCCTGAAATCAGTTTCCTGCAATTCTGCCTTGCTTTCAAATCCTCTTCGTTGCCTTCCCTCAATATATTTGTGGACGAGAGTTATCAGTTATAACTCTGCAGGTTTGTGAATTGCAGTGCCCCTGAGCTCCATTTTTCAACTCGCTTTTTTGGGAGCTGGCCGCAAAAGCGTAGGATTGCTTCAGGCCCTATTCTGGTTCCGGGCGGCAAGCTGAGCCTCTGGTTAATTCTTCTTCCTGATGGGAAAATAGAGTGACCTGTGCCTGCCCCAACACCTAGAGCTAGTCTCTCATTGTTTGGCCCTCTTCCCGTTCATCCTCAGGACAAATGGCAACCTGGACGGAACAGGAGGTGAAAGGTGCTGATTCTCCAAGGAGGGAGATTGCTAGTAAAGCGGCTGGAATGGCGAACCCGAGCACAAGGACATGAGAAATGAGGTGCGTTTTAGAAACCTTTCCCGATCACACGGTGTACCATCTTCTGGGTGTCTCATGCATGTTTTCGATGTAGGAAGATGCCCTTGAACCTGGAGATTTGGGACCCATGGGATGGGTACCACGCAGTATTACTTTAAAGGGTCTGCGTTTGCTCACCCAACCTCACCAAACCTCTCAGCCCCAAGAGTGTTCACCCTTATGTCTCAATCAGCAGTGGGTCTAGATATGGTCAATCCAGGTGGCTTCACAGCCCCTGAACGAATTTTGTAAGAATTTCTCTCTCTTTCACTGTCTTTGTTTCACGGGTTTTTAAAAGTAGTTGATTTTTATAATGGGGTTTAGCTGCTTTTCACTGCTGTGTTTAGGCCGCTTTACACCCACTTGACTCACTTACAGAGGGATATCAACACATAGGTTTTAAGATTCTTACTAGTCAGATATATTCTTGGGCGTTGAATAGGGGGTGTTGAGTCAAGTTCACTGAGCAAGGAGTAGGTCTTGTCGATTACATATTGGGTTTATGGAACGATATCTGAGCTAATTTGAAACCCTTATTTTAGGCATCACCCGACCTCACCTTTCCCGTTAAGCAGCCATAGTGTGTTTTCTAAACGTGTGACTCTGTTCTGTTTTGTAATTCAGTTCCAGTGTAGCAGTTTTTACATTCCCTCTATAAGTGATATCTTATGATAAGTGTCGTTTTCTGTTTGACTTATTTCACATAGAATCGTCGTACCTAAATCCACTCATCATGCTGCCACTAGCCTTATGACGTTGATTTCATGGCTGAGTGATATTCCATTGTACATAAGGACCACAACGTCTTTATCCATTTTTCTCTTTCCTGGGATATTTAAGGTGTAACGAAGTGGAGGTTCTTGTCAGCAGAGCAGCCCTAAACTTCGGTGTGCCTGTGTCTTGCTGATTTTTAGTTTTCCCAATTTATACGCCCATGAGTGGAAGTGCCCTACGCTCTCTAAGCTGCGTTTTTTAGGTGTTTCAGGACACACCGTACACTTCAGAGTGGCTGTTGGCAATTTACATCCCGCCCATCAGCGTAGCAAGGCTCCCGTTTCTCCATGGCCTGCCCTGCATTTCTGGTTTTGACACTTTATTCAGCATGGTCCTTTTGACCGATGGGGAGCGAGACTTCTTTGTAGCGCTGATTTGCCTTTCCAGGTTGCTTGGTTGGCCAAAAAGGGCGTATGCGTTTTTTCCTGAATATATTCAGGAAAAAACGCATACGCCCTTTTTGGCCAAGGGCATCACTGTCGAGGTTTTGCCGCTTTTCCTGTGCTTTAAAGGCGATTCGAATCTACCTCCTGAAATCAGTTTCCTGCAATTCTGCCTTGCTTTCAAATCCTCATCGTTGCCTTCCCTCAATATATTTGTGGACGAGAGTTATCAGTTATAACTCTGCAGGCTTGTGAATTGCAGTGCCCCTGAGCTCCATTTTTCAACTCGCTTTTGTGGGAGCTGGTCGCAAAAGCGCAGGATTGCTTCAGGCCCTATTCTGGTTCCGGGCGGCAAGCTGAGCCTCTGGTTAATTCTTCTTCCTGATGGGAAAATAGAGTGACCTGTGCCTGCCCCAACACCTAGAGCTAGTCTCTCATTGTTTGGCCCTCTTCCCGTTCATCCTCAGGACAAATGGCAACCTGGACGGAACAGGAGGTGAAAGGTGCTGATTCTCCAAGGAGGGAGATTGCTAGTAAAGCGGCTGGAATGGCGAACCCGAGCACAAGGACATGAGAAATGAGGTGCGTTTTAGAAACCTTTCCCGATCACACGGTGTACCATCTTCTGGGTGTCTCATGCATGTTTTCGATGTAGGAAGATGCCCTTGAACCTGGAGATTTGGGACCCATGGGATGGGTACCACGCAGTATTACTTTAAAGGGTCTGCGTTTGCTCACCCAACCTCACCAAACCTCTCAGCCCCAAGAGTGTTCACCCTTATGTCTCAATCAGCAGTGGGTCTTGATATGGTCAATCCAGGTGGCATCACAGCCCCTGAACGAATTTTGTAAGAATTTCTCTCTTTCACTGTGTTTGTTTCACGGGTTTTTAAAAGTAGTTGATTTTTATAATGGGGTTTAGCTGCTTTTCACTGCTGTGTTTAGGCCGCTTTACACCCACTTGACTCACTTACAGAGGGATATCAACACATAGGTTTTAAGATTCTTACTAGTCAGATATATTCTTGGGCGTTGAATAGGGGGTGTTGAGTCCAGTTCACTGAGCAAGGAGTAGGTCTTGTCTATTACATATTGGGTTTATGGAAAGGTATCTGAGCTAATTTGAAACTCTTCTTTTACGCATCACCCCACCTCACCTTTCCCGTTAAGCAGCCATAGTGTGTTTTCTAAACGTGTGACTCTGTTCTGTTTTGTAATTCAGTTCCAGTGTAGCGGTTTTTACATTCCCTCTATAAGTGATATCTTATGATAAGTGTCGTTTTCTGTTTGACTTATTTCACTTAGAATCGTCGTACCTAAATCCACTCATCATGCTGCCACTAGCCTTATGACGTTGATTTCATGGCTGATTGATATTCCATTGTACATAAGGACCACAACGTCTTTATCCATTTTTCTCTTTCCTGGGATATTTAAGGTGTAAGGAAGTGGAGGTTCTTGTCAGCAGAGCAGCCCTAAACTTTGGGGTGCCTGTGTCTTGCTGATTTTTAGTTTTCCCAATTTATACGCCCATGAGTGGAAGAGCCCTACGCTCTCTAAGCTGCGTTTTTTAGGTGTTTCAGGACACACCGTACACTTCTCCAGAGTGGCTGTTGGCAATTTACATCCCGCCCATCAGCGTAGCAAGGCTCCCGTTTCTCCATGGCCTGCCCTGCATTTCTGGTTTTGACACTTTATTCAGCATGGTCCTTTTGACCGATGGGAAGCGAGACTTCTTTGTAGCGCTGATTTGCCTTTCCAGGTTGCTTGGTTGGCCAAAAAGGGCGTATGCGTTTTTTCCTGAATATATTCAGGAAAAAACGCATACGCCCTTTTTGGCCAAGGGCATCATTGTCGAGGTTTTGCCGCTTTTCCTGTGCTTTAAAGGCGATTCGAATCTACCTCCTGAAATCAGTTTCCTGCAATTCTGCCTTGCTTTCAAATCCTCTTCGTTGCCTTCCCTCAATATATTTGTGGACGAGAGTTATCAGTTATAACTCTGCAGGTTTGTGAATTGCAGTGCCCCTGAGCTCCATTTTTCAACTCGCTTTTTTGGGAGCTGGCCGCAAAAGCGCAGGATTGCTTCAGGCCCTATTCTGGTTCCGGGTGGCAAGCTGAGCCTCTGGTTAATTCTTCTTCCTGATGGGAAAATAGAGTGACCTGTGCCTGCCCCAACACCTAGAGCTAGTCTCTCATTGTTTGGCCCTCTTCCCGTTCATCCTCAGGACAAATGGCAACCTGGACGGAACAGGAGGTGAAAGGTGCTGATTCTCCAAGGAGGGAGATTGCTAGTAAAGCGGCTGGAATGGCGAACCCGAGCACAAGGACATGAGAAATGAGGTGCGTTTTAGAAACCTTTCCCGATCACACGGTGTACCATCTTCTGGGTGTCTCATGCATGTTTTCGATGTAGGAAGATGCCCTTGAACCTGGAGATTTGGGACCCATGGGATGGGTACCACGCAGTATTACTTTAAAGGGTCTGCGTTTGCTCACCCAACCTCACCAAAGCTCTCAGCCCCAAGAGTGTTCACACTTATGTCTCAATCAGCAGTGGGTCTAGATATGGTCAATCCAGGTGGCATCACAGCCCCTGAACGAATTTTGTAAGAATTTCTCTCTTTCACTGTGTTTGTTTCACGGGTTTTTAAAAGTAGTTGATTTTTATAATGGGGTTTAGCTGCTTTTCACTGCTGTGTTTAGGCCGCTTTACACCCACTTGACTCACTTACAGAGGGATATCAACACATAGGTTTTAAGATTCTTACTAGTCAGATATATTCTTGGGCGTTGAATAGGGGGTGTTGAGTCAAGTTCAGTGAGCAAGGAGTAGGTCTTGTTGATTACATATTGGGTTTATGGAACGATATCTGAGCTAATTTGAAACCCTTCTTTTAGGCATCACCCCACCTCACCTTTCCCGTTAAGCAGCCATAGTGTGTTTTCTAAACGTGTGACTCTGTTCTGTTTTGTAATTCAGTTCCAGTGTAGCGGTTTTTACATTCCCTCTATAAGTGATATCTTATGATAAGTGTCGTTTTCTGTTTGACTTATTTCACATAGAATCGTCGTACCTAAATCCACTCATCATGCTGCCACTAGCCTTATGACGTTGATTTCATGGCTGAGTGATATTCCATTGTACATAAGGACCACAACGTCTTTATCCATTTTTCTCTTTCCTGGGATATTTAAGGTGTAACGAAGTGGAGGTTCTTGTCAGCAGAGCAGCCCTAAACTTCGGGGTGCCTGTGTCTTGCTGATTTTTAGTTTTCCCAATTTATACGCCCATGAGTGGAAGTGCCCTACGCTCTCTAAGCTGCGTTTTTTAGGTGTTTCAGGACACACCGTACACTTCTCCAGAGTGGCTGTTGGCAATTTACATCCCGCCCATCAGCGTAGCAAGGCTCCCGTTTCTCCATGGCCTGCCCTGCATTTCTGGTTTTGACACTTTATTCAGCATGGTCCTTTTGACCGATGGGAAGCGAGACTTCTTTGTAGCGCTGATTTGCCTTTCCAGGTTGCTTGGTTGGCCAAAAAGGGCGTATGCGTTTTTTCCTGAATATATTCAGGAAAAAACGCATACGCCCTTTTTGGCCAAGGGCATCATTGTCGAGGTTTTGCCGCTTTTCCTGTGCTTTAAAGGCGATTCGAATCTACCTCCTGAAATCAGTTTCCTGCAATTCTGCCTTGCTTTCAAATCCTCTTCGTTGCCTTCCCTCAATATATTTGTGGACGAGAGTTATCAGTTATAACTCTGCAGGTTTGTGAATTGCAGTGCCCCTGAGCTCCATTTTTCAACTCGCTTTTTTGGGAGCTGGCCGCAAAAGCGCAGGATTGCTTCAGGCCCTATTCTGGTTCCGGGCGGCAAGCTGAGCCTCTGGTTAATTCTTCTTCCTGATGGGAAAATAGAGTGACCCGTGCCTGCCCCAACACCTAGAGCTAGTCTCTCATTGTTTGGCCCTCTTCCCGTTCATCCTCAGGACAAATGGCAACCTGGACGGAACAGGAGGTTAAAGGTGCTGATTCTCCAAGGAGGGAGATTGCTAGTAAAGCGGCTGGAATGGCGAACCCGAGCACAAGGACATGAGAAATGAGGTGCGTTTTAGAAACCTTTCCCGATCACACGGTGTACCATCTTCTGGGTGTCTCATGCATGTTTTCGATGTAGGAAGATGCCCTTGAACCTGGAGATTTGGGACCCATGGGATGGGTACCACGCAGTATTACTTTAAAGGGTCTGCGTTTGCTCACCCAACCTCACCAAACCTCTCAGCCCCAAGAGTGTTCACACTTATGTCTCAATCAGCAGTGGGTCTAGATATGGTCAATCCAGGTGGCATCACAGCCCCTGAACGAATTTTGTAAGAATTTCTCTCTTTCACTGTCTTTGTTTCACGGGTTTTTAAAAGTAGTTGATTTTTATAATGGGGTTTAGCTGCTTTTCACTGCTGTGTTTAGGCCGCTTTACACCCACTTGACTCACTTACAGAGGGATATCAACACATAGGTTTTAAGATTCTTACTAGTCAGATATATTCTTGGGCGTTGAATAGGGGGTGTTGAGTCAAGTTCACTGAGCAAGGAGTAGGTCTTGTCGATTACATATTGGGTTTATGGAACGATATCTGAGCTAATTTGAAACCCTTCTTTTAGGCATCACCCCACCTCACCTTTCCCGTTAAGCAGCCATAGTGTGTTTTCTAAACGTGTGACTCTGTTCTGTTTGGTAATTCAGTTCCAGTGTAGCGGTTTTTACATTCCCTCTATAAGTGATATCTTATGATAAGTCTCGTTTTCTGTTTGACTTATTTCACATAGAATCGTCGTACCTAAATCCACTCATTATGCTGCCACTAGCCTTATGACGTTGATTTCATGGCTGAGTGATATTCCATTGTACATAAGGACCACAACGTCTTTATCCATTTTTCTCTTTCCTGGGATATTTAAGGTGTAACGAAGTGGAGGTTCTTGTCAGCAGAGCAGCCCTAAACTTCGGGGTGCCTGTGTCTTGCTGATTTTTAGTTTTCCCAATTTATACGCCCATGAGTGGAAGTGCCCTACGCTCTCTAAGCTGCGTTTTTTAGGTGTTTCAGGACACACCGTACACTTCTCCAGAGTGGCTGTTGGCAATTTACATCCCGCCCATCAGCGTAGCAAGGCTCCCGTTTCTCCATGGCCTGCCCTGCATTTCTGGTTTTGACACTTTATTCAGCATGGTCCTTTTGACCGATGGGGAGCGAGACTTCTTTGTAGCGCTGATTTGCCTTTCCAGGTTGCTTGGTTGGCCAAAAAGGGCGTATGCGTTTTTTCCTGAATATATTCAGGAAAAAACGCATACGCCCTTTTTGGCCAAGGGCATCATTGTCGAGGTTTTGCCGCTTTTCCTGTGCTTTAAAGGCGATTCGAATCTACCTCCTGAAATCAGTTTCCTGCAATTCTGCCTTGCTTTCAAATCCTCTTCGTTGCCTTCCCTCAATATATTTGTGGACGAGAGTTATCAGTTATAACTCTGCAGGTTTGTGAATTGCAGTGCCCCTGAGCTCCATTTTTCAACTCGCTTTTTTGGGAGCTGGCCGCAAAAGCGTAGGATTGCTTCAGGCCCTATTCTGGTTCCGGGCGGCAAGCTGAGCCTCTGGTTAATTCTTCTTCCTGATGGGAAAATAGAGTGACCTGTGCCTGCCCCAACACCTAGAGCTAGTCTCTCATTGTTTGGCCCTCTTCCCGTTCATCCTCAGGACAAATGGCAACCTGGACGGAACAGGAGGTGAAAGGTGCTGATTCTCCAAGGAGGGAGATTGCTAGTAAAGCGGCTGGAATGGCGAACCCGAGCACAAGGACATGAGAAATGAGGTGCGTTTTAGAAACCTTTCCCGATCACACGGTGTACCATCTTCTGGGTGTCTCATGCATGTTTTCGATGTAGGAAGATGCCCTTGAACCTGGAGATTTGGGACCCATGGGATGGATACCACGCAGTATTACTTTAAAGGGTCTGCGTTTGCTCACCCAACCTCACCAAACCTCTCAGCCCCAAGAGTGTTCACCCTTATGTCTCAATCAGCAGTGGGTCTAGATATGGTCAATCCAGGTGGCTTCACAGCCCCTGAACGAATTTTGTAAGAATTTCTCTCTCTTTCACTGTCTTTGTTTCACGGGTTTTTAAAAGTAGTTGATTTTTATAATGGGGTTTAGCTGCTTTTCACTGCTGTGTTTAGGCCGCTTTACACCCACTTGACTCACTTACAGAGGGATATCAACACATAGGTTTTAAGATTCTTACTAGTCAGATATATTCTTGGGCGTTGAATAGGGGGTGTTGAGTCAAGTTCACTGAGCAAGGAGTAGGTCTTGTCTATTACATATTGGGTTTATGGAACGGTATCTGAGCTAATTTGAAACCCTTCTTTTACGCATCACCCCACCTCACCTTTCCCGTTAAGCAGCCATAGTGTGTTTTCTAAACGTGTGACTCTGTTCTGTTTTGTAATTCAGTTCCAGTGTAGCGGTTTTTACTTTCCCTCTATAAGTGATATCTTATGATAAGTGTCGTTTTCTGTTTGACTTATTTCACTTAGAATCGTCGAACCTAAATCCACTCATCATGCTGCCACTAGCCTTATGACGTTGATTTCATGGCTGAGTGATATTCCATTGTACATCAGGACCACAACGTCTTTATCCATTTTTCTCTTTCCTGGGATATTTAAGGTGTAAGGAAGTGGAGGTTCTTGTCAGCAGAGCAGCCCTAAACTTTGGGGTGCCTGTGTCTTGCTGATTTTTAGTTTTCCCAATTTATACGCCCATGAGTGGAAGTGCCCTACGCTCTCTAAGCTGCGTTTTTTAGGTGTTTCAGGACACACCGTACACTTCTCCAGAGTGGCTGTTGGCAATTTACATCCCGCCCATCAGCGTAGCAAGGCTCCCGTTTCTCCATGGCCTGCCCTGCATTTCTGGTTTTGACACTTTATTCAGCATGGTCCTTTTGACCGATGGGGAGCGAGACTTCTTTGTAGCGCTGATTTGCCTTTCCAGGTTGCTTGGTTGGCCAAAAAGGGCGTATGCGTTTTTTCCTGAATATATTCAGGAAAAAACGCATACGCCCTTTTTGGCCAAGGGCATCATTGTCGAGTTTTTGCCGCTTTTCCTGTGCTTTAAAGGCGATTCGAATCTACCTCCTGAAATCAGTTTCCTGCAATTCTGCCTTGCTTTCAAATCCTCTTCGTTGCCTTCCCTCAATATATTTGTGGACGAGAGTTATCAGTTATAACTCTGCAGGTTTGTGAATTGCAGTGCCCCTGAGCTCCATTTTTCAACTCGCTTTTTTGGGAGCTGGCCGCAAAAGCGCAGGATTGCTTCAGGCCGTATTCTGGTTCCGGGCGGCAAGCTGAGCCTCTGGTTAATTCTTCTTCCTGATGGGAAAATAGAGTGACCTGTGCCTGCCCCAACACCTAGAGCTAGTCTCTCATTGTTTGGCCCTCTTCCCGTTCATCCTCAGGACAAATGGCAACCTGGACGGAACAGGAGGTGAAAGGTGCTGATTCTCCAAGGAGGGAGATTGCTAGTAAAGCGGCTGGAATGGCGAACCCGAGCACAAGGACATGAGAAATGAGGTGCGTTTTAGAAACCTTTCCCGATCACACGGTGTACCATCTTCTGGGTGTCTCATGCATGTTTTCGATGTAGGAAGATGCCCTTGAACCTGGAGATTTGGGACCCATGGGATGGGTACCACGCAGTATTACTTTAAAGGGTCTGCGTTTGCTCACCCAACCTCACCAAACCTCTCAGCCCCAAGAGTGTTCACCCTTATGTCTCAATCAGCAGTGGGTCTAGATATGGTCAATCCAGGTGGCATCACAGCCCCTGAACGAATTTTGTAAGAATTTCTCTCTCTTTCACTGTCTTTGTTTCACGGGTTTTTAAAAGTAGTTGATTTTTATAATGGGGTTTAGCTGCTTTTCACTGCTGTGTTTAGGCCGCTTTACACCCACTTGACTCACTTACAGAGGGATATCAACACATAGGTTTTAAGATTCTTACTAGTCAGATATATTCTTGGGCGTTGAATAGGGGGTGTTGAGTCCAGTTCACTGAGCAAGGAGTAGGTCTTGTCTATTACATATTGGGTTTATGGAACGGTATCTGAGCTAATTTGAAACCCTTCTTTTACGCATCACCCCACCTCACCTTTCCCGTTAAGCAGCCATAGTGTGTTTTCTAAACGTGTGACTCTGTTCTGTTTTGTAATTCAGTTCCAGTGTAGCGGTTTTTACTTTCCCTCTATAAGTGATATCTTATGATAAGTGTCGTTTTCTGTTTGACTTATTTCTCTTAGAATCGTCGTACCTAAATCCACTCATCATGCTGCCACTAGCCTTATGACGTTGATTTCATGGCTGAGTGATATTCCATTGTACATCAGGACCACAACGTCTTTATCCATTTTTCTCTTTCCTGGGATATTTAAGGTGTAACTCAGTGGAGGTTCTTGTCAGCAGAGCAGCCCTAAACTTTGGGGTGCCTGTGTCTTGCTGATTTTTAGTTTTCCCAATTTATACGCCCATGAGTGGAAGTGCCCTACGCTCTCTAAGCTGCGTTTTTTAGGTGTTTCAGGACACACCGTACACTTCTCCAGAGTGGCTGTTGGCAATTTACATCCCGCCCATCAGCGTAGCAAGGCTCCCGTTTCTCCATGGCCTGCCCTGCATTTCTGGTTTTGACACTTTATTCAGCATGGTCCTTTTGACCGATGGGGAGCGAGACTTCTTTGTAGCGCTGATTTGCCTTTCCAGGTTGCTTGGTTGGCCAAAAAGGGCGTATGCGTTTTTTCCTGAATATATTCAGGAAAAAACGCATACGCCCTTTTTGGCCAAGGGCATCATTGTCGAGGTTTTGCCGCTTTTCCTGTGCTTTAAAGGCGATTCGAATCTACCTCCTGAAATCAGTTTCCTGCAATTCTGCCTTGCTTTCAAATCCTCCTCGTTGCCTTCCCTCAATATATTTGTGGACGAGAGTTATCAGTTATAACTCTGCAGGTTTGTGAATTGCAGTGCCCCTGAGCTCCATTTTTCAACTCGCTTTTTTGGGAGCTGGCCGCAAAAGCGCAGGATTGCTTCAGGCCGTATTCTGGTTCCGGGCGGCAAGCTGAGCCTCTGGTTAATTCTTCTTCCTGATGGGAAAATAGAGTGACCTGTGCCTGCCCCAACACCTAGAGCTAGTCTCTCATTGTTTGGCCCTCTTCCCGTTCATCCTCAGGACAAATGGCAACCTGGACGGAACAGGAGGTTAAAGGTGCTGATTCTCCAAGGAGGGAGATTGCTAGTAAAGCGGCTGGAATGGCGAACCCGAGCACAAGGACATGAGAAATGAGGTGCGTTTTAGAAACCTTTCCCGATCACACGGTGTACCATCTTCTGGGTGTCTCATGCATGTTTTCGATGTAGGAAGATGCCCTTGAACCTGGAGATTTGGGACCCATGGGATGGGTACCACGCAGTATTACTTTAAAGGGTCTGCGTTTGCTCACCCAACCTCACCAAACCTCTCAGCCCCAAGAGTGTTCACCCTTATGTCTCAATCAGCAGTGGGTCTAGATATGGTCAATCCAGGTGGCATCACAGCCCCTGAACGAATTTTGTAAGAATTTCTCTCTCTTTCACTGTCTTTGTTTCACGGGTTTTTAAAAGTAGTTGATTTTTATAATGGGGTTTAGCTGCTTTTCACTGCTGTGTTTAGGCCGCTTTACACCCACTTGACTCACTTACAGAGGGATATCAACAAATAGGTTTTAAGATTCTTACTAGTCAGATATATTCTTGGGCGTTGAATAGGGGGTGTTGAGTCCAGTTCACTGAGCAAGGAGTAGGTCTTGTCTATTACATATTGGGTTTATGGAACGGTATCTGAGCTAATTTGAAACCCTTCTTTTAAGCATCACCCCACCTCACCTTTCCCGTTAAGCAGCCATAGTGTGTTTTCTAAACGTGTGACTCTGTTCTGTTTTGTAATTCAGTTCCAGTGTAGCGGTTTTTACTTTCCCTCTATAAGTGATATCTTATGATAAGTGTCGTTTTCTGTTTGACTTATTTCTCTTAGAATCGTCGTACCTAAATCCACTCATCATGCTGCCACTAGCCTTATGACGTTGATTTCATGGCTGAGTGATATTCCATTGTACATCAGGACCACAACGTCTTTATCCATTTTTCTCTTTCCTGGGATATTTAAGGTGTAAGGAAGTGGAGGTTCTTGTCAGCAGAGCAGCCCTAAACTTTGGGGTGCCTGTGTCTTGCTGATTTTTAGTTTTCCCAATTTATACGCCCATGAGTGGAAGTGCCCTACGCTCTCTAAGCTGCGTTTTTTAGGTGTTTCAGGACACACCGTACACTTCTCCAGAGTGGCTGTTGACAATTTACATCCCGCCCATCAGCGTAGCAAGGCTCCCGTTTCTCCATGGCCTGCCCTGCATTTCTGGTTTTGATACTTTATTCAGCATGGTCCTTTTGACCGAAGGGGAGCGAGACTTCTTTGTAGCGCTGATTTGCCTTTCCAGGTTGCTTGGTTGGCCAAAAAGGGCGTATGCGTTTTTTCCTGAATATATTCAGGAAAAAACGCATACGCCCTTTTTGGCCAAGGGCATCATTGTCGAGGTTTTGCCGCTTTTCCTGTGCTTTAAAGGCGATTCGAATCTACCTCCTGAAATCAGTTTCCTGCAATTCTGCCTTGCTTTCAAATCCTCCTCGTTGCCTTCCCTCAATATATTTGTGGACGAGAGTTATCAGTTATAACTCTGCAGGTTTGTGAATTGCAGTGCCCCTGAGCTCCATTTTTCAACTCGCTTTTTTGGGAGCTGGCCGCAAAAGCGCAGGATTGCTTCAGGCCCTATTCTGGTTCCGGGCGGCAAGCTGAGCCTCTGGTTAATTCTTCTTCCTGATGGGAAAATAGAGTGACCTGTGCCTGCCCCAACACCTAGAGCTAGTCTCTCATTGTTTGGCCCTCTTCCCGTTCATCCTCAGGACAAATGGCAACCTGGACGGAACAGGAGGTGAAAGGTGCTGATTCTCCAAGGAGGGAGATTGCTAGTAAAGCGGCTGGAATGGCGAACCCGAGCACAAGGACATGAGAAATGAGGTGCGTTTTAGAAACCTTTCCCGATCACACGGTGTACCATCTTCTGGGTGTCTCATGCATGTTTTCGATGTAGGAAGATGCCCTTGAACCTGGAGATTTGGGACCCATGGGATGGGTACCACGCAGTATTACTTTAAAGGGTCTGCGTTTGCTCACCCAACCTCACCAAACCTCTCAGCCCCAAGAGTGTTCACCCTTATGTCTCAATCAGCAGTGGGTCTAGATATGGTCAATCCAGGTGGCATCACAGCCCCTGAACGAATTTTGTAAGAATTTCTCTCTTTCACTGTCTTTGTTTCACGGGTTTTTAAAAGTAGTTGATTTTTATAATGGGGTTTAGCTGCTTTTCACTGCTGTGTTTAGGCCGCTTTACACCCACTTGACTCACTTATAGAGGGATATCAACACATAGGTTTTAAGATTCTTATTAGTCAGATATATTCTTGGGCGTTGAATAGGGGGTGTTGAGTCAAGTTTACTGAGCAAGGAGTAGGTCTTGTCGATTACATATTGGGTTTATGGAACGATATCTGAGCTAATTTGAAACCCTTCTTTTACGCATCACCCCACCTCACCTTTCCCGTTAAGCAGCCATAGTGTGTTTCTAAACGTGTGACTATGTTCTGTTTTGTAATTCAGTTCCAGTGTAGCGGTTTTCACATTCCCTCTATAAGTGATATCTTATGATAAGTGTCGTTTTCTGTTTGACTTATTTCACTTAGAATCGTCGAACCTAAATCCACTCATCATGCTGCCACTAGCCTTATGACGTTGATTTCATGGCTGAGTGATATTCCATTGTACATCAGGACCACAACGTCTTTATCCATTTTTCTCTTTCCTGGGATATTTAAGGTGTAAGGAAGTGGAGGTTCTTGTCAGCAGAGCAGTCCTAAACTTTGGGGTGCCTGTGTCTTGCTGAATTTTAGTTTTCCCAATTTATACGCCCATGAGTGGAAGTGCCCTACGCTCTCTAAGCTGCGTTTTTTAGGTGTTTCAGGACACACCGTACACTTCTCCAGAGTGGCTGTTGGCAATTTACATCCCGCCCATCAGCGTAGCAAGGCTCCCGTTTCTCCATGGCCTGCCCTGCATTTCTGGTTTTGACACTTTATTCAGCATGGTCCTTTTGACCGATGGGGAGCGAGACTTCTTTGTAGCGCTGATTTGCCTTTCCAGGTTGCTTGGTTGGCCAAAAAGGGCGTATGCGTTTTTTCCTGAATATATTCAGGAAAAAACGCATACGCCCTTTTTGGCCAAGGGCATCATTGTCGAGTTTTTGCCGCTTTTCCTGTGCTTTAAAGGCGATTCGAATCTACCTCCTGAAATCAGTTTCCTGCAATTCTGCCTTGCTTTCAAATCCTCTTCGTTGCCTTCCCTCAATATATTTGTGGACGAGAGTTATCAGTTATAACTCTGCAGGTTTGTGAATTGCAGTGCCCCTGAGCTCCATTTTTCAACTCGCTTTTTTGGGAGCTGGTCGCAAAAGCGCAGGATTGCTTCAGGCCCTATTCTGGTTCCGGGCGGCAAGCTGAGCCTCTGGTTAATTCTTCTTCCTGATGGGAAAATAGATTGACCTGTGCCTGCCCCAACACCTAGAGCTAGTCTCTCATTGTTTGGCCCTCTTCCCGTTCATCCTCAGGACAAATGGCAACCTGGACTTAACAGGAGGTTAAAGGTGCTGATTCTCCAAGGAGGGAGATTGCTAGTAAAGCGGCTGGAATGGCGAACCCGAGCACAAGGACATGAGAAATGAGGTGCGTTTTAGAAACCTTTCCCGATCACACGGTGTACCATCTTCTGGGTGTCTCATGCATGTTTTCGATGTAGGAAGATGCCCTTGAACCTGGAGATTTGGGACCCATGGGATGGGTACCACGCAGTATTACTTTAAAGGGTCTGCGTTTGCTCACCCAACTTCACCAAACCTCTCAGCCCCAAGAGTGTTCACCCTTATGTCTCAATCAGCAGTGGGTCTTGATATGGTCAATCCAGGTGGCATCACAGCCCCTGAACGAATTTTGTAAGAATTTCTCTCTCTTTCACTGTCTTTGTTTCACGGGTTTTTAAAAGTAGTTGATTTTTATAATGGGGTTTAGCTGCTTTTCACTGCTGTGTTTAGGCCGCTTTACACCCACTTGACTCACTTACAGAGGGATATCAACACATAGGTTTTAAGATTCTTACTAGTCAGATATATTCTTGGGCGTTGAATAGGGGGTGTTGAGTCCAGTTCACTGAGCAAGGAGTAGGTCTTGTCTATTACATATTGGGTTTATGGAACGGTATTTGAGCTAATTTGAAACCCTTCTTTTACGCATCACCCCACCTCACCTTTCCCGTTAAGCAGCCATAGTGTGTTTTCTAAACGTGTGACTCTGTTCTGTTTTGTAATTCAGTTCCAGTGTAGCGGTTTTTACATTCCCTCTATAAGTGATATCTTATGATAAGTGTCGTTTTCTGTTTGACTTATTTCACTTAGAATCGTCGTACCTAAATCCACTCATCATGCTGCCACTAGCCTTATGACGTTGATTTCATGGCTGATTGATATTCCATTGTACATAAGGACCACAACGTCTTTATCCATTTTTCTCTTTCCTGGGATATTTAAGGTGTAAGGAAGTGGAGGTTCTTGTCAGCAGAGCAGCCCTAAACTTTGGGGTGCCTGTGTCTTGCTGATTTTTAGTTTTCCCAATTTATACGCCCATGAGTGGAAGTGCCCTACGCTCTCTAAGCTGCGTTTTTTAGGTGTTTCAGGACACACCGTACACTTCTCCAGAGTGGCTGTTGGCAATTTACATCCCGCCCATCAGCGTAGCAAGGCTCCCGTTTCTCCATGGCCTGCCCTGCATTTCTGGTTTTGACACTTTATTCAGCATGGTCCTTTTGACCGATGGGAAGCGAGACTTCTTTGTAGCGCTGATTTGCCTTTCCAGGTTGCTTGGTTGGCCAAAAAGGGCGTATGCGTTTTTTCCTGAATATATTCAGGAAAAAACGCATACGCCCTTTTTGGCCAAGGGCATCATTGTCGAGGTTTTGCCGCTTTTCCTGTGCTTTAAAGGCGATTCGAATCTACCTCCTGAAATCAGTTTCCTGCAATTCTGCCTTGCTTTCAAATCCTCTTCGTTGCCTTCCCTCAATATATTTGTGAACGAGAGTTATCAGTTATAACTCTGCAGGTTTGTGAATTGCAGTGCCCCTGAGCTCCATTTTTCAACTCGCTTTTTTGGGAGCTGGCCGCAAAAGCGCAGGATTGCTTCAGGCCCTATTCTGGTTCCGGGCGGCAAGCTGAGCCTCTGGTTAATTCTTCTTCCTGATGGGAAAATAGAGTGACCTGTGCCTGCCCCAACACCTAGAGCTAGTCTCTCATTGTTTGGCCCTCTTCCCGTTCATCCTCAGGACAAATGGCAACCTGGACGGAACAGGAGGTGAAAGGTGCTGATTCTCCAAGGAGGGAGATTGCTAGTAAAGCGGCTGGAATGGCGAACCCGAGCACAAGGACATGAGAAATGAGGTGCGTTTTAGAAACCTTTCCCGATCACACGGTGTACCATCTTCTGGGTGTCTCATGCATGTTTTCGATGTAGGAAGATGCCCTTGAACCTGGAGATTTGGGACCCATGGGATGGGTACCACGCAGTATTACTGTAAAGGGTCTGCGTTTGCTCACCCAACCTCACCAAACCTCTCAGCCCCAAGAGTGTTCACCCTTATGTCTCAATCAGCAGTGGGTCTAGATATGGTCAATCCAGGTGGCATCACAGCCCCTGAACGAATTTTGTAAGAATTTCTCTCTCTTTCACTGTCTTTGTTTCACGGGTTTTTAAAAGTAGTTGATTTTTATAATGGGGTTTAGCTGCTTTTCACTGCTGTGTTTAGGCCGCTTTACACCCACTTGACTCACTTACAGAGGGATATCAACACATAGGTTTTAAGATTCTTACTAGTCAGTTATATTCTTGGGCGTTGAATAGGGGGTGTTGAGTCAAGTTCACTGAGCAAGGAGTAGGTCTTGTCGATTACATATTGGGTTTATGGAACGATATCTGAGCTAATTTGAAACCCTTCTTTTAGGCATCACCCCACCTCACCTTTCCCGTTAAGCAGCCATAGTGTGTTTTCTAAACGTGTGACTCTGTTCTGTTTTGTAATTCAGTTCCAGTGTAGCGGTTTTTACATTCCCTCTATAAGTGATATCTTATGATAAGTGTCGTTTTCTGTTTGACTTATTTCACATAGAATCGTCGTACCTAAATCCACTCATCATGCTGCCACTAGCCTTATGACGTTGATTTCATGGCTGAGTGATATTCCATTGTACATAAGGACCACAACGTCTTTATCCATTTTTCTCTTTCCTGGGATATTTAAGGTGTAAGGAAGTGGAGGTTCTTGTCAGCAGAGCAGCCCTAAACTTTGGGGTGCCTGTGTCTTGCTGATTTTTAGTTTTCCCAATTTATACGCCCATGAGTGGAAGTGCCCTACGCTCTCTAAGCTGCGTTTTTTAGGTGTTTCAGGACACACCGTACACTTCTCCAGAGTGGCTGTTGGCAATTTACATCCCGCCCATCAGCGTAGCAAGGCTCCCGTTTCTCCATGGCCTGCCCTGCATTTCTGGTTTTGACACTTTATTCAGCATGGTCCTTTTGACCGATGGGAAGCGAGACTTCTTTGTAGCGCTGATTTGCCTTTCCAGGTTGCTTGGTTGGCCAAAAAGGGCGTATGCGTTTTTTCCTGAATATATTCAGGAAAAAACGCATACGCCCTTTTTGGCCAAGGGCATCATTGTCGAGGTTTTGCCGCTTTTCCTGTGCTTTAAAGGCGATTCGAATCTACCTCCTGAAATCAGTTTCCTGCAATTCTGCCTTGCTTTCAAATCCTCTTCGTTGCCTTCCCTCAATATATTTGTGGACGAGAGTTATCAGTTATAACTCTGCAGGTTTGTGAATTGCAGTGCCCCTGAGCTCCATTTTTCAACTCGCTTTTTTGGGAGCTGGCCGCAAAAGCGCAGGATTGCTTCAGGCCCTATTCTGGTTCCGGGCGGCAAGCTGAGCCTCTGGTTAATTCTTCTTCCTGATGGGAAAATAGAGTGACCTGTGCCTGCCCCAACACCTAGAGCTAGTCTCTCATTGTTTGGCCCTCTTCCCGTTCATCCTCAGGACAAATGGCAACCTGGACGGAACAGGAGGTGAAAGGTGCTGATTCTCCAAGGAGGGAGATTGCTAGTAAAGCGGCTGGAATGGCGAACCCGAGCACAAGGACATGAGAAATGAGGTGCGTTTTAGAAACCTTTCCCGATCACACGGTGTACCATCTTCTGGGTGTCTCATGCATGTTTTCGATGTAGGAAGATGCCCTTGAACCTGGAGATTTGGGACCCATGGGATGGGTACCACGCAGTATTACTTTAAAGGGTCTGCGTTTGCTCACCCAACCTCACCAAACCTCTCAGCCCCAAGAGTGTTCACCCTTATGTCTCAATCAGCAGTGGGTCTAGATATGGTCAATCCAGGTGGCTTCACAGCCCCTGAACGAATTTTGTAAGAATTTCTCTCTCTTTCACTGTCTTTGTTTCACGGGTTTTTAAAAGTAGTTGATTTTTATAATGGGGTTTAGCTGCTTTTCACTGCTGTGTTTAGGCCGCTTTACACCCACTTGACTCACTTACAGAGGGATATCAACACATAGGTTTTAAGATTCTTACTAGTCAGATATATTCTTGGGCGTTGAATAGGGGGTGTTGAGTCAAGTTCACTGAGCAAGGAGTAGGTCTTGTCGATTACATATTGGGTTTATGGAACGATATCTGAGCTAATTTGAAACCCTTATTTTAGGCATCACCCGACCTCACCTTTCCCGTTAAGCAGCCATAGTGTGTTTTCTAAACGTGTGACTCTGTTCTGTTTTGTAATTCAGTTCCAGTGTAGCAGTTTTTACATTCCCTCTATAAGTGATATCTTATGATAAGTGTCGTTTTCTGTTTGACTTATTTCACATAGAATCGTCGTACCTAAATCCACTCATCATGCTGCCACTAGCCTTATGACGTTGATTTCATGGCTGAGTGATATTCCATTGTACATAAGGACCACAACGTCTTTATCCATTTTTCTCTTTCCTGGGATATTTAAGGTGTAACGAAGTGGAGGTTCTTGTCAGCAGAGCAGCCCTAAACTTCGGTGTGCCTGTGTCTTGCTGATTTTTAGTTTTCCCAATTTATACGCCCATGAGTGGAAGTGCCCTACGCTCTCTAAGCTGCGTTTTTTAGGTGTTTCAGGACACACCGTACACTTCAGAGTGGCTGTTGGCAATTTACATCCCGCCCATCAGCGTAGCAAGGCTCCCGTTTCTCCATGGCCTGCCCTGCATTTCTGGTTTTGACACTTTATTCAGCATGGTCCTTTTGACCGATGGGGAGCGAGACTTCTTTGTAGCGCTGATTTGCCTTTCCAGGTTGCTTGGTTGGCCAAAAAGGGCGTATGCGTTTTTTCCTGAATATATTCAGGAAAAAACGCATACGCCCTTTTTGGCCAAGGGCATCACTGTCGAGGTTTTGCCGCTTTTCCTGTGCTTTAAAGGCGATTCGAATCTACCTCCTGAAATCAGTTTCCTGCAATTCTGCCTTGCTTTCAAATCCTCTTCGTTGCCTTCCCTCAATATATTTGTGGACGAGAGTTATCAGTTATAACTCTGCAGGCTTGTGAATTGCAGTGCCCCTGAGCTCCATTTTTCAACTCGCTTTTGTGGGAGCTGGTCGCAAAAGCGCAGGATTGCTTCAGGCCCTATTCTGGTTCCGGGCGGCAAGCTGAGCCTCTGGTTAATTCTTCTTCCTGATGGGAAAATAGAGTGACCTGTGCCTGCCCCAACACCTAGAGCTAGTCTCTCATTGTTTGGCCCTCTTCCCGTTCATCCTCAGGACAAATGGCAACCTGGACGGAACAGGAGGTGAAAGGTGCTGATTCTCCAAGGAGGGAGATTGCTAGTAAAGCGGCTGGAATGGCGAACCCGAGCACAAGGACATGAGAAATGAGGTGCGTTTTAGAAACCTTTCCCGATCACACGGTGTACCATCTTCTGGGTGTCTCATGCATGTTTTCGATGTAGGAAGATGCCCTTGAACCTGGAGATTTGGGACCCATGGGATGGGTACCACGCAGTATTACTGTAAAGGGTCTGCGTTTGCTCACCCAACCTCACCAAACCTCTCAGCCCCAAGAGTGTTCACCCTTATGTCTCAATCAGCAGTGGGTCTAGATATGGTCAATCCAGGTGGCATCACAGCCCCTGAACGAATTTTGTAAGAATTTCTCTCTCTTTCACTGTCTTTGTTTCACGGGTTTTTAAAAGTAGTTGATTTTTATAATGGGGTTTAGCTGCTTTTCACTGCTGTGTTTAGGCCGCTTTACACCCACTTGACTCACTTACAGAGGGATATCAACACATAGGTTTTAAGATTCTTACTAGTCAGTTATATTCTTGGGCGTTGAATAGGGGGTGTTGAGTCAAGTTCACTGAGCAAGGAGTAGGTCTTGTCGATTACATATTGGGTTTATGGAACGATATCTGAGCTAATTTGAAACCCTTCTTTTAGGCATCACCCCACCTCACCTTTCCCGTTAAGCAGCCATAGTGTGTTTTCTAAACGTGTGACTCTGTTCTGTTTTGTAATTCAGTTCCAGTGTAGCGGTTTTTACATTCCCTCTATAAGTGATATCTTATGATAAGTGTCGTTTTCTGTTTGACTTATTTCACATAGAATCGTCGTACCTAAATCCACTCATCATGCTGCCACTAGCCTTATGACGTTGATTTCATGGCTGAGTGATATTCCATTGTACATCAGGACCACAACGTCTTTATCCATTTTTCTCTTTCCTGGGATATTTAAGGTGTAAGGAAGTGGAGGTTCTTGTCAGCAGAGCAGCCCTAAACTTTGGGGTGCCTGTGTCTTGCTGATTTTTAGTTTTCCCAATTTATACGCCCATGAGTGGAAGTGCCCTACGCTCTCTAAGCTGCGTTTTTTAGGTGTTTCAGGACACACCGTACACTTCTCCAGAGTGGCTGTTGACAATTTACATCCCGCCCATCAGCGTAGCAAGGCTCCCGTTTCTCCATGGCCTGCCCTGCATTTCTGGTTTTGATACTTTATTCAGCATGGTCCTTTTGACCGAAGGGGAGCGAGACTTCTTTGTAGCGCTGATTTGCCTTTCCAGGTTGCTTGGTTGGCCAAAAAGGGCGTATGCGTTTTTTCCTGAATATATTCAGGAAAAAACGCATACGCCCTTTTTGGCCAAGGGCATCATTGTCGAGGTTTTGCCGCTTTTCCTGTGCTTTAAAGGCGATTCGAATCTACCTCCTGAAATCAGTTTCCTGCAATTCTGCCTTGCTTTCAAATCCTCCTCGTTGCCTTCCCTCAATATATTTGTGGACGAGAGTTATCAGTTATAACTCTGCAGGTTTGTGAATTGCAGTGCCCCTGAGCTCCATTTTTCAACTCGCTTTTTTGGGAGCTGGCCGCAAAAGCGCAGGATTGCTTCAGGCCCTATTCTGGTTCCGGGCGGCAAGCTGAGCCTCTGGTTAATTCTTCTTCCTGATGGGAAAATAGAGTGACCTGTGCCTGCCCCAACACCTAGAGCTAGTCTCTCATTGTTTGGCCCTCTTCCCGTTCATCCTCAGGACAAATGGCAACCTGGACGGAACAGGAGGTGAAAGGTGCTGATTCTCCAAGGAGGGAGATTGCTAGTAAAGCGGCTGGAATGGCGAACCCGAGCACAAGGACATGAGAAATGAGGTGCGTTTTAGAAACCTTTCCCGATCACACGGTGTACCATCTTCTGGGTGTCTCATGCATGTTTTCGATGTAGGAAGATGCCCTTGAACCTGGAGATTTGGGACCCATGGGATGGGTACCACGCAGTATTACTTTAAAGGGTCTGCGTTTGCTCACCCAACCTCACCAAACCTCTCAGCCCCAAGAGTGTTCACCCTTATGTCTCAATCAGCAGTGGGTCTAGATATGGTCAATCCAGGTGGCATCACAGCCCCTGAACGAATTTTGTAAGAATTTCTCTCTTTCACTGTCTTTGTTTCACGGGTTTTTAAAAGTAGTTGATTTTTATAATGGGGTTTAGCTGCTTTTCACTGCTGTGTTTAGGCCGCTTTACACCCACTTGACTCACTTATAGAGGGATATCAACACATAGGTTTTAAGATTCTTATTAGTCAGATATATTCTTGGGCGTTGAATAGGGGGTGTTGAGTCAAGTTTACTGAGCAAGGAGTAGGTCTTGTCGATTACATATTGGGTTTATGGAACGATATCTGAGCTAATTTGAAACCCTTCTTTTACGCATCACCCCACCTCACCTTTCCCGTTAAGCAGCCATAGTGTGTTTCTAAACGTGTGACTATGTTCTGTTTTGTAATTCAGTTCCAGTGTAGCGGTTTTCACATTCCCTCTATAAGTGATATCTTATGATAAGTGTCGTTTTCTGTTTGACTTATTTCACTTAGAATCGTCGAACCTAAATCCACTCATCATGCTGCCACTAGCCTTATGACGTTGATTTCATGGCTGAGTGATATTCCATTGTACATCAGGACCACAACGTCTTTATCCATTTTTCTCTTTCCTGGGATATTTAAGGTGTAAGGAAGTGGAGGTTCTTGTCAGCAGAGCAGTCCTAAACTTTGGGGTGCCTGTGTCTTGCTGAATTTTAGTTTTCCCAATTTATACGCCCATGAGTGGAAGTGCCCTACGCTCTCTAAGCTGCGTTTTTTAGGTGTTTCAGGACACACCGTACACTTCTCCAGAGTGGCTGTTGGCAATTTACATCCCGCCCATCAGCGTAGCAAGGCTCCCGTTTCTCCATGGCCTGCCCTGCATTTCTGGTTTTGACACTTTATTCAGCATGGTCCTTTTGACCGATGGGGAGCGAGACTTCTTTGTAGCGCTGATTTGCCTTTCCAGGTTGCTTGGTTGGCCAAAAAGGGCGTATGCGTTTTTTCCTGAATATATTCAGGAAAAAACGCATACGCCCTTTTTGGCCAAGGGCATCATTGTCGAGTTTTTGCCGCTTTTCCTGTGCTTTAAAGGCGATTCGAATCTACCTCCTGAAATCAGTTTCCTGCAATTCTGCCTTGCTTTCAAATCCTCTTCGTTGCCTTCCCTCAATATATTTGTGGACGAGAGTTATCAGTTATAACTCTGCAGGTTTGTGAATTGCAGTGCCCCTGAGCTCCATTTTTCAACTCGCTTTTTTGGGAGCTGGTCGCAAAAGCGCAGGATTGCTTCAGGCCCTATTCTGGTTCCGGGCGGCAAGCTGAGCCTCTGGTTAATTCTTCTTCCTGATGGGAAAATAGATTGACCTGTGCCTGCCCCAACACCTAGAGCTAGTCTCTCATTGTTTGGCCCTCTTCCCGTTCATCCTCAGGACAAATGGCAACCTGGACTTAACAGGAGGTTAAAGGTGCTGATTCTCCAAGGAGGGAGATTGCTAGTAAAGCGGCTGGAATGGCGAACCCGAGCACAAGGACATGAGAAATGAGGTGCGTTTTAGAAACCTTTCCCGATCACACGGTGTACCATCTTCTGGGTGTCTCATGCATGTTTTCGATGTAGGAAGATGCCCTTGAACCTGGAGATTTGGGACCCATGGGATGGGTACCACGCAGTATTACTTTAAAGGGTCTGCGTTTGCTCACCCAACTTCACCAAACCTCTCAGCCCCAAGAGTGTTCACCCTTATGTCTCAATCAGCAGTGGGTCTTGATATGGTCAATCCAGGTGGCATCACAGCCCCTGAACGAATTTTGTAAGAATTTCTCTCTCTTTCACTGTCTTTGTTTCACGGGTTTTTAAAAGTAGTTGATTTTTATAATGGGGTTTAGCTGCTTTTCACTGCTGTGTTTAGGCCGCTTTACACCCACTTGACTCACTTACAGAGGGATATCAACACATAGGTTTTAAGATTCTTACTAGTCAGATATATTCTTGGGCGTTGAATAGGGGGTGTTGAGTCCAGTTCACTGAGCAAGGAGTAGGTCTTGTCTATTACATATTGGGTTTATGGAACGGTATTTGAGCTAATTTGAAACCCTTCTTTTACGCATCACCCCACCTCACCTTTCCCGTTAAGCAGCCATAGTGTGTTTTCTAAACGTGTGACTCTGTTCTGTTTTGTAATTCAGTTCCAGTGTAGCGGTTTTTACATTCCCTCTATAAGTGATATCTTATGATAAGTGTCGTTTTCTGTTTGACTTATTTCACTTAGAATCGTCGTACCTAAATCCACTCATCATGCTGCCACTAGCCTTATGACGTTGATTTCATGGCTGATTGATATTCCATTGTACATAAGGACCACAACGTCTTTATCCATTTTTCTCTTTCCTGGGATATTTAAGGTGTAAGGAAGTGGAGGTTCTTGTCAGCAGAGCAGCCCTAAACTTTGGGGTGCCTGTGTCTTGCTGATTTTTAGTTTTCCCAATTTATACGCCCATGAGTGGAAGTGCCCTACGCTCTCTAAGCTGCGTTTTTTAGGTGTTTCAGGACACACCGTACACTTCTCCAGAGTGGCTGTTGGCAATTTACATCCCGCCCATCAGCGTAGCAAGGCTCCCGTTTCTCCATGGCCTGCCCTGCATTTCTGGTTTTGACACTTTATTCAGCATGGTCCTTTTGACCGATGGGAAGCGAGACTTCTTTGTAGCGCTGATTTGCCTTTCCAGGTTGCTTGGTTGGCCAAAAAGGGCGTATGCGTTTTTTCCTGAATATATTCAGGAAAAAACGCATACGCCCTTTTTGGCCAAGGGCATCATTGTCGAGGTTTTGCCGCTTTTCCTGTGCTTTAAAGGCGATTCGAATCTACCTCCTGAAATCAGTTTCCTGCAATTCTGCCTTGCTTTCAAATCCTCTTCGTTGCCTTCCCTCAATATATTTGTGAACGAGAGTTATCAGTTATAACTCTGCAGGTTTGTGAATTGCAGTGCCCCTGAGCTCCATTTTTCAACTCGCTTTTTTGGGAGCTGGCCGCAAAAGCGCAGGATTGCTTCAGGCCCTATTCTGGTTCCGGGCGGCAAGCTGAGCCTCTGGTTAATTCTTCTTCCTGATGGGAAAATAGAGTGACCTGTGCCTGCCCCAACACCTAGAGCTAGTCTCTCATTGTTTGGCCCTCTTCCCGTTCATCCTCAGGACAAATGGCAACCTGGACGGAACAGGAGGTGAAAGGTGCTGATTCTCCAAGGAGGGAGATTGCTAGTAAAGCGGCTGGAATGGCGAACCCGAGCACAAGGACATGAGAAATGAGGTGCGTTTTAGAAACCTTTCCCGATCACACGGTGTACCATCTTCTGGGTGTCTCATGCATGTTTTCGATGTAGGAAGATGCCCTTGAACCTGGAGATTTGGGACCCATGGGATGGGTACCACGCAGTATTACTGTAAAGGGTCTGCGTTTGCTCACCCAACCTCACCAAACCTCTCAGCCCCAAGAGTGTTCACCCTTATGTCTCAATCAGCAGTGGGTCTAGATATGGTCAATCCAGGTGGCATCACAGCCCCTGAACGAATTTTGTAAGAATTTCTCTCTCTTTCACTGTCTTTGTTTCACGGGTTTTTAAAAGTAGTTGATTTTTATAATGGGGTTTAGCTGCTTTTCACTGCTGTGTTTAGGCCGCTTTACACCCACTTGACTCACTTACAGAGGGATATCAACACATAGGTTTTAAGATTCTTACTAGTCAGTTATATTCTTGGGCGTTGAATAGGGGGTGTTGAGTCAAGTTCACTGAGCAAGGAGTAGGTCTTGTCGATTACATATTGGGTTTATGGAACGATATCTGAGCTAATTTGAAACCCTTCTTTTAGGCATCACCCCACCTCACCTTTCCCGTTAAGCAGCCATAGTGTGTTTTCTAAACGTGTGACTCTGTTCTGTTTTGTAATTCAGTTCCAGTGTAGCGGTTTTTACATTCCCTCTATAAGTGATATCTTATGATAAGTGTCGTTTTCTGTTTGACTTATTTCACATAGAATCGTCGTACCTAAATCCACTCATCATGCTGCCACTAGCCTTATGACGTTGATTTCATGGCTGAGTGATATTCCATTGTACATAAGGACCACAACGTCTTTATCCATTTTTCTCTTTCCTGGGATATTTAAGGTGTAAGGAAGTGGAGGTTCTTGTCAGCAGAGCAGCCCTAAACTTTGGGGTGCCTGTGTCTTGCTGATTTTTAGTTTTCCCAATTTATACGCCCATGAGTGGAAGTGCCCTACGCTCTCTAAGCTGCGTTTTTTAGGTGTTTCAGGACACACCGTACACTTCTCCAGAGTGGCTGTTGGCAATTTACATCCCGCCCATCAGCGTAGCAAGGCTCCCGTTTCTCCATGGCCTGCCCTGCATTTCTGGTTTTGACACTTTATTCAGCATGGTCCTTTTGACCGATGGGAAGCGAGACTTCTTTGTAGCGCTGATTTGCCTTTCCAGGTTGCTTGGTTGGCCAAAAAGGGCGTATGCGTTTTTTCCTGAATATATTCAGGAAAAAACGCATACGCCCTTTTTGGCCAAGGGCATCATTGTCGAGGTTTTGCCGCTTTTCCTGTGCTTTAAAGGCGATTCGAATCTACCTCCTGAAATCAGTTTCCTGCAATTCTGCCTTGCTTTCAAATCCTCTTCGTTGCCTTCCCTCAATATATTTGTGGACGAGAGTTATCAGTTATAACTCTGCAGGTTTGTGAATTGCAGTGCCCCTGAGCTCCATTTTTCAACTCGCTTTTTTGGGAGCTGGCCGCAAAAGCGCAGGATTGCTTCAGGCCCTATTCTGGTTCCGGGCGGCAAGCTGAGCCTCTGGTTAATTCTTCTTCCTGATGGGAAAATAGAGTGACCTGTGCCTGCCCCAACACCTAGAGCTAGTCTCTCATTGTTTGGCCCTCTTCCCGTTCATCCTCAGGACAAATGGCAACCTGGACGGAACAGGAGGTGAAAGGTGCTGATTCTCCAAGGAGGGAGATTGCTAGTAAAGCGGCTGGAATGGCGAACCCGAGCACAAGGACATGAGAAATGAGGTGCGTTTTAGAAACCTTTCCCGATCACACGGTGTACCATCTTCTGGGTGTCTCATGCATGTTTTCGATGTAGGAAGATGCCCTTGAACCTGGAGATTTGGGACCCATGGGATGGGTACCACGCAGTATTACTTTAAAGGGTCTGCGTTTGCTCACCCAACCTCACCAAACCTCTCAGCCCCAAGAGTGTTCACCCTTATGTCTCAATCAGCAGTGGGTCTAGATATGGTCAATCCAGGTGGCTTCACAGCCCCTGAACGAATTTTGTAAGAATTTCTCTCTCTTTCACTGTCTTTGTTTCACGGGTTTTTAAAAGTAGTTGATTTTTATAATGGGGTTTAGCTGCTTTTCACTGCTGTGTTTAGGCCGCTTTACACCCACTTGACTCACTTACAGAGGGATATCAACACATAGGTTTTAAGATTCTTACTAGTCAGATATATTCTTGGGCGTTGAATAGGGGGTGTTGAGTCAAGTTCACTGAGCAAGGAGTAGGTCTTGTCGATTACATATTGGGTTTATGGAACGATATCTGAGCTAATTTGAAACCCTTATTTTAGGCATCACCCGACCTCACCTTTCCCGTTAAGCAGCCATAGTGTGTTTTCTAAACGTGTGACTCTGTTCTGTTTTGTAATTCAGTTCCAGTGTAGCAGTTTTTACATTCCCTCTATAAGTGATATCTTATGATAAGTGTCGTTTTCTGTTTGACTTATTTCACATAGAATCGTCGTACCTAAATCCACTCATCATGCTGCCACTAGCCTTATGACGTTGATTTCATGGCTGAGTGATATTCCATTGTACATAAGGACCACAACGTCTTTATCCATTTTTCTCTTTCCTGGGATATTTAAGGTGTAACGAAGTGGAGGTTCTTGTCAGCAGAGCAGCCCTAAACTTCGGTGTGCCTGTGTCTTGCTGATTTTTAGTTTTCCCAATTTATACGCCCATGAGTGGAAGTGCCCTACGCTCTCTAAGCTGCGTTTTTTAGGTGTTTCAGGACACACCGTACACTTCAGAGTGGCTGTTGGCAATTTACATCCCGCCCATCAGCGTAGCAAGGCTCCCGTTTCTCCATGGCCTGCCCTGCATTTCTGGTTTTGACACTTTATTCAGCATGGTCCTTTTGACCGATGGGGAGCGAGACTTCTTTGTAGCGCTGATTTGCCTTTCCAGGTTGCTTGGTTGGCCAAAAAGGGCGTATGCGTTTTTTCCTGAATATATTCAGGAAAAAACGCATACGCCCTTTTTGGCCAAGGGCATCACTGTCGAGGTTTTGCCGCTTTTCCTGTGCTTTAAAGGCGATTCGAATCTACCTCCTGAAATCAGTTTCCTGCAATTCTGCCTTGCTTTCAAATCCTCTTCGTTGCCTTCCCTCAATATATTTGTGGACGAGAGTTATCAGTTATAACTCTGCAGGCTTGTGAATTGCAGTGCCCCTGAGCTCCATTTTTCAACTCGCTTTTGTGGGAGCTGGTCGCAAAAGCGCAGGATTGCTTCAGGCCCTATTCTGGTTCCGGGCGGCAAGCTGAGCCTCTGGTTAATTCTTCTTCCTGATGGGAAAATAGAGTGACCTGTGCCTGCCCCAACACCTAGAGCTAGTCTCTCATTGTTTGGCCCTCTTCCCGTTCATCCTCAGGACAAATGGCAACCTGGACGGAACAGGAGGTGAAAGGTGCTGATTCTCCAAGGAGGGAGATTGCTAGTAAAGCGGCTGGAATGGCGAACCCGAGCACAAGGACATGAGAAATGAGGTGCGTTTTAGAAACCTTTCCCGATCACACGGTGTACCATCTTCTGGGTGTCTCATGCATGTTTTCGATGTAGGAAGATGCCCTTGAACCTGGAGATTTGGGACCCATGGGATGGGTACCACGCAGTATTACTGTAAAGGGTCTGCGTTTGCTCACCCAACCTCACCAAACCTCTCAGCCCCAAGAGTGTTCACCCTTATGTCTCAATCAGCAGTGGGTCTAGATATGGTCAATCCAGGTGGCATCACAGCCCCTGAACGAATTTTGTAAGAATTTCTCTCTCTTTCACTGTCTTTGTTTCACGGGTTTTTAAAAGTAGTTGATTTTTATAATGGGGTTTAGCTGCTTTTCACTGCTGTGTTTAGGCCGCTTTACACCCACTTGACTCACTTACAGAGGGATATCAACACATAGGTTTTAAGATTCTTACTAGTCAGTTATATTCTTGGGCGTTGAATAGGGGGTGTTGAGTCAAGTTCACTGAGCAAGGAGTAGGTCTTGTCGATTACATATTGGGTTTATGGAACGATATCTGAGCTAATTTGAAACCCTTCTTTTAGGCATCACCCCACCTCACCTTTCCCGTTAAGCAGCCATAGTGTGTTTTCTAAACGTGTGACTCTGTTCTGTTTTGTAATTCAGTTCCAGTGTAGCGGTTTTTACATTCCCTCTATAAGTGATATCTTATGATAAGTGTCGTTTTCTGTTTGACTTATTTCACATAGAATCGTCGTACCTAAATCCACTCATCATGCTGCCACTAGCCTTATGACGTTGATTTCATGGCTGAGTGATATTCCATTGTACATAAGGACCACAACGTCTTTATCCATTTTTCTCTTTCCTGGGATATTTAAGGTGTAAGGAAGTGGAGGTTCTTGTCAGCAGAGCAGCCCTAAACTTTGGGGTGCCTGTGTCTTGCTGATTTTTAGTTTTCCCAATTTATACGCCCATGAGTGGAAGTGCCCTACGCTCTCTAAGCTGCGTTTTTTAGGTGTTTCAGGACACACCGTACACTTCTCCAGAGTGGCTGTTGGCAATTTACATCCCGCCCATCAGCGTAGCAAGGCTCCCGTTTCTCCATGGCCTGCCCTGCATTTCTGGTTTTGACACTTTATTCAGCATGGTCCTTTTGACCGATGGGAAGCGAGACTTCTTTGTAGCGCTGATTTGCCTTTCCAGGTTGCTTGGTTGGCCAAAAAGGGCGTATGCGTTTTTTCCTGAATATATTCAGGAAAAAACGCATACGCCCTTTTTGGCCAAGGGCATCATTGTCGAGGTTTTGCCGCTTTTCCTGTGCTTTAAAGGCGATTCGAATCTACCTCCTGAAATCAGTTTCCTGCAATTCTGCCTTGCTTTCAAATCCTCTTCGTTGCCTTCCCTCAATATATTTGTGGACGAGAGTTATCAGTTATAACTCTGCAGGTTTGTGAATTGCAGTGCCCCTGAGCTCCATTTTTCAACTCGCTTTTTTGGGAGCTGGCCGCAAAAGCGCAGGATTGCTTCAGGCCCTATTCTGGTTCCGGGTGGCAAGCTGAGCCTCTGGTTAATTCTTCTTCCTGATGGGAAAATAGAGTGACCTGTGCCTGCCCCAACACCTAGAGCTAGTCTCTCATTGTTTGGCCCTCTTCCCGTTCATCCTCAGGACAAATGGCAACCTGGACGGAACAGGAGGTGAAAGGTGCTGATTCTCCAAGGAGGGAGATTGCTAGTAAAGCGGCTGGAATGGCGAACCCGAGCACAAGGACATGAGAAATGAGGTGCGTTTTAGAAACCTTTCCCGATCACACGGTGTACCATCTTCTGGGTGTCTCATGCATGTTTTCGATGTAGGAAGATGCCCTTGAACCTGGAGATTTGGGACCCATGGGATGGGTACCACGCAGTATTACTTTAAAGGGTCTGCGTTTGCTCACCCAACCTCACCAAAGCTCTCAGCCCCAAGAGTGTTCACACTTATGTCTCAATCAGCAGTGGGTCTAGATATGGTCAATCCAGGTGGCATCACAGCCCCTGAACGAATTTTGTAAGAATTTCTCTCTTTCACTGTGTTTGTTTCACGGGTTTTTAAAAGTAGTTGATTTTTATAATGGGGTTTAGCTGCTTTTCACTGCTGTGTTTAGGCCGCTTTACACCCACTTGACTCACTTACAGAGGGATATCAACACATAGGTTTTAAGATTCTTACTAGTCAGATATATTCTTGGGCGTTGAATAGGGGGTGTTGAGTCAAGTTCAGTGAGCAAGGAGTAGGTCTTGTTGATTACATATTGGGTTTATGGAACGATATCTGAGCTAATTTGAAACCCTTCTTTTAGGCATCACCCCACCTCACCTTTCCCGTTAAGCAGCCATAGTGTGTTTTCTAAACGTGTGACTCTGTTCTGTTTTGTAATTCAGTTCCAGTGTAGCGGTTTTTACATTCCCTCTATAAGTGATATCTTATGATAAGTGTCGTTTTCTGTTTGACTTATTTCACATAGAATCGTCGTACCTAAATCCACTCATCATGCTGCCACTAGCCTTATGACGTTGATTTCATGGCTGAGTGATATTCCATTGTACATAAGGACCACAACGTCTTTATCCATTTTTCTCTTTCCTGGGATATTTAAGGTGTAACGAAGTGGAGGTTCTTGTCAGCAGAGCAGCCCTAAACTTCGGGGTGCCTGTGTCTTGCTGATTTTTAGTTTTCCCAATTTATACGCCCATGAGTGGAAGTGCCCTACGCTCTCTAAGCTGCGTTTTTTAGGTGTTTCAGGACACACCGTACACTTCTCCAGAGTGGCTGTTGGCAATTTACATCCCGCCCATCAGCGTAGCAAGGCTCCCGTTTCTCCATGGCCTGCCCTGCATTTCTGGTTTTGACACTTTATTCAGCATGGTCCTTTTGACCGATGGGAAGCGAGACTTCTTTGTAGCGCTGATTTGCCTTTCCAGGTTGCTTGGTTGGCCAAAAAGGGCGTATGCGTTTTTTCCTGAATATATTCAGGAAAAAACGCATACGCCCTTTTTGGCCAAGGGCATCATTGTCGAGGTTTTGCCGCTTTTCCTGTGCTTTAAAGGCGATTCGAATCTACCTCCTGAAATCAGTTTCCTGCAATTCTGCCTTGCTTTCAAATCCTCTTCGTTGCCTTCCCTCAATATATTTGTGGACGAGAGTTATCAGTTATAACTCTGCAGGTTTGTGAATTGCAGTGCCCCTGAGCTCCATTTTTCAACTCGCTTTTTTGGGAGCTGGCCGCAAAAGCGCAGGATTGCTTCAGGCCCTATTCTGGTTCCGGGCGGCAAGCTGAGCCTCTGGTTAATTCTTCTTCCTGATGGGAAAATAGAGTGACCCGTGCCTGCCCCAACACCTAGAGCTAGTCTCTCATTGTTTGGCCCTCTTCCCGTTCATCCTCAGGACAAATGGCAACCTGGACGGAACAGGAGGTTAAAGGTGCTGATTCTCCAAGGAGGGAGATTGCTAGTAAAGCGGCTGGAATGGCGAACCCGAGCACAAGGACATGAGAAATGAGGTGCGTTTTAGAAACCTTTCCCGATCACACGGTGTACCATCTTCTGGGTGTCTCATGCATGTTTTCGATGTAGGAAGATGCCCTTGAACCTGGAGATTTGGGACCCATGGGATGGGTACCACGCAGTATTACTTTAAAGGGTCTGCGTTTGCTCACCCAACCTCACCAAACCTCTCAGCCCCAAGAGTGTTCACACTTATGTCTCAATCAGCAGTGGGTCTAGATATGGTCAATCCAGGTGGCATCACAGCCCCTGAACGAATTTTGTAAGAATTTCTCTCTTTCACTGTCTTTGTTTCACGGGTTTTTAAAAGTAGTTGATTTTTATAATGGGGTTTAGCTGCTTTTCACTGCTGTGTTTAGGCCGCTTTACACCCACTTGACTCACTTACAGAGGGATATCAACACATAGGTTTTAAGATTCTTACTAGTCAGATATATTCTTGGGCGTTGAATAGGGGGTGTTGAGTCAAGTTCACTGAGCAAGGAGTAGGTCTTGTCGATTACATATTGGGTTTATGGAACGATATCTGAGCTAATTTGAAACCCTTCTTTTAGGCATCACCCCACCTCACCTTTCCCGTTAAGCAGCCATAGTGTGTTTTCTAAACGTGTGACTCTGTTCTGTTTGGTAATTCAGTTCCAGTGTAGCGGTTTTTACATTCCCTCTATAAGTGATATCTTATGATAAGTCTCGTTTTCTGTTTGACTTATTTCACATAGAATCGTCGTACCTAAATCCACTCATTATGCTGCCACTAGCCTTATGACGTTGATTTCATGGCTGAGTGATATTCCATTGTACATAAGGACCACAACGTCTTTATCCATTTTTCTCTTTCCTGGGATATTTAAGGTGTAACGAAGTGGAGGTTCTTGTCAGCAGAGCAGCCCTAAACTTCGGGGTGCCTGTGTCTTGCTGATTTTTAGTTTTCCCAATTTATACGCCCATGAGTGGAAGTGCCCTACGCTCTCTAAGCTGCGTTTTTTAGGTGTTTCAGGACACACCGTACACTTCTCCAGAGTGGCTGTTGGCAATTTACATCCCGCCCATCAGCGTAGCAAGGCTCCCGTTTCTCCATGGCCTGCCCTGCATTTCTGGTTTTGACACTTTATTCAGCATGGTCCTTTTGACCGATGGGGAGCGAGACTTCTTTGTAGCGCTGATTTGCCTTTCCAGGTTGCTTGGTTGGCCAAAAAGGGCGTATGCGTTTTTTCCTTAATATATTCAGGAAAAAACGCATACGCCCTTTTTGGCCAAGGGCATCATTGTCGAGGTTTTGCCGCTTTTCCTGTGCTTTAAAGGCGATTCGAATCTACCTCCTGAAATCAGTTTCCTGCAATTCTGCCTTGCTTTCAAATCCTCTTCGTTGCCTTCCCTCAATATATTTGTGGACGAGAGTTATCAGTTATAACTCTGCAGGTTTGTGAATTGCAGTGCCCCTGAGCTCCATTTTTCAACTCGCTTTTTTGGGAGCTGGCCGCAAAAGCGCAGGATTGCTTCAGGCCGTATTCTGGTTCCGGGCGGCAAGCTGAGCCTCTGGTTAATTCTTCTTCCTGATGGGAAAATAGAGTGACCTGTGCCTGCCCCAACACCTAGAGCTAGTCTCTCATTGTTTGGCCCTCTTCCCGTTCATCCTCAGGACAAATGGCAACCTGGACGGAACAGGAGGTGAAAGGTGCTGATTCTCCAAGGAGGGAGATTGCTAGTAAAGCGGCTGGAATGGCGAACCCGAGCACAAGGACATGAGAAATGAGGTGCGTTTTAGAAACCTTTCCCGATCACACGGTGTACCATCTTCTGGGTGTCTCATGCATGTTTTCGATGTAGGAAGATGCCCTTGAACCTGGAGATTTGGGACCCATGGGATGGGTACCACGCAGTATTACTTTAAAGGGTCTGCGTTTGCTCACCCAACCTCACCAAACCTCTCAGCCCCAAGAGTGTTCACCCTTATGTCTCAATCAGCAGTGGGTCTAGATATGGTCAATCCAGGTGGCATCACAGCCCCTGAACGAATTTTGTAAGAATTTCTCTCTCTTTCACTGTCTTTGTTTCACGGGTTTTTAAAAGTAGTTGATTTTTATAATGGGGTTTAGCTGCTTTTCACTGCTGTGTTTAGGCCGCTTTACACCCACTTGACTCACTTACAGAGGGATATCAACACATAGGTTTTAAGATTCTTACTAGTCAGATATATTCTTGGGCGTTGAATAGGGGGTGTTGAGTCCAGTTCACTGAGCAAGGAGTAGGTCTTGTCTATTACATATTGGGTTTATGGAACGGTATCTGAGCTAATTTGAAACCCTTCTTTTACGCATCACCCCACCTCACCTTTCCCGTTAAGCAGCCATAGTGTGTTTTCTAAACGTGTGACTCTGTTCTGTTTTGTAATTCAGTTCCAGTGTAGCGGTTTTTACTTTCCCTCTATAAGTGATATCTTATGATAAGTGTCGTTTTCTGTTTGACTTATTTCTCTTAGAATCGTCGTACCTAAATCCACTCATCATGCTGCCACTAGCCTTATGACGTTGATTTCATGGCTGAGTGATATTCCATTGTACATCAGGACCACAACGTCTTTATCCATTTTTCTCTTTCCTGGGATATTTAAGGTGTAACTCAGTGGAGGTTCTTGTCAGCAGAGCAGCCCTAAACTTTGGGGTGCCTGTGTCTTGCTGATTTTTAGTTTTCCCAATTTATACGCCCATGAGTGGAAGTGCCCTACGCTCTCTAAGCTGCGTTTTTTAGGTGTTTCAGGACACACCGTACACTTCTCCAGAGTGGCTGTTGGCAATTTACATCCCGCCCATCAGCGTAGCAAGGCTCCCGTTTCTCCATGGCCTGCCCTGCATTTCTGGTTTTGACACTTTATTCAGCATGGTCCTTTTGACCGATGGGGAGCGAGACTTCTTTGTAGCGCTGATTTGCCTTTCCAGGTTGCTTGGTTGGCCAAAAAGGGCGTATGCGTTTTTTCCTGAATATATTCAGGAAAAAACGCATACGCCCTTTTTGGCCAAGGGCATCATTGTCGAGGTTTTGCCGCTTTTCCTGTGCTTTAAAGGCGATTCGAATCTACCTCCTGAAATCAGTTTCCTGCAATTCTGCCTTGCTTTCAAATCCTCCTCGTTGCCTTCCCTCAATATATTTGTGGACGAGAGTTATCAGTTATAACTCTGCAGGTTTGTGAATTGCAGTGCCCCTGAGCTCCATTTTTCAACTCGCTTTTTTGGGAGCTGGCCGCAAAAGCGCAGGATTGCTTCAGGCCGTATTCTGGTTCCGGGCGGCAAGCTGAGCCTCTGGTTAATTCTTCTTCCTGATGGGAAAATAGAGTGACCTGTGCCTGCCCCAACACCTAGAGCTAGTCTCTCATTGTTTGGCCCTCTTCCCGTTCATCCTCAGGACAAATGGCAACCTGGACGGAACAGGAGGTTAAAGGTGCTGATTCTCCAAGGAGGGAGATTGCTAGTAAAGCGGCTGGAATGGCGAACCCGAGCACAAGGACATGAGAAATGAGGTGCGTTTTAGAAACCTTTCCCGATCACACGGTGTACCATCTTCTGGGTGTCTCATGCATGTTTTCGATGTAGGAAGATGCCCTTGAACCTGGAGATTTGGGACCCATGGGATGGGTACCACGCAGTATTACTTTAAAGGGTCTGCGTTTGCTCACCCAACCTCACCAAACCTCTCAGCCCCAAGAGTGTTCACCCTTATGTCTCAATCAGCAGTGGGTCTAGATATGGTCAATCCAGGTGGCATCACAGCCCCTGAACGAATTTTGTAAGAATTTCTCTCTCTTTCACTGTCTTTGTTTCACGGGTTTTTAAAAGTAGTTGATTTTTATAATGGGGTTTAGCTGCTTTTCACTGCTGTGTTTAGGCCGCTTTACACCCACTTGACTCACTTACAGAGGGATATCAACAAATAGGTTTTAAGATTCTTACTAGTCAGATATATTCTTGGGCGTTGAATAGGGGGTGTTGAGTCCAGTTCACTGAGCAAGGAGTAGGTCTTGTCTATTACATATTGGGTTTATGGAACGGTATCTGAGCTAATTTGAAACCCTTCTTTTAAGCATCACCCCACCTCACCTTTCCCGTTAAGCAGCCATAGTGTGTTTTCTAAACGTGTGACTCTGTTCTGTTTTGTAATTCAGTTCCAGTGTAGCGGTTTTTACTTTCCCTCTATAAGTGATATCTTATGATAAGTGTCGTTTTCTGTTTGACTTATTTCTCTTAGAATCGTCGTACCTAAATCCACTCATCATGCTGCCACTAGCCTTATGACGTTGATTTCATGGCTGAGTGATATTCCATTGTACATCAGGACCACAACGTCTTTATCCATTTTTCTCTTTCCTGGGATATTTAAGGTGTAAGGAAGTGGAGGTTCTTGTCAGCAGAGCAGCCCTAAACTTTGGGGTGCCTGTGTCTTGCTGATTTTTAGTTTTCCCAATTTATACGCCCATGAGTGGAAGTGCCCTACGCTCTCTAAGCTGCGTTTTTTAGGTGTTTCAGGACACACCGTACACTTCTCCAGAGTGGCTGTTGACAATTTACATCCCGCCCATCAGCGTAGCAAGGCTCCCGTTTCTCCATGGCCTGCCCTGCATTTCTGGTTTTGATACTTTATTCAGCATGGTCCTTTTGACCGAAGGGGAGCGAGACTTCTTTGTAGCGCTGATTTGCCTTTCCAGGTTGCTTGGTTGGCCAAAAAGGGCGTATGCGTTTTTTCCTGAATATATTCAGGAAAAAACGCATACGCCCTTTTTGGCCAAGGGCATCATTGTCGAGGTTTTGCCGCTTTTCCTGTGCTTTAAAGGCGATTCGAATCTACCTCCTGAAATCAGTTTCCTGCAATTCTGCCTTGCTTTCAAATCCTCCTCGTTGCCTTCCCTCAATATATTTGTGGACGAGAGTTATCAGTTATAACTCTGCAGGTTTGTGAATTGCAGTGCCCCTGAGCTCCATTTTTCAACTCGCTTTTTTGGGAGCTGGCCGCAAAAGCGCAGGATTGCTTCAGGCCCTATTCTGGTTCCGGGCGGCAAGCTGAGCCTCTGGTTAATTCTTCTTCCTGATGGGAAAATAGAGTGACCTGTGCCTGCCCCAACACCTAGAGCTAGTCTCTCATTGTTTGGCCCTCTTCCCGTTCATCCTCAGGACAAATGGCAACCTGGACGGAACAGGAGGTGAAAGGTGCTGATTCTCCAAGGAGGGAGATTGCTAGTAAAGCGGCTGGAATGGCGAACCCGAGCACAAGGACATGAGAAATGAGGTGCGTTTTAGAAACCTTTCCCGATCACACGGTGTACCATCTTCTGGGTGTCTCATGCATGTTTTCGATGTAGGAAGATGCCCTTGAACCTGGAGATTTGGGACCCATGGGATGGGTACCACGCAGTATTACTTTAAAGGGTCTGCGTTTGCTCACCCAACCTCACCAAACCTCTCAGCCCCAAGAGTGTTCACCCTTATGTCTCAATCAGCAGTGGGTCTAGATATGGTCAATCCAGGTGGCATCACAGCCCCTGAACGAATTTTGTAAGAATTTCTCTCTTTCACTGTCTTTGTTTCACGGGTTTTTAAAAGTAGTTGATTTTTATAATGGGGTTTAGCTGCTTTTCACTGCTGTGTTTAGGCCGCTTTACACCCACTTGACTCACTTATAGAGGGATATCAACACATAGGTTTTAAGATTCTTATTAGTCAGATATATTCTTGGGCGTTGAATAGGGGGTGTTGAGTCAAGTTTACTGAGCAAGGAGTAGGTCTTGTCGATTACATATTGGGTTTATGGAACGATATCTGAGCTAATTTGAAACCCTTCTTTTACGCATCACCCCACCTCACCTTTCCCGTTAAGCAGCCATAGTGTGTTTCTAAACGTGTGACTATGTTCTGTTTTGTAATTCAGTTCCAGTGTAGCGGTTTTCACATTCCCTCTATAAGTGATATCTTATGATAAGTGTCGTTTTCTGTTTGACTTATTTCACTTAGAATCGTCGAACCTAAATCCACTCATCATGCTGCCACTAGCCTTATGACGTTGATTTCATGGCTGAGTGATATTCCATTGTACATCAGGACCACAACGTCTTTATCCATTTTTCTCTTTCCTGGGATATTTAAGGTGTAAGGAAGTGGAGGTTCTTGTCAGCAGAGCAGTCCTAAACTTTGGGGTGCCTGTGTCTTGCTGAATTTTAGTTTTCCCAATTTATACGCCCATGAGTGGAAGTGCCCTACGCTCTCTAAGCTGCGTTTTTTAGGTGTTTCAGGACACACCGTACACTTCTCCAGAGTGGCTGTTGGCAATTTACATCCCGCCCATCAGCGTAGCAAGGCTCCCGTTTCTCCATGGCCTGCCCTGCATTTCTGGTTTTGACACTTTATTCAGCATGGTCCTTTTGACCGATGGGGAGCGAGACTTCTTTGTAGCGCTGATTTGCCTTTCCAGGTTGCTTGGTTGGCCAAAAAGGGCGTATGCGTTTTTTCCTGAATATATTCAGGAAAAAACGCATACGCCCTTTTTGGCCAAGGGCATCATTGTCGAGTTTTTGCCGCTTTTCCTGTGCTTTAAAGGCGATTCGAATCTACCTCCTGAAATCAGTTTCCTGCAATTCTGCCTTGCTTTCAAATCCTCTTCGTTGCCTTCCCTCAATATATTTGTGGACGAGAGTTATCAGTTATAACTCTGCAGGTTTGTGAATTGCAGTGCCCCTGAGCTCCATTTTTCAACTCGCTTTTTTGGGAGCTGGTCGCAAAAGCGCAGGATTGCTTCAGGCCCTATTCTGGTTCCGGGCGGCAAGCTGAGCCTCTGGTTAATTCTTCTTCCTGATGGGAAAATAGATTGACCTGTGCCTGCCCCAACACCTAGAGCTAGTCTCTCATTGTTTGGCCCTCTTCCCGTTCATCCTCAGGACAAATGGCAACCTGGACTTAACAGGAGGTTAAAGGTGCTGATTCTCCAAGGAGGGAGATTGCTAGTAAAGCGGCTGGAATGGCGAACCCGAGCACAAGGACATGAGAAATGAGGTGCGTTTTAGAAACCTTTCCCGATCACACGGTGTACCATCTTCTGGGTGTCTCATGCATGTTTTCGATGTAGGAAGATGCCCTTGAACCTGGAGATTTGGGACCCATGGGATGGGTACCACGCAGTATTACTTTAAAGGGTCTGCGTTTGCTCACCCAACTTCACCAAACCTCTCAGCCCCAAGAGTGTTCACCCTTATGTCTCAATCAGCAGTGGGTCTTGATATGGTCAATCCAGGTGGCATCACAGCCCCTGAACGAATTTTGTAAGAATTTCTCTCTCTTTCACTGTCTTTGTTTCACGGGTTTTTAAAAGTAGTTGATTTTTATAATGGGGTTTAGCTGCTTTTCACTGCTGTGTTTAGGCCGCTTTACACCCACTTGACTCACTTACAGAGGGATATCAACACATAGGTTTTAAGATTCTTACTAGTCAGATATATTCTTGGGCGTTGAATAGGGGGTGTTGAGTCCAGTTCACTGAGCAAGGAGTAGGTCTTGTCTATTACATATTGGGTTTATGGAACGGTATTTGAGCTAATTTGAAACCCTTCTTTTACGCATCACCCCACCTCACCTTTCCCGTTAAGCAGCCATAGTGTGTTTTCTAAACGTGTGACTCTGTTCTGTTTTGTAATTCAGTTCCAGTGTAGCGGTTTTTACATTCCCTCTATAAGTGATATCTTATGATAAGTGTCGTTTTCTGTTTGACTTATTTCACTTAGAATCGTCGTACCTAAATCCACTCATCATGCTGCCACTAGCCTTATGACGTTGATTTCATGGCTGATTGATATTCCATTGTACATAAGGACCACAACGTCTTTATCCATTTTTCTCTTTCCTGGGATATTTAAGGTGTAAGGAAGTGGAGGTTCTTGTCAGCAGAGCAGCCCTAAACTTTGGGGTGCCTGTGTCTTGCTGATTTTTAGTTTTCCCAATTTATACGCCCATGAGTGGAAGTGCCCTACGCTCTCTAAGCTGCGTTTTTTAGGTGTTTCAGGACACACCGTACACTTCTCCAGAGTGGCTGTTGGCAATTTACATCCCGCCCATCAGCGTAGCAAGGCTCCCGTTTCTCCATGGCCTGCCCTGCATTTCTGGTTTTGACACTTTATTCAGCATGGTCCTTTTGACCGATGGGAAGCGAGACTTCTTTGTAGCGCTGATTTGCCTTTCCAGGTTGCTTGGTTGGCCAAAAAGGGCGTATGCGTTTTTTCCTGAATATATTCAGGAAAAAACGCATACGCCCTTTTTGGCCAAGGGCATCATTGTCGAGGTTTTGCCGCTTTTCCTGTGCTTTAAAGGCGATTCGAATCTACCTCCTGAAATCAGTTTCCTGCAATTCTGCCTTGCTTTCAAATCCTCTTCGTTGCCTTCCCTCAATATATTTGTGAACGAGAGTTATCAGTTATAACTCTGCAGGTTTGTGAATTGCAGTGCCCCTGAGCTCCATTTTTCAACTCGCTTTTTTGGGAGCTGGCCGCAAAAGCGCAGGATTGCTTCAGGCCCTATTCTGGTTCCGGGCGGCAAGCTGAGCCTCTGGTTAATTCTTCTTCCTGATGGGAAAATAGAGTGACCTGTGCCTGCCCCAACACCTAGAGCTAGTCTCTCATTGTTTGGCCCTCTTCCCGTTCATCCTCAGGACAAATGGCAACCTGGACGGAACAGGAGGTGAAAGGTGCTGATTCTCCAAGGAGGGAGATTGCTAGTAAAGCGGCTGGAATGGCGAACCCGAGCACAAGGACATGAGAAATGAGGTGCGTTTTAGAAACCTTTCCCGATCACACGGTGTACCATCTTCTGGGTGTCTCATGCATGTTTTCGATGTAGGAAGATGCCCTTGAACCTGGAGATTTGGGACCCATGGGATGGGTACCACGCAGTATTACTGTAAAGGGTCTGCGTTTGCTCACCCAACCTCACCAAACCTCTCAGCCCCAAGAGTGTTCACCCTTATGTCTCAATCAGCAGTGGGTCTAGATATGGTCAATCCAGGTGGCATCACAGCCCCTGAACGAATTTTGTAAGAATTTCTCTCTCTTTCACTGTCTTTGTTTCACGGGTTTTTAAAAGTAGTTGATTTTTATAATGGGGTTTAGCTGCTTTTCACTGCTGTGTTTAGGCCGCTTTACACCCACTTGACTCACTTACAGAGGGATATCAACACATAGGTTTTAAGATTCTTACTAGTCAGTTATATTCTTGGGCGTTGAATAGGGGGTGTTGAGTCAAGTTCACTGAGCAAGGAGTACGTCTTGTCGATTACATATTGGGTTTATGGAACGATATCTGAGCTAATTTGAAACCCTTCTTTTAGGCATCACCCCACCTCACCTTTCCCGTTAAGCAGCCATAGTGTGTTTTCTAAACGTGTGACTCTGTTCTGTTTTGTAATTCAGTTCCAGTGTAGCGGTTTTTACATTCCCTCTATAAGTGATATCTTATGATAAGTGTCGTTTTCTGTTTGACTTATTTCACATAGAATCGTCGTACCTAAATCCACTCATCATGCTGCCACTAGCCTTATGACGTTGATTTCATGGCTGAGTGATATTCCATTGTACATAAGGACCACAACGTCTTTATCCATTTTTCTCTTTCCTGGGATATTTAAGGTGTAAGGAAGTGGAGGTTCTTGTCAGCAGAGCAGCCCTAAACTTTGGGGTGCCTGTGTCTTGCTGATTTTTAGTTTTCCCAATTTATACGCCCATGAGTGGAAGTGCCCTACGCTCTCTAAGCTGCGTTTTTTAGGTGTTTCAGGACACACCGTACACTTCTCCAGAGTGGCTGTTGGCAATTTACATCCCGCCCATCAGCGTAGCAAGGCTCCCGTTTCTCCATGGCCTGCCCTGCATTTCTGGTTTTGACACTTTATTCAGCATGGTCCTTTTGACCGATGGGAAGCGAGACTTCTTTGTAGCGCTGATTTGCCTTTCCAGGTTGCTTGGTTGGCCAAAAAGGGCGTATGCGTTTTTTCCTGAATATATTCAGGAAAAAACGCATACGCCCTTTTTGGCCAAGGGCATCATTGTCGAGGTTTTGCCGCTTTTCCTGTGCTTTAAAGGCGATTCGAATCTACCTCCTGAAATCAGTTTCCTGCAATTCTGCCTTGCTTTCAAATCCTCTTCGTTGCCTTCCCTCAATATATTTGTGGACGAGAGTTATCAGTTATAACTCTGCAGGTTTGTGAATTGCAGTGCCCCTGAGCTCCATTTTTCAACTCGCTTTTTTGGGAGCTGGCCGCAAAAGCGCAGGATTGCTTCAGGCCCTATTCTGGTTCCGGGCGGCAAGCTGAGCCTCTGGTTAATTCTTCTTCCTGATGGGAAAATAGAGTGACCTGTGCCTGCCCCAACACCTAGAGCTAGTCTCTCATTGTTTGGCCCTCTTCCCGTTCATCCTCAGGACAAATGGCAACCTGGACGGAACAGGAGGTGAAAGGTGCTGATTCTCCAAGGAGGGAGATTGCTAGTAAAGCGGCTGGAATGGCGAACCCGAGCACAAGGACATGAGAAATGAGGTGCGTTTTAGAAACCTTTCCCGATCACACGGTGTACCATCTTCTGGGTGTCTCATGCATGTTTTCGATGTAGGAAGATGCCCTTGAACCTGGAGATTTGGGACCCATGGGATGGGTACCACGCAGTATTACTTTAAAGGGTCTGCGTTTGCTCACCCAACCTCACCAAACCTCTCAGCCCCAAGAGTGTTCACCCTTATGTCTCAATCAGCAGTGGGTCTAGATATGGTCAATCCAGGTGGCATCACAGCCCCTGAACGAATTTTGTAAGAATTTCTCTCTCTTTCACTGTCTTTGTTTCACGGGTTTTTAAAAGTAGTTGATTTTTATAATGGGGTTTAGCTGCTTTTCACTGCTGTGTTTAGGCCGCTTTACACCCACTTGACTCACTTACAGAGGGATATCAACACATAGGTTTTAAGATTCTTACTAGTCAGTTATATTCTTGGGCGTTGAATAGGGGGTGTTGAGTCAAGTTCACTGAGCAAGGAGTAGGTCTTGTCGATTACATATTGGGTTTATGGAACGATATCTGAGCTAATTTGAAACCCTTCTTTTACGCATCACCCCACCTCACCTTTCCCGTTAAGCAGCCATAGTGTGTTTTCTAAACGTGTGACTCTGTTCTGTTTTGTAATTCAGTTCCAGTGTAGCGGTTTTTACATTCCCTCTATAAGTGATATCTTATGATAAGTGTCGTTTTCTGTTTGACTTATTTCACATAGAATCATCGTACCTAAATCCACTCATCATGCTGCCACTAGCCTTATGACGTTGATTTCATGGCTGAGTGATATTCCATTGTACATAAGGACCACAACGTCTTTATCCATTTTTCTCTTTCCTGGGATATTTAAGGTGTAACGAAGTGGAGGTTCTTGTCAGCAGAGCAGCCCTAAACTTTGGGGTGCCTGTGTCTTGCTAATTTTTAGTTTTCCCAATTTATACGCCCATGAGTGGAAGTGCCCTACGCTCTCTAAGCTGCGTTTTTTAGGTGTATCAGGACACACCGTACACTTCTCCAGAGTGGCTGTTGGCAATTTACATCCCGCCCATCAGCGTAGCAAGGCTCCCGTTTCTCCATGGCCTGCCCTGCATTTCTGGTTTTGACACTTTATTCAGCATGGTCCTTTTGACCGATAGGGAGCGAGACTTCTTTTTAGCGCTGATTTGCCTTTCCAGGTTGCTTGGTTGGCCAACAAGGGCGTATGCGTTTTTTCCTGAATATATTCAGGAAAAAACGCATACGCCCTTTTTGGCCAAGGGCATCATTGTCGAGGTTTTGCCGCTTTTCCTATGCTTTAAAGGCGATTCGAATCTACCTCCTGAAATCAGTTTCCTGCAATTCTGCCTTGCTTTCAAATCCTCTTCGTTGCCTTCCCTCAATATATTTGTGGACGAGAGTTATCAGTTATAACTCTGCAGGTTTGTGAATTGCAGTGCCCCTGAGCTCCATTTTTCAACTCGCTTTTTTGGGAGCTGGCCGCAAAAGCGCAGGATTGCTTCAGGCCCTATTCTGGTTCCGGGCGGCAAGCTGAGCCTCTGGTTAATTCTTCTTCCTGATGGGAAAATAGAGTGACCTGTGCCTGCCCCAACACCTAGAGCTAGTCTCTCATTGTTTGGCCCTCTTCCCGTTCATCCTCAGGACAAATGGCAACCTGGACGGAACAGGAGGTTAAAGGTGCTGATTCTCCAAGGAGGGAGATTGCTAGTAAAGCGGCTGGAATGGCGAACCCGAGCACAAGGACATGAGAAATGAGGTGCGTTTTAGAAACCTTTCCCGATCACACGGTGTACCATCTTCTGGGTGTCTCATGCATGTTTTCGATGTAGGAAGATGCCCTTGAACCTGGAGATTTGGGACCCATGGGATGGGTACCACGCAGTATTACTTTAAAGGGTCTGCGTTTGCTCACCCAACCTCACCAAACCTCTCAGCCCCAAGAGTGTTCACCCTTATGTCTCAATCAGCAGTGGGTCTAGATATGGTCAATCCAGGTGGCATCACAGCCCCTGAACGAATTTTGTAAGAATTTCTCTCTCTTTCACTGTCTTTGTTTCACGGGTTTTTAAAAGTAGTTGATTTTTATAATGGGGTTTAGCTGCTTTTCACTGCTGTGTTTAGGCCGCTTTACACCCACTTGACTCACTTACAGAGGGATATCAACAAATAGGTTTTAAGATTCTTACTAGTCAGATATATTCTTGGGCGTTGAATAGGGGGTGTTGAGTCCAGTTCACTGAGCAAGGAGTAGGTCTTGTCTATTACATATTGGGTTTATGGAACGGTATCTGAGCTAATTTGAAACCCTTCTTTTAAGCATCACCCCACCTCACCTTTCCCGTTAAGCAGCCATAGTGTGTTTTCTAAACGTGTGACTCTGTTCTGTTTTGTAATTCAGTTCCAGTGTAGCGGTTTTTACTTTCCCTCTATAAGTGATATCTTATGATAAGTGTCGTTTTCTGTTTGACTTATTTCTCTTAGAATCGTCGTACCTAAATCCACTCATCATGCTGCCACTAGCCTTATGACGTTGATTTCATGGCTGAGTGATATTCCATTGTACATCAGGACCACAACGTCTTTATCCATTTTTCTCTTTCCTGGGATATTTAAGGTGTAAGGAAGTGGAGGTTCTTGTCAGCAGAGCAGCCCTAAACTTTGGGGTGCCTGTGTCTTGCTGATTTTTAGTTTTCCCAATTTATACGCCCATGAGTGGAAGTGCCCTACGCTCTCTAAGCTGCGTTTTTTAGGTGTTTCAGGACACACCGTACACTTCTCCAGAGTGGCTGTTGACAATTTACATCCCGCCCATCAGCGTAGCAAGGCTCCCGTTTCTCCATGGCCTGCCCTGCATTTCTGGTTTTGACACTTTATTCAGCATGGTCCTTTTGACCGATGGGGAGCGAGACTTCTTTGTAGCGCTGATTTGCCTTTCCAGGTTGCTTGGTTGGCCAAAAAGGGCGTATGCGTTTTTTCCTGAATATATTCAGGAAAAAACGCATACGCCCTTTTTGGCCAAGGGCATCATTGTCGAGGTTTTGCCGCTTTTCCTGTGCTTTAAAGGCGATTCGAATCTACCTCCTGAAATCAGTTTCCTGCAATTCTGCCTTGCTTTCAAATCCTCCTCGTTGCCTTCCCTCAATATATTTGTGGACGAGAGTTATCAGTTATAACTCTGCAGGTTTGTGAATTGCAGTGCCCCTGAGCTCCATTTTTCAACTCGCTTTTTTGGGAGCTGGCCGCAAAAGCGCAGGATTGCTTCAGGCCCTATTCTGGTTCCGGGCGGCAAGCTGAGCCTCTGGTTAATTCTTCTTCCTGATGGGAAAATAGAGTGACCTGTGCCTGCCCCAACACCTAGAGCTAGTCTCTCATTGTTTGGCCCTCTTCCCGTTCATCCTCAGGACAAATGGCAACCTGGACGGAACAGGAGGTGAAAGGTGCTGATTCTCCAAGGAGGGAGATTGCTAGTAAAGCGGCTGGAATGGCGAACCCGAGCACAAGGACATGAGAAATGAGGTGCGTTTTAGAAACCTTTCCCGATCACACGGTGTACCATCTTCTGGGTGTCTCATGCATGTTTTCGATGTAGGAAGATGCCCTTGAACCTGGAGATTTGGGACCCATGGGATGGGTACCACGCAGTATTACTTTAAAGGGTCTGCGTTTGCTCACCCAACCTCACCAAACCTCTCAGCCCCAAGAGTGTTCACCCTTATGTCTCAATCAGCAGTGGGTCTAGATATGGTCAATCCAGGTGGCATCACAGCCCCTGAACGAATTTTGTAAGAATTTCTCTCTCTTTCACTGTCTTTGTTTCACGGGTTTTTAAAAGTAGTTGATTTTTATAATGGGGTTTAGCTGCTTTTCACTGCTGTGTTTAGGCCGCTTTACACCCACTTGACTCACTTACAGAGGGATATCAACACATAGGTTTTAAGATTCTTACTAGTCAGTTATATTCTTGGGCGTTGAATAGGGGGTGTTGAGTCAAGTTCACTGAGCAAGGAGTAGGTCTTGTCGATTACATATTGGGTTTATGGAACGATATCTGAGCTAATTTGAAACCCTTCTTTTACGCATCACCCCACCTCACCTTTCCCGTTAAGCAGCCATAGTGTGTTTCTAAACGTGTGACTATGTTCTGTTTTGTAATTCAGTTCCAGTGTAGCGGTTTTCACATTCCCTCTATAAGTGATATCTTATGATAAGTGTCGTTTTCTGTTTGACTTATTTCACATAGAATCGTCGTACCTAAATCCACTCATCATGCTGCCACTAGCCTTATGACGTTGATTTTATGGCTTAGTGATATTCCATTGTACATAAGGACCACAACGTCTTTATCCATTTTTCTCTTTCCTGGGATATTTAAGGTGTAACGAAGTGGAGGTTCTTGTCAGCAGAGCAGCCCTAAACTTCCGGGTGCCTGTGTCTTGCTGATTTTTAGTTTTCCCAATTTATACGCCCATGAGTGGAAGTGCCCTACGCTCTCTAAGCTGCGTTTTTTAGGTGTTTCAGGACACACCGTACACTTCTCCAGAGTGGCTGTTGGCAATTTACATCCCGCCCATCAGCGTAGCAAGGCTCCCGTTTCTCCATGGCCTGCCCTGCATTTCTGGTTTTGACACTTTATTCAGCATGGTCTTTTTGACCGATGGGGAGCGAGACTTCTTTGTAGCGCTGATTTGCCTTTCCAGGTTGCTTGGTTGGCCAAAAAGGGCGTATGCGTTTTTTCCTGAATATATTCAGGAAAAAACGCATACGCCCTTTTTGGCCAAGGGCATCACTGTCGAAGTTTTGCCGCTTTTCCTGTGCTTTAAAGGCGATTCGAATCTACCTCCTGAAATCAGTTTCCTGCAATTCTGCCTTGCTTTCAAATCCTCTTCGTTGCCTTCCCTCAATATATTTGTGGACGAGAGTTATCAGTTATAACTCTGCAGGCTTGTGAATTGCAGTGCCCCTGAGCTCCATTTTTCAACTCGCTTTTGTGGGAGCTGGTCGCAAAAGCGCAGGATTGCTTCAGGCCCTATTCTGGTTCCGGGCGGCAAGCTGAGCCTCTGGTTAATTCTTCTTCCTGTTGGGAAAATAGCGTGACCTGTGCCTGCCCCAACACCTAGAGCTAGTCTCTCATTGTTTGGCCCTCTTTCCGTTCATCCTCAGGACAAATGGCAACCTGGACGGAACAGGAGGTTAAAGGTGCTGATTCTCCAAGGAGGGAGATTGCTAGTAAAGCGGCTGGAATGGCGAACCCGAGCACAAGGACATGAGAAATGAGGTGCGTTTTAGAAACCTTTCCCGATCACACGGTGTACCATCTTCTGGGTGTCTCATGCATGTTTTCGATGTAGGAAGATGCCCTTGAACCTGGAGATTTGGGACCCATGGGATGGGTACCACGCAGTATTACTTTAAAGGGTCTGCGTTTGCTCACCCAACCTCACCAAACCTCTCAGCCCCAAGAGTGTTCACCCTTATGTCTCAATCAGCAGTGGGTCTAGATATGGTCAATCCAGGTGGCATCACAGCCCCTGAACGAATTTTGTAAGAATTTCTCTCTCTTTCACTGTCTTTGTTTCACGGGTTTTTAAAAGTAGTTGATTTTTATAATGGGGTTTAGCTGCTTTTCACTGCTGTGTTTAGGCCGCTTTACACCCACTTGACTCACTTACAGAGGGATATCAACACATAGGTTTTAAGATTCTTACTAGTCAGATATATTCTTGGGCGTTGAATAGGGGGTGTTGAGTCAAGTTCACTGAGCAAGGAGTAGGTCTTGTCTATTACATATTGGGTTTATGGAACGGTATCTGAGCTAATTTGAAACCCTTCTTTTACGCATCACCCCACCTCACCTTTCCCGTTAAGCAGCCATAGTGTGTTTTCTAAACGTGTGACTCTGTTCTGTTTTGTAATTCAGTTCCAGTGTAGCGGTTTTTACTTTCCCTCTATAAGTGATATCTTATGATAAGTGTCGTTTTCTGTTTGACTTATTTCACTTAGAATCGTCGAACCTAAATCCACTCATCATGCTGCCACTAGCCTTATGACGTTGATTTCATGGCTGAGTGATATTCCATTGTACATCAGGACCACAACGTCTTTATCCATTTTTCTCTTTCCTGGGATATTTAAGGTGTAAGGAAGTGGAGGTTCTTGTCAGCAGAGCAGTCCTAAACTTTGGGGTGCCTGTGTCTTGCTGAATTTTAGTTTTCCCAATTTATACGCCCATGAGTGGAAGTGCCCTACGCTCTCTAAGCTGCGTTTTTTAGGTGTTTCAGGACACACCGTACACTTCTCCAGAGTGGCTGTTGGCAATTTACATCCCGCCCATCAGCGTAGCAAGGCTCCCGTTTCTCCATGGCCTGCCCTGCATTTCTGGTTTTGACACTTTATTCAGCATGGTCCTTTTGACCGATGGGGAGCGAGACTTCTTTGTAGCGCTGATTTGCCTTTCCAGGTTGCTTGGTTGGCCAAAAAGGGCGTATGCGTTTTTTCCTGAATATATTCAGGAAAAAACGCATACGCCCTTTTTGGCCAAGGGCATCATTGTCGAGTTTTTGCCGCTTTTCCTGTGCTTTAAAGGCGATTCGAATCTACCTCCTGAAATCAGTTTCCTGCAATTCTGCCTTGCTTTCAAATCCTCTTCGTTGCCTTCCCTCAATATATTTGTGGACGAGAGTTATCAGTTATAACTCTGCAGGTTTGTGAATTGCAGTGCCCCTGAGCTCCATTTTTCAACTCGCTTTTTTGGGAGCTGGTCGCAAAAGCGCAGGATTGCTTCAGGCCCTATTCTGGTTCCGGGCGGCAAGCTGAGCCTCTGGTTAATTCTTCTTCCTGATGGGAAAATAGATTGACCTGTGCCTGCCCCAACACCTAGAGCTAGTCTCTCATTGTTTGGCCCTCTTCCCGTTCATCCTCAGGACAAATGGCAACCTGGACTTAACAGGAGGTTAAAGGTGCTGATTCTCCAAGGAGGGAGATTGCTAGTAAAGCGGCTGGAATGGCGAACCCGAGCACAAGGACATGAGAAATGAGGTGCGTTTTAGAAACCTTTCCCGATCACACGGTGTACCATCTTCTGGGTGTCTCATGCATGTTTTCGATGTAGGAAGATGCCCTTGAACCTGGAGATTTGGGACCCATGGGATGGGTACCACGCAGTATTACTTTAAAGGGTCTGCGTTTGCTCACCCAACTTCACCAAACCTCTCAGCCCCAAGAGTGTTCACCCTTATGTCTCAATCAGCAGTGGGTCTTGATATGGTCAATCCAGGTGGCATCACAGCCCCTGAACGAATTTTGTAAGAATTTCTCTCTCTTTCACTGTCTTTGTTTCACGGGTTTTTAAAAGTAGTTGATTTTTATAATGGGGTTTAGCTGCTTTTCACTGCTGTGTTTAGGCCGCTTTACACCCACTTGACTCACTTACAGAGGGATATCAACACATAGGTTTTAAGATTCTTACTAGTCAGATATATTCTTGGGCGTTGAATAGGGGGTGTTGAGTCCAGTTCACTGAGCAAGGAGTAGGTCTTGTCTATTACATATTGGGTTTATGGAACGGTATTTGAGCTAATTTGAAACCCTTCTTTTACGCATCACCCCACCTCACCTTTCCCGTTAAGCAGCCATAGTGTGTTTTCTAAACGTGTGACTCTGTTCTGTTTTGTAATTCAGTTCCAGTGTAGCGGTTTTTACATTCCCTCTATAAGTGATATCTTATGATAAGTGTCGTTTTCTGTTTGACTTATTTCACTTAGAATCGTCGTACCTAAATCCACTCATCATGCTGCCACTAGCCTTATGACGTTGATTTCATGGCTGATTGATATTCCATTGTACATAAGGACCACAACGTCTTTATCCATTTTTCTCTTTCCTGGGATATTTAAGGTGTAAGGAAGTGGAGGTTCTTGTCAGCAGAGCAGCCCTAAACTTTGGGGTGCCTGTGTCTTGCTGATTTTTAGTTTTCCCAATTTATACGCCCATGAGTGGAAGTGCCCTACGCTCTCTAAGCTGCGTTTTTTAGGTGTTTCAGGACACACCGTACACTTCTCCAGAGTGGCTGTTGGCAATTTACATCCCGCCCATCAGCGTAGCAAGGCTCCCGTTTCTCCATGGCCTGCCCTGCATTTCTGGTTTTGACACTTTATTCAGCATGGTCCTTTTGACCGATGGGAAGCGAGACTTCTTTGTAGCGCTGATTTGCCTTTCCAGGTTGCTTGGTTGGCCAAAAAGGGCGTATGCGTTTTTTCCTGAATATATTCAGGAAAAAACGCATACGCCCTTTTTGGCCAAGGGCATCATTGTCGAGGTTTTGCCGCTTTTCCTGTGCTTTAAAGGCGATTCGAATCTACCTCCTGAAATCAGTTTCCTGCAATTCTGCCTTGCTTTCAAATCCTCTTCGTTGCCTTCCCTCAATATATTTGTGGACGAGAGTTATCAGTTATAACTCTGCAGGTTTGTGAATTGCAGTGCCCCTGAGCTCCATTTTTCAACTCGCTTTTTTGGGAGCTGGCCGCAAAAGCGCAGGATTGCTTCAGGCCCTATTCTGGTTCCGGGCGGCAAGCTGAGCCTGTGGTTAATTCTTCTTCCTGATGGGAAAATAGAGTGACCTGTGCCTGCCCCAACACCTAGAGCTCGTCTCTCATTGTTTGGCCCTCTTCCCGTTCATCCTTAGGACAAATGGCAACCTGGACGGAACAGGAGGTGAAAGGTGCTGATTCTCCAAGGAGGGAGATTGCTAGTAAAGCGGCTGGAATGGCGAACCCGAGCACAAGGACATGAGAAATGAGGTGCGTTTTAGAAACCTTTCCCGATCACACGGTGTACCATCTTCTGGGTGTCTCATGCATGTTTTCGATGTAGGAAGATGCCCTTGAACCTGGAGATTTGGGACCCATGGGATGGGTACCACGCAGTATTACTTTAAAGGGTCTGCGTTTGCTCACCCAACCTCACCAAACCTCTCAGCCCCAAGAGTGTTCACCCTTATGTCTCAATCAGCAGTGGGTCTAGATATGGTCAATCCAGGTGGCATCACAGCCCCTGAACGAATTTTGTAAGAATTTCTCTCTCTTTCACTGTCTTTGTTTCACGGGTTTTTAAAAGTAGTTGATTTTTATAATGGGGTTTAGCTGCTTTTCACTGCTGTGTTTAGGCCGCTTTACACCCACTTGACTCACTTACAGAGGGATATCAACACATAGGTTTTAAGATTCTTACTAGTCAGTTATATTCTTGGGCGTTGAATAGGGGGTGTTGAGTCAAGTTCACTGAGCAAGGAGTAGGTCTTGTCGATTACATATTGGGTTTATGGAACGATATCTGAGCTAATTTGAAACCCTTCTTTTAGGCATCACCCCACCTCACCTTTCCCGTTAAGCAGCCATAGTGTGTTTTCTAAACGTGTGACTCTGTTCTGTTTTGTAATTCAGTTCCAGTGTAGCGGTTTTTACATTCCCTCTATAAGTGATATCTTATGATAAGTGTCGTTTTCTGTTTGACTTATTTCACATAGAATCGTCGTACCTAAATCCACTCATCATGCTGCCACTAGCCTTATGACGTTGATTTCATGGCTGAGTGATATTCCATTGTACATAAGGACCACAACGTCTTTATCCATTTTTCTCTTTCCTGGGATATTTAAGGTGTAAGGAAGTGGAGGTTCTTGTCAGCAGAGCAGCCCTAAACTTTGGGGTGCCTGTGTCTTGCTGATTTTTAGTTTTCCCAATTTATACGCCCATGAGTGGAAGTGCCCTACGCTCTCTAAGCTGCGTTTTTTAGGTGTTTCAGGACACACCGTACACTTCTCCAGAGTGGCTGTTGGCAATTTACATCCCGCCCATCAGCGTAGCAAGGCTCCCGTTTCTCCATGGCCTGCCCTGCATTTCTGGTTTTGACACTTTATTCAGCATGGTCCTTTTGACCGATGGGAAGCGAGACTTCTTTGTAGCGCTGATTTGCCTTTCCAGGTTGCTTGGTTGGCCAAAAAGGGCGTATGCGTTTTTTCCTGAATATATTCAGGAAAAAACGCATACGCCCTTTTTGGCCAAGGGCATCATTGTCGAGGTTTTGCCGCTTTTCCTGTGCTTTAAAGGCGATTCGAATCTACCTCCTGAAATCAGTTTCCTGCAATTCTGCCTTGCTTTCAAATCCTCTTCGTTGCCTTCCCTCAATATATTTGTGGACGAGAGTTATCAGTTATAACTCTGCAGGTTTGTGAATTGCAGTGCCCCTGAGCTCCATTTTTCAACTCGCTTTTTTGGGAGCTGGCCGCAAAAGCGCAGGATTGCTTCAGGCCCTATTCTGGTTCCGGGCGGCAAGCTGAGCCTCTGGTTAATTCTTCTTCCTGATGGGAAAATAGAGTGACCTGTGCCTGCCCCAACACCTAGAGCTAGTCTCTCATTGTTTGGCCCTCTTCCCGTTCATCCTCAGGACAAATGGCAACCTGGACGGAACAGGAGGTGAAAGGTGCTGATTCTCCAAGGAGGGAGATTGCTAGTAAAGCGGCTGGAATGGCGAACCCGAGCACAAGGACATGAGAAATGAGGTGCGTTTTAGAAACCTTTCCCGATCACACGGTGTACCATCTTCTGGGTGTCTCATGCATGTTTTCGATGTAGGAAGATGCCCTTGAACCTGGAGATTTGGGACCCATGGGATGGGTACCACGCAGTATTACTTTAAAGGGTCTGCGTTTGCTCACCCAACCTCACCAAACCTCTCAGCCCCAAGAGTGTTCACCCTTATGTCTCAATCAGCAGTGGGTCTAGATATGGTCAATCCAGGTGGCATCACAGCCCCTGAACGAATTTTGTAAGAATTTCTCTCTCTTTCACTGTCTTTGTTTCACGGGTTTTTAAAAGTAGTTGATTTTTATAATGGGGTTTAGCTGCTTTTCACTGCTGTGTTTAGGCTGCTTTACACCCACTTGACTCACTTACAGAGGGATATCAACACATAGGTTTTAAGATTCTTACTAGTCAGTTATATTCTTGGGCGTTGAATAGGGGGTGTTGAGTCAAGTTCACTGAGCAAGGAGTAGGTCTTGTCGATTACATATTGGGTTTATGGAACGATATCTGAGCTAATTTGAAACCCTTCTTTTAGGCATCACCCCACCTCACCTTTCCCGTTAAGCAGCCATAGTGTGTTTTCTAAACGTGTGACTCTGTTCTGTTTTGTAATTCAGTTCCAGTGTAGCGGTTTTTACATTCCCTCTATAAGTGATATCTTATGATAAGTGTCGTTTTCTGTTTGACTTATTTCACATAGAATCGTCGTACCTAAATCCACTCATCATGCTGCCACTAGCCTTATGACGTTGATTTCATGGCTGAGTGATATTCCATTGTACATAAGGACCACAACGTCTTTATCCATTTTTCTCTTTCCTGGGATATTTAAGGTGTAACGAAGTGGAGGTTCTTGTCAGCAGAGCAGCCCTAAACTTTGGGGTGCCTGTGTCTTGCTAATTTTTAGTTTTCCCAATTTATACGCCCATGAGTGGAAGTGCCCTACGCTCTCTAAGCTGCGTTTTTTAGGTGTATCAGGACACACCGTACACTTCTCCAGAGTGGCTGTTGGCAATTTACATCCCGCCCATCAGCGTAGCAAGGCTCCCGTTTCTCCATGGCCTGCCCTGCATTTCTGGTTTTGACACTTTATTCAGCATGGTCCTTTTGACCGATAGGGAGCGAGACTTCTTTTTAGCGCTGATTTGCCTTTCCAGGTTGCTTGGTTGGCCAAAAAGGGCGTATGCGTTTTTTCCTGAATATATTCAGGAAAAAACGCATACGCCCTTTTTGGCCAAGGGCATCATTGTCGAGGTTTTGCCGCTTTTCCTATGCTTTAAAGGCGATTCGAATCTACCTCCTGAAATCAGTTTCCTGCAATTCTGCCTTGCTTTCAAATCCTCTTCGTTGCCTTCCCTCAATATATTTGTGGACGAGAGTTATCAGTTATAACTCTGCAGGTTTGTGAATTGCAGTGCCCCTGAGCTCCATTTTTCAACTCGCTTTTTTGGGAGCTGGCCGCAAAAGCGCAGGATTGCTTCAGGCCCTATTCTGGTTCCGGGCGGCAAGCTGAGCCTCTGGTTAATTCTTCTTCCTGATGGGAAAATAGAGTGACCTGTGCCTGCCCCAACACCTAGAGCTAGTCTCTCATTGTTTGGCCCTCTTCCCGTTCATCCTCAGGACAAATGGCAACCTGGACGGAACAGGAGGTGAAAGGTGCTGATTCTCCAAGGAGGGAGATTGCTAGTAAAGCGGCTGGAATGGCGAACCCGAGCACAAGGACATGAGAAATGAGGTGCGTTTTAGAAACCTTTCCCGATCACACGGTGTACCATCTTCTGGGTGTCTCATGCATGTTTTCGATGTAGGAAGATGCCCTTGAACCTGGAGATTTGGGACCCATGGGATGGGTACCACGCAGTATTACTTTAAAGGGTCTGCGTTTGCTCACCCAACCTCACCAAACCTCTCAGCCCCAAGAGTGTTCACCCTTATGTCTCAATCAGCAGTGGGTCTAGATATGGTCAATCCAGGTGGCATCACAGCCCCTGAACGAATTTTGTAAGAATTTCTCTCTCTTTCACTGTCTTTGTTTCACGGGTTTTTAAAAGTAGTTGATTTTTATAATGGGGTTTAGCTGCTTTTCACTGCTGTGTTTAGGCCGCTTTACACCCACTTGACTCACTTACAGAGGGATATCAACACATAGGTTTTAAGATTCTTACTAGTCAGTTATATTCTTGGGCGTTGAATAGGGGGTGTTGAGTCAAGTTCACTGAGCAAGGAGTAGGTCTTGTCGATTACATATTGGGTTTATGGAACGATATCTGAGCTAATTTGAAACCCTTCTTTTAGGCATCACCCCACCTCACCTTTCCCGTTAAGCAGCCATAGTGTGTTTTCTAAACGTGTGACTCTGTTCTGTTTTGTAATTCAGTTCCAGTGTAGCGGTTTTTACATTCCCTCTATAAGTGATATCTTATGATAAGTGTCGTTTTCTGTTTGACTTATTTCACATAGAATCGTCGTACCTAAATCCACTCATCATGCTGCCACTAGCCTTATGACGTTGATTTCATGGCTGAGTGATATTCCATTGTACATAAGGACCACAACGTCTTTATCCATTTTTCTCTTTCCTGGGATATTTAAGGTGTAAGGAAGTGGAGGTTCTTGTCAGCAGAGCAGCCCTAAACTTTGGGGTGCCTGTGTCTTGCTGATTTTTAGTTTTCCCAATTTATACGCCCATGAGTGGAAGTGCCCTACGCTCTCTAAGCTGCGTTTTTTAGGTGTTTCAGGACACACCGTACACTTCTCCAGAGTGGCTGTTGGCAATTTACATCCCGCCCATCAGCGTAGCAAGGCTCCCGTTTCTCCATGGCCTGCCCTGCATTTCTGGTTTTGACACTTTATTCAGCATGGTCCTTTTGACCGATGGGAAGCGAGACTTCTTTGTAGCGCTGATTTGCCTTTCCAGGTTGCTTGGTTGGCCAAAAAGGGCGTATGCGTTTTTTCCTGAATATATTCAGGAAAAAACGCATACGCCCTTTTTGGCCAAGGGCATCATTGTCGAGGTTTTGCCGCTTTTCCTGTGCTTTAAAGGCGATTCGAATCTACCTCCTGAAATCAGTTTCCTGCAATTCTGCCTTGCTTTCAAATCCTCTTCGTTGCCTTCCCTCAATATATTTGTGGACGAGAGTTATCAGTTATAACTCTGCAGGTTTGTGAATTGCAGTGCCCCTGAGCTCCATTTTTCAACTCGCTTTTTTGGGAGCTGGCCGCAAAAGCGCAGGATTGCTTCAGGCCCTATTCTGGTTCCGGGCGGCAAGCTGAGCCTCTGGTTAATTCTTCTTCCTGATGGGAAAATAGAGTGACCTGTGCCTGCCCCAACACCTAGAGCTAGTCTCTCATTGTTTGGCCCTCTTCCCGTTCATCCTCAGGACAAATGGCAACCTGGACGGAACAGGAGGTGAAAGGTGCTGATTCTCCAAGGAGGGAGATTGCTAGTAAAGCGGCTGGAATGGCGAACCCGAGCACAAGGACATGAGAAATGAGGTGCGTTTTAGAAACCTTTCCCGATCACACGGTGTACCATCTTCTGGGTGTCTCATGCATGTTTTCGATGTAGGAAGATGCCCTTGAACCTGGAGATTTGGGACCCATGGGATGGGTACCACGCAGTATTACTTTAAAGGGTCTGCGTTTGCTCACCCAACCTCACCAAACCTCTCAGCCCCAAGAGTGTTCACCCTTATGTCTCAATCAGCAGTGGGTCTAGATATGGTCAATCCAGGTGGCATCACAGCCCCTGAACGAATTTTGTAAGAATTTCTCTCTCTTTCACTGTCTTTGTTTCACGGGTTTTTAAAAGTAGTTGATTTTTATAATGGGGTTTAGCTGCTTTTCACTGCTGTGTTTAGGCCGCTTTACACCCACTTGACTCACTTACAGAGGGATATCAACACATAGGTTTTAAGATTCTTACTAGTCAGTTATATTCTTGGGCGTTGAATAGGGGGTGTTGAGTCAAGTTCACTGAGCAAGGAGTAGGTCTTGTCGATTACATATTGGGTTTATGGAACGATATCTGAGCTAATTTGAAACCCTTCTTTTAGGCATCACCCCACCTCACCTTTCCCGTTAAGCAGCCATAGTGTGTTTTCTAAACGTGTGACTCTGTTCTGTTTTGTAATTCAGTTCCAGTGTAGCGGTTTTTACATTCCCTCTATAAGTGATATCTTATGATAAGTGTCGTTTTCTGTTTGACTTATTTCACATAGAATCGTCGTACCTAAATCCACTCATCATGCTGCCACTAGCCTTATGACGTTGATTTCATGGCTGAGTGATATTCCATTGTACATAAGGACCACCACGTCTTTATCCATTTTTCTCTTTCCTGGGATATTTAAGGTGTAACGAAGTGGAGGTTCTTGTCAGCAGAGCAGCCCTAAACTTTGGGGTGCCTGTGTCTTGCTAATTTTTAGTTTTCCCAATTTATACGCCCATGAGTGGAAGTGCCCTACGCTCTCTAAGCTGCGTTTTTTAGGTGTATCAGGACACACCGTACACTTCTCCAGAGTGGCTGTTGGCAATTTACATCCCGCCCATCAGCGTAGCAAGGCTCCCGTTTCTCCATGGCCTGCCCTGCATTTCTGGTTTTGACACTTTATTCAGCATGGTCCTTTTGACCGATAGGGAGCGAGACTTCTTTTTAGCGCTGATTTGCCTTTCCAGGTTGCTTGGTTGGCCAAAAAGGGCGTATGCGTTTTTTCCTGAATATATTCAGGAAAAAACGCATACGCCCTTTTTGGCCAAGGGCATCATTGTCGAGGTTTTGCCGCTTTTCCTATGCTTTAAAGGCGATTCGAATCTACCTCCTGAAATCAGTTTCCTGCAATTCTGCCTTGCTTTCAAATCCTCTTCGTTGCCTTCCCTCAATATATTTGTGGACGAGAGTTATCAGTTATAACTCTGCAGGTTTGTGAATTGCAGTGCCCCTGAGCTCCATTTTTCAACTCGCTTTTTTGGGAGCTGGCCGCAAAAGCGCAGGATTGCTTCAGGCCCTATTCTGGTTCCGGGCGGCAAGCTGAGCCTCTGGTTAATTCTTCTTCCTGATGGGAAAATAGAGTGACCCGTGCCTGCCCCAACACCTAGAGCTAGTCTCTCATTGTTTGGCCCTCTTCCCGTTCATCCTCAGGACAAATGGCAACCTGGACGGAACAGGAGGTGAAAGGTGCTGATTCTCCAAGGAGGGAGATTGCTAGTAAAGCGGCTGGAATGGCGAACCCGAGCACAAGGACATGAGAAATGAGGTGCGTTTTAGAAACCTTTCCCGATCACACGGTGTACCATCTTCTGGGTGTCTCATGCATGTTTTCGATGTAGGAAGATGCCCTTGAACCTGGAGATTTGGGACCCATGGGATGGGTACCACGCAGTATTACTTTAAAGGGTCTGCGTTTGCTCACCCAACCTCACCAAACCTCTCAGCCCCAAGAGTGTTCACACTTATGTCTCAATCAGCAGTGGGTCTAGATATGGTCAATCCAGGTGGCATCACAGCCCCTGAACGAATTTTGTAAGAATTTCTCTCTTTCACTGTCTTTGTTTCACGGGTTTTTAAAAGTAGTTGATTTTTATAATGGGGTTTAGCTGCTTTTCACTGCTGTGTTTAGGCCGCTTTACACCCACTTGACTCACTTACAGAGGGATATCAACACATAGGTTTTAAGATTCTTACTAGTCAGATATATTCTTGGGCGTTGAATAGGGGGTGTTGAGTCAAGTTCACTGAGCAAGGAGTAGGTCTTGTCGATTACATATTGGGTTTATGGAACGGTATCTGAGCTAATTTGAAACCCTTCTTTTAGGCATCACCCCACCTCACCTTTCCCGTTAAGCAGCCATAGTGTGTTTTCTAAACGTGTGACTCTGTTCTGTTTGGTAATTCAGTTCCAGTGTAGCGGTTTTTACATTCCCTCTATAAGTGATATCTTATGATAAGTCTCGTTTTCTGTTTGACTTATTTCACATAGAATCGTCGTACCTAAATCCACTCATTATGCTGCCACTAGCCTTATGACGTTGATTTCATGGCTGAGTGATATTCCATTGTACATAAGGACCACAACGTCTTTATCCATTTTTCTCTTTCCTGGGATATTTAAGGTGTAACGAAGTGGAGGTTCTTGTCAGCAGAGCAGCCCTAAACTTCGGGGTGCCTGTGTCTTGCTGATTTTTAGTTTTCCCAATTTATACGCCCATGAGTGGAAGTGCCCTACGCTCTCTAAGCTGCGTTTTTTAGGTGTTTCAGGACACACCGTACACTTCTCCAGAGTGGCTGTTGGCAATTTACATCCCGCCCATCAGCGTAGCAAGGCTCCCGTTTCTCCATGGCCTGCCCTGCATTTCTGGTTTTGACACTTTATTCAGCATGGTCCTTTTGACCGATGGGGAGCGAGACTTCTTTGTAGCGCTGATTTGCCTTTCCAGGTTGCTTGGTTGGCCAAAAAGGGCGTATGCGTTTTTTCCTGAATATATTCAGGAAAAAACGCATACGCCCTTTTTGGCCAAGGGCATCATTGTCGAGGTTTTGCCGCTTTTCCTGTGCTTTAAAGGCGATTCGAATCTACCTCCTGAAATCAGTTTCCTGCAATTCTGCCTTGCTTTCAAATCCTCTTCGTTGCCTTCCCTCAATATATTTGTGGACGAGAGTTATCAGTTATAACTCTGCAGGTTTGTGAATTGCAGTGCCCCTGAGCTCCATTTTTCAACTCGCTTTTTTGGGAGCTGGCCGCAAAAGCGTAGGATTGCTTCAGGCCCTATTCTGGTTCCGGGCGGCAAGCTGAGCCTCTGGTTAATTCTTCTTCCTGATGGGAAAATAGAGTGACCTGTGCCTGCCCCAACACCTAGAGCTAGTCTCTCATTGTTTGGCCCTCTTCCCGTTCATCCTCAGGACAAATGGCAACCTGGACGGAACAGGAGGTGAAAGGTGCTGATTCTCCAAGGAGGGAGATTGCTAGTAAAGCGGCTGGAATGGCGAACCCGAGCACAAGGACATGAGAAATGAGGTGCGTTTTAGAAACCTTTCCCGATCACACGGTGTACCATCTTCTGGGTGTCTCATGCATGTTTTCGATGTAGGAAGATGCCCTTGAACCTGGAGATTTGGGACCCATGGGATGGGTACCACGCAGTATTACTTTAAAGGGTCTGCGTTTGCTCACCCAACCTCACCAAACCTCTCAGCCCCAAGAGTGTTCACCCTTATGTCTCAATCAGCAGTGGGTCTAGATATGGTCAATCCAGGTGGCTTCACAGCCCCTGAACGAATTTTGTAAGAATTTCTCTCTCTTTCACTGTCTTTGTTTCACGGGTTTTTAAAAGTAGTTGATTTTTATAATGGGGTTTAGCTGCTTTTCACTGCTGTGTTTAGGCCGCTTTACACCCACTTGACTCACTTACAGAGGGATATCAACACATAGGTTTTAAGATTCTTACTAGTCAGATATATTCTTGGGCGTTGAATAGGGGGTGTTGAGTCAAGTTCACTGAGCAAGGAGTAGGTCTTGTCTATTACATATTGGGTTTATGGAACGGTATCTGAGCTAATTTGAAACCCTTCTTTTACGCATCACCCCACCTCACCTTTCCCGTTAAGCAGCCATAGTGTGTTTTCTAAACGTGTGACTCTGTTCTGTTTTGTAATTCAGTTCCAGTGTAGCGGTTTTTACTTTCCCTCTATAAGTGATATCTTATGATAAGTGTCGTTTTCTGTTTGACTTATTTCACTTAGAATCGTCGAACCTAAATCCACTCATCATGCTGCCACTAGCCTTATGACGTTGATTTCATGGCTGAGTGATATTCCATTGTACATCAGGACCACAACGTCTTTATCCATTTTTCTCTTTCCTGGGATATTTAAGGTGTAAGGAAGTGGAGGTTCTTGTCAGCAGAGCAGCCCTAAACTTTGGGGTGCCTGTGTCTTGCTGATTTTTAGTTTTCCCAATTTATACGCCCATGAGTGGAAGTGCCCTACGCTCTCTAAGCTGCGTTTTTTAGGTGTTTCAGGACACACCGTACACTTCTCCAGAGTGGCTGTTGGCAATTTACATCCCGCCCATCAGCGTAGCAAGGCTCCCGTTTCTCCATGGCCTGCCCTGCATTTCTGGTTTTGACACTTTATTCAGCATGGTCCTTTTGACCGATGGGGAGCGAGACTTCTTTGTAGCGCTGATTTGCCTTTCCAGGTTGCTTGGTTGGCCAAAAAGGGCGTATGCGTTTTTTCCTGAATATATTCAGGAAAAAACGCATACGCCCTTTTTGTGCCAAGGGCATCATTGTCGAGTTTTTGCCGCTTTTCCTGTGCTTTAAAGGCGATTCGAATCTACCTCCTGAAATCAGTTTCCTGCAATTCTGCCTTGCTTTCAAATCCTCTTCGTTGCCTTCCCTCAATATATTTGTGGACGAGAGTTATCAGTTATAACTCTGCAGGTTTGTGAATTGCAGTGCCCCTGAGCTCCATTTTTCAACTCGCTTTTTTGGGAGCTGGCCGCAAAAGCGCAGGATTGCTTCAGGCCGTATTCTGGTTCCGGGCGGCAAGCTGAGCCTCTGGTTAATTCTTCTTCCTGATGGGAAAATAGAGTGACCTGTGCCTGCCCCAACACCTAGAGCTAGTCTCTCATTGTTTGGCCCTCTTCCCGTTCATCCTCAGGACAAATGGCAACCTGGACGGAACAGGAGGTTAAAGGTGCTGATTCTCCAAGGAGGGAGATTGCTAGTAAAGCGGCTGGAATGGCGAACCCGAGCACAAGGACATGAGAAATGAGGTGCGTTTTAGAAACCTTTCCCGATCACACGGTGTACCATCTTCTGGGTGTCTCATGCATGTTTTCGATGTAGGAAGATGCCCTTGAACCTGGAGATTTGGGACCCATGGGATGGGTACCACGCAGTATTACTTTAAAGGGTCTGCGTTTGCTCACCCAACCTCACCAAACCTCTCAGCCCCAAGAGTGTTCACCCTTATGTCTCAATCAGCAGTGGGTCTAGATATGGTCAATCCAGGTGGCATCACAGCCCCTGAACGAATTTTGTAAGAATTTCTCTCTCTTTCACTGTCTTTGTTTCACGGGTTTTTAAAAGTAGTTGATTTTTATAATGGGGTTTAGCTGCTTTTCACTGCTGTGTTTAGGCCGCTTTACACCCACTTGACTCACTTACAGAGGGATATCAACACATAGGTTTTAAGATTCTTACTAGTCAGATATATTCTTGGGCGTTGAATAGGGGGTGTTGAGTCCAGTTCACTGAGCAAGGAGTAGGTCTTGTCTATTACATATTGGGTTTATGGAACGGTATCTGAGCTAATTTGAAACCCTTCTTTTACGCATCACCCCACCTCACCTTTCCCGTTAAGCAGCCATAGTGTGTTTTCTAAACGTGTGACTCTGTTCTGTTTTGTAATTCAGTTCCAGTGTAGCGGTTTTTACTTTCCCTCTATAAGTGATATCTTATGATAAGTGTCGTTTTCTGTTTGACTTATTTCTCTTAGAATCGTCGTACCTAAATCCACTCATCATGCTGCCACTAGCCTTATGACGTTGATTTCATGGCTGAGTGATATTCCATTGTACATCAGGACCACAACGTCTTTATCCATTTTTCTCTTTCCTGGGATATTTAAGGTGTAAGGAAGTGGAGGTTCTTGTCAGCAGAGCAGCCCTAAACTTTGGGGTGCCTGTGTCTTGCTGATTTTTAGTTTTCCCAATTTATACGCCCATGAGTGGAAGTGCCCTACGCTCTCTAAGCTGCGTTTTTTAGGTGTTTCAGGACACACCGTACACTTCTCCAGAGTGGCTGTTGGCAATTTACATCCCGCCCATCAGCGTAGCAAGGCTCCCGTTTCTCCATGGCCTGCCCTGCATTTCTGGTTTTGACACTTTATTCAGCATGGTCCTTTTGACCGATGGGGAGCGAGACTTCTTTGTAGCGCTGATTTGCCTTTCCAGGTTGCTTGGTTGGCCAAAAAGGGCGTATGCGTTTTTTCCTGAATATATTCAGGAAAAAACGCATACGCCCTTTTTGGCCAAGGGCATCATTGTCGAGGTTTTGCCGCTTTTCCTGTGCTTTAAAGGCGATTCGAATCTACCTCCTGAAATCAGTTTCCTGCAATTCTGCCTTGCTTTCAAATCCTCCTCGTTGCCTTCCCTCAATATATTTGTGGACGAGAGTTATCAGTTATAACTCTGCAGGTTTGTGAATTGCAGTGCCCCTGAGCTCCATTTTTCAACTCGCTTTTTTGGGAGCTGGCCGCAAAAGCGCAGGATTGCTTCAGGCCGTATTCTGGTTCCGGGCGGCAAGCTGAGCCTCCGGTTAATTCTTCTTCCTGATGGGAAAATAGAGTGACCTGTGCCTGCCCCAACACCTAGAGCTAGTCTCTCATTGTTTGGCCCTCTTCCCGTTCATCCTCAGGACAAATGGCAACCTGGACGGAACAGGAGGTGAAAGGTGCTGATTCTCCAAGGAGGGAGATTGCTAGTAAAGCGGCTGGAATGGCGAACCCGAGCACAAGGACATGAGAAATGAGGTGCGTTTTAGAAACCTTTCCCGATCACACGGTGTACCATCTTCTGGGTGTCTCATGCATGTTTTCGATGTAGGAAGATGCCCTTGAACCTGGAGATTTGGGACCCATGGGATGGGTACCACGCAGTATTACTTTAAAGGGTCTGCGTTTGCTCACCCAACCTCACCAAACCTCTCAGCCCCAAGAGTGTTCACCCTTATGTCTCAATCAGCAGTGGGTCTAGATATGGTCAATCCAGGTGGCATCACAGCCCCTGAACGAATTTTGTAAGAATTTCTCTCTTTCACTGTCTTTGTTTCACGGGTTTTTAAAAGTAGTTGATTTTTATAATGGGGTTTAGCTGCTTTTCACTGCTGTGTTTAGGCCGCTTTACACCCACTTGACTCACTTATAGAGGGATATCAACACATAGGTTTTAAGATTCTTATTAGTCAGATATATTCTTGGGCGTTGAATAGGGGGTGTTGAGTCAAGTTTACTGAGCAAGGAGTAGGTCTTGTCGATTACATATTGGGTTTATGGAACGATATCTGAGCTAATTTGAAACCCTTCTTTTACGCATCACCCCACCTCACCTTTCCCGTTAAGCAGCCATAGTGTGTTTCTAAACGTGTGACTATGTTCTGTTTTGTAATTCAGTTCCAGTGTAGCGGTTTTCACATTCCCTCTATAAGTGATATCTTATGATAAGTGTCGTTTTCTGTTTGACTTATTTCACATAGAATCGTCGTACCTAAATCCACTCATCATGCTGCCACTAGCCTTATGACGTTGATTTTATGGCTGAGTGATATTCCATTGTACATAAGGACCACAACGTCTTTATCCATTTTTCTCTTTCCTGGGATATTTAAGGTGTAACGAAGTGGAGGTTCTTGTCAGCAGAGCAGCCCTAAACTTCCGGGTGCCTGTGTCTTGCTGATTTTTAGTTTTCCCAATTTATACGCCCATGAGTGGAAGTGCCCTACGCTCTCTAAGCTGCGTTTTTTAGGTGTTTCAGGACACACCGTACACTTCTCCAGAGTGGCTGTTGGCAATTTACATCCCGCCCATCAGCGTAGCAAGGCTCCCGTTTCTCCATGGCCTGCCCTGCATTTCTGGTTTTGACACTTTATTCAGCATGGTCCTTTTGACCGATGGGGAGCGAGACTTCTTTGTAGCGCTGATTTGCCTTTCCAGGTTGCTTGGTTGGCCAAAAAGGGCGTATGCGTTTTTTCCTGAATATATTCAGGAAAAAACGCATACGCCCTTTTTGGCCAAGGGCATCACTGTCGAAGTTTTGCCGCTTTTCCTGTGCTTTAAAGGCGATTCGAATCTACCTCCTGAAATCAGTTTCCTGCAATTCTGCCTTGCTTTCAAATCCTCTTCGTTGCCTTCCCTCAATATATTTGTGGACGAGAGTTATCAGTTATAACTCTGCAGGCTTGTGAATTGCAGTGCCCCTGAGCTCCATTTTTCAACTCGCTTTTGTGGGAGCTGGTCGCAAAAGCGCAGGATTGCTTCAGGCCCTATTCTGGTTCCGGGCGGCAAGCTGAGCCTCTGGTTAATTCTTCTTCCTGTTGGGAAAATAGCGTGACCTGTGCCTGCCCCAACACCTAGAGCTAGTCTCTCATTGTTTGGCCCTCTTTCCGTTCATCCTCAGGACAAATGGCAACCTGGACGGAACAGGAGGTTAAAGGTGCTGATTCTCCAAGGAGGGAGATTGCTAGTAAAGCGGCTGGAATGGCGAACCCGAGCACAAGGACATGAGAAATGAGGTGCGTTTTAGAAACCTTTCCCGATCACACGGTGTACCATCTTCTGGGTGTCTCATGCATGTTTTCGATGTAGGAAGATGCCCTTGAACCTGGAGATTTGGGACCCATGGGATGGGTACCACGCAGTATTACTTTAAAGGGTCTGCGTTTGCTCACCCAACCTCACCAAACCTCTCAGCCACAAGAGTGTTCACCCTTATGTCTCAATCAGCAGTGGGTCTAGATATGGTCAATCCAGGTGGCATCACAGCCCCTGAACGAATTTTGTAAGAATTTCTCTCTCTTTCACTGTCTTTGTTTCACGGGTTTTTAAAAGTAGTTGATTTTTATAATGGGGTTTAGCTGCTTTTCACTGCTGTGTTTAGGCCGCTTTACACCCACTTGACTCACGTACAGAGGGATATCAACACATAGGTTTTAAGATTCTTACTAGTCAGATATATTCTTGGGCGTTGAATAGGGGGTGTTGAGTCCAGTTCAATGAGCAAGGAGTAGGTCTTGTCTATTACATATTGGGTTTATGGAACGGTATCTGAGCTAATTTGAAACCCTTCTTTTACGCATCACCCCACCTCACCTTTCCCGTTAAGCAGCCATAGTGTGTTTTCTAAACGTGTGACTCTGTTCTGTTTTGTAATTCAGTTCCAGTGTAGTGGTTTTTACTTTCCCTCTATAAGTGATATCTTATGATAAGTGTCGTTTTCTGTTTGACTTATTTCACTTAGAATCGTCGTACCTAAATCCACTCATCATGCTGCCACTAGCCTTATGACGTTGATTTCATGGCTGAGTGATATTCCATTGTACATCAGGACCACAACGTCTTTATCCATTTTTCTCTTTCCTGGGATATTTAAGGTGTAAGGAAGTGGAGGTTCTTGTCAGCAGAGCAGCCCTAAACTTTGGGGTGCCTGTGTCTTGCTGATTTTTAGTTTTCCCAATTTATACGCCCATGAGTGGAAGTGCCCTACGCTCTCTAAGCTGCGTTTTTTAGGTGTTTCAGGACACACCGTACACTTCTCCAGAGTGGCTGTTGGCAATTTACATCCCGCCCATCAGCGTAGCAAGGCTCCCGTTTCTCCATGGCCTGCCCTGCATTTCTGGTTTTGACACTTTATTCAGCATGGTCCTTTTGACCGATGGGGAGCGAGACTTCTTTGTAGCGCTGATTTGCCTTTCCAGGTTGCTTGGTTGGCCAAAAAGGGCGTATGCGTTTTTTCCTGAATATATTCAGGAAAAAACGCATACGCCCTTTTTGGCCAAGGGCATCATTGTCGAGGTTTTGCCGCTTTTCCTGTGCTTTAAAGGCGATTCGAATCTACCTCCTGAAATCAGTTTCCTGCAATTCTGCCTTGCTTTCAAATCCTCCTCGTTGCCTTCCCTCAATATATTTGTGGACGAGAGTTATCAGTTATAACTCTGCAGGTTTGTGAATTGCAGTGCCCCTGAGCTCCATTTTTCAACTCGCTTTTTTGGGAGCTGGCCGCAAAAGCGCAGGATTGCTTCAGGCCCTATTCTGGTTCCGGGCGGCAAGCTGAGCCTCTGGTTAATTCTTCTTCCTGTTGGGAAAATAGAGTGACCTGTGCCTGCCCCAACACCTAGAGCTAGTCTCTCATTGTTTGGCCCTCTTCCCGTTCATCCTCAGGACAAATGGCAACCTGGACGGAACAGGAGGTTAAAGGTGCTGATTCTCCAAGGAGGGAGATTGCTAGTAAAGCGGCTGGAATGGCGAACCCGAGCACAAGGACATGAGAAATGAGGTGCGTTTTAGAAACCTTTCCCGATCACACGGTGTACCATCTTCTGGGTGTCTCATGCATGTTTTCGATGTAGGAAGATGCCCTTGAACCTGGAGATTTGGGACCCATGGGATGGGTACCACGCAGTATTACTTTAAAGGGTCTGCGTTTGCTCACCCAACCTCACCAAACCTCTCAGCCCCAAGAGTGTTCACCCTTATGTCTCAATCAGCAGTGGGTCTAGATATGGTCAATCCAGGTGGCATCACAGCCCCTGAACGAATTTTGTAAGAATTTCTCTCTCTTTCACTGTCTTTGTTTCACGGGTTTTTAAAAGTAGTTGATTTTTATAATGGGGTTTAGCTGCTTTTCACTGCTGTGTTTAGGCCGCTTTACACCCACTTGACTCACTTACAGAGGGATATCAACACATAGGTTTTAAGATTCTTACTAGTCAGATATATTCTTGGGCGTTAAATAGGGGGTGTTGAGTCAAGTTCACTGAGCAAGGAGTAGGTCTTGTCTATTACATATTGGGTTTATGGAACGGTATCTGAGCTAATTTGAAACCCTTCTTTTACGCATCACCCCACCTCACCTTTCCCGTTAAGCAGCCATAGTGTGTTTTCTAAACGTGTGACTCTGTTCTGTTTTGTAATTCAGTTCCAGTGTAGCGGTTTTTACTTTCCCTCTATAAGTGATATCTTATGATAAGTGTCGTTTTCTGTTTGACTTATTTCACTTAGAATCGTCGAACCTAAATCCACTCATCATGCTGCCACTAGCCTTATGACGTTGATTTCATGGCTGAGTGATATTCCATTGTACATCAGGACCACAACGTCTTTATCCATTTTTCTCTTTCCTGGGATATTTAAGGTGTAAGGAAGTGGAGGTTCTTGTCAGCAGAGCAGTCCTAAACTTTGGGGTGCCTGTGTCTTGCTGAATTTTAGTTTTCCCAATTTATACGCCCATGAGTGGAAGTGCCCTACGCTCTCTAAGCTGCGTTTTTTAGGTGTTTCAGGACACACCGTACACTTCTCCAGAGTGGCTGTTGGCAATTTACATCCCGCCCATCAGCGTAGCAAGGCTCCCGTTTCTCCATGGCCTGCCCTGCATTTCTGGTTTTGACACTTTATTCAGCATGGTCCTTTTGACCGATGGGGAGCGAGACTTCTTTGTAGCGCTGATTTGCCTTTCCAGGTTGCTTGGTTGGCCAAAAAGGGCGTATGCGTTTTTTCCTGAATATATTCAGGAAAAAACGCATACGCCCTTTTTGGCCAAGGGCATCATTGTCGAGTTTTTGCCGCTTTTCCTGTGCTTTAAAGGCGATTCGAATCTACCTCCTGAAATCAGTTTCCTGCAATTCTGCCTTGCTTTCAAATCCTCTTCGTTGCCTTCCCTCAATATATTTGTGGACGAGAGTTATCAGTTATAACTCTGCAGGTTTGTGAATTGCAGTGCCCCTGAGCTCCATTTTTCAACTCGCTTTTTTGGGAGCTGGTCGCAAAAGCGCAGGATTGCTTCAAGCCCTATTCTGGTTCCGGGCGGCAAGCTGAGCCTCTGGTTAATTCTTCTTCCTGATGGGAAAATAGATTGACCTGTGCCTGCCCCAACACCTAGAGCTAGTCTCTCATTGTTTGGCCCTCTTCCCGTTCATCCTCAGGACAAATGGCAACCTGGACTTAACAGGAGGTTAAAGGTGCTGATTCTCCAAGGAGGGAGATTGCTAGTAAAGCGGCTGGAATGGCGAACCCGAGCACAAGGACATGAGAAATGAGGTGCGATTTAGAAACCTTTCCCGATCACACGGTGTACCATCTTCTGGGTGTCTCATGCATGTTTTCGATGTAGGAAGATGCCCTTGAACCTGGAGATTTGGGACCCATGGGATGGGTACCACGCAGTATTACTTTAAAGGGTCTGCGTTTGCTCACCCAACCTCAGCAAACCTCTCAGCCCCAAATGTGTTCACCCTTATGTCTCAATCAGCAGTGGGTCTTGATATGGTCAATCCAGGTGGCATCACAGCCCCTGAACGAATTTTGTAAGAATTTCTCTCTCTTTCACTGTCTTTGTTTCACGGGTTTTTAAAAGTAGTTGATTTTTATAATGGGGTTTAGCTGCTTTTCACTGCTGTGTTTAGGCCGCTTTACACCCACTTGACTCACTTACAGAGGGATATCATCACATAGGTTTTAAGATTCTTACTAGTCAGACATATTCTTGGGCGTTGAATAGGGGGTGTTGAGTCAAGTTCACTGAGCAAGGAGTAGGTCTTTTCTATTACATATTGGGTTTATGGAACGGTATCTGAGCTACTTTGAAACCCTTCATTACGCATCACCCCACCTCACCTTTCCCGTTAAGCAGCCATAGTGTGTTTTCTAAACGTGTGACTCTGTTCTGTTTTGTAATTCAGTTCCAGTGTAGCGGTTTTTACTTTCCCTCTATAAGTGATATCTTATGATAAGTGTCGTTTTCTGTTTGACTTATTTCACTTAGAATCGTCGTACCTAAATCCACTCATCATGCTGCCACTAGCCTTATGACGTTGATTACATGGCTGAGTGATATTCCATTGTAAATAAGGACCACAACGTCTTTATCCATTTTTCTCTTTCCTGGGATATTTAAGGTGTAAGGAAGTGGAGGTTCTTGTCAGCAGAGCAGCCCTAAACTTTGGGGTGCCTGTGTCTTGCTGATTTTTAGTTTTCCCAATTTATACGCCCATGAGTGGAAGTGCCCTACGCTCTCTAAGCTGCGTTTTTTAGGTGTTTCAGGACACACCGTACACTTCTCCAGAGTGGCTGTTGGCAATTTACATCCCGCCCATCAGCGTAGCAAGGCTCCCGTTTCTCCATGGCCTGCCCTGCATTTCTGGTTTTGACACTTTATTCAGCATGGTCCTTTTGACCGATGGGGAGCGAGACTTCTTTGTAGCGCTGATTTGCCTTTCCAGGTTGCTTGGTTGGCCAAAAAGGGCGTATGCGTTTTTTCCTGAATATATTCAGGAAAAAACGCATACGCCCTTTTTGGCCAAGGGCATCATTGTCGAGGTTTTGCCGCTTTTCCTGTGCTTTAAAGGCGATTCGAATCTACCTCCTGAAATCAGTTTCCTGCAATTCTGCCTTGCTTTCAAATCCTCCTCGTTGCCTTCCCTCAATATATTTGTGGACGAGAGTTATCAGTTATAACTGCAGGTTTGTGAATTGCAGTGCCCCTGAGCTCCATTTTTCAACTCGCTTTTTTGGGAGCTGGCCGCAAAAGCGCAGGATTGCTTCAGCCCCTATTCTGGTTCCGGGCGGCAAGCTGAGCCTCTGGTTAATTCTTCTTCCTGATGGGAAAATAGAGTGACCTGTGCCTGCCCCAACACCTAGAGCTAGTCTCTCATTGTTTGGCCCTCTTCCCGTTCATCCTCAGGACAAATGGCAACCTGGACGGAACAGGAGGTTAAAGGTGCTGATTCTCCAAGGAGGGAGATTGCTAGTAAAGCGGCTGGAATGGCGAACCCGAGCACAAGGACATGAGAAATGAGGTGCGTTTTAGAAACCTTTCCCGATCACACGGTGTACCATCTTCTGGGTGTCTCATGCATGTTTTCGATGTAGGAAGATGCCCTTGAACCTGGAGATTTGGGACCCATGGGATGGGTACCACGCAGTATTACTTTAAAGGGTCTGCGTTTGCTCACCCAACCTCAGCAAACCTCTCAGCCCCAAGAGTGTTCACCCTTATGTCTCAATCAGCAGTGGGTCTAGATATGGTCAATCCAGGTGGCATCACAGCCCCTGAACGAATTTTGTAAGAATTTCTCTCTCTTTCACTGTCTTTGTTTCACGGGTTTTTAAAAGTAGTTGATTTTTATAATGGGGTTTAGCTGCTTTTCACTGCTGTGTTTAGGCCGCTTTACACCCACTTGACTCACTTACAAAGGGATATCATCACATAGGTTTTAAGATTCTTACTAGTCAGATATATTCTTGGGCGTTGAATAGGGGGTGTTGAGTCAAGTTCACTGAGCAAGGAGTAGGTCTTTTCTATTACATATTGGGTTTATGGAACGGTATCTGAGCTAATTTGAAACCCTTCTTTTACGCATCACCCCACCTCACCTTTCCCGTTAAGCAGCCATAGTGTGTTTTCTAAACGTGTGACTCTGTTCTGTTTTGTAATTCAGTTCCAGTGTAGCGGTTTTTACTTTCCCTCTATAAGTGATATCTTATGATAAGTGTCGTTTTCTGTTTGACTTATTTCACTTAGAATCGTCGTACCTAAATCCACTCATCATGCTGCCACTAGCCTTATGACGTTGATTACATGGCTGAGTGATATTCCATTGTAAATAAGGACCACAACGTCTTTATCCATTTTTCTCTTTCCTGGGATATTTAAGGTGTAAGGAAGTGGAGGTTCTTGTCAGCAGAGCAGCCCTAAACTTTGGGGTGCCTGTGTCTTGCTGATTTTTAGTTTTCCCAATTTATACGCCCATGAGTGGAAGTGCCCTACGCTCTCTAAGCTGCGTTTTTTAGGTGTTTCAGGACACACCGTACACTTCTCCAGAGTGGCTGTTGGCAATTTACATCCCGCCCATCAGCGTAGCAAGGCTCCCGTTTCTCCATGGCCTGCCCTGCATTTCTGGTTTTGACACTTTATTCAGCATGGTCCTTTTGACCGATGGGGAGCGAGACTTCTTTGTAGCGCTGATTTGCCTTTCCAGGTTGCTTGGTTGGCCAAAAAGGGCGTATGCGTTTTTTCCTGAATATATTCAGGAAAAAACGCATACGCCCTTTTTGGCCAAGGGCATCATTGTCGAGGTTTTGCCGCTTTTCCTGTGCTTTAAAGGCGATTCGAATCTACCTCCTGAAATCAGTTTCCTGCAATTCTGCCTTGCTTTCAAATCCTCTTCGTTGCCTTCCCTCAATATATTTGTGGACGAGAGTTATCAGTTATAACTCTGCAGGTTTGTGAATTGCAGTGCCCCTGAGCTCCATTTTTAAACTCGCTTTTTTGGGAGCTGGCCGCAAAAGCGCAGGATTGCTTCAGGCCCTATTCTGGTTCCGGGCGGCAAGCTGAGCCTCTGGTTAATTCTTCTTCCTGATGGGAAAATAGAGTGACCCGTGCCTGCCCCAACACCTAGAGCTAGTCTCTCATTGTTTGGCCCTCTTCCCGTTCATCCTCAGGACAAATGGCAACCTGGACGGAACAGGAGGTGAAAGGTGCTGATTCTCCAAGGAGGGAGATTGCTAGTAAAGCGGCTGGAATGGCGAACCCGAGCACAAGGACATGAGAAATGAGGTGCGTTTTAGAAACCTTTCCCGATCACACGGTGTACCATCTTCTGGGTGTCTCATGCATGTTTTCGATGTAGGAAGATGCCCTTGAACCTGGAGATTTGGGACCCATGGGATGGGTACCACGCAGTATTACTTTAAAGGGTCTGCGTTTGCTCACCCAACCTCAGCAAATCTCTCAGCCCCAAGAGTGTTCACCCTTATGTCTCAATCAGCAGTGGGTCTAGATATGGTCAATCCAGGTGGCATCACAGCCCCTGAACGAATTTTGTAAGAATTTCTCTCTCTTTCACTGTCTTTGTTTCACGGGTTTTTAAAAGTAGTTGATTTTTATAATGGGGTTTAGCTGCTTTTCACTGCTGTGTTTAGGCCGCTTTACACCCACTTGACTCACTTCCAGAGGGATATCAACACATAGGTTTTAAGATTCTTACTAGTCAGATATATTCTTGGGCGTTGAATAGGGGGTGTTGAGTCAAGTTCACTGAGCAAGGAGTAGGTCTTGTCTATTACATATTGGGTTTATGGAACGGTATCTGAGCTAATTTGAAACCCTTCTTTTACGCATCACCCCACCTCACCTTTCCCGTTAAGCAGCCATAGTGTGTTTTCTAAACGTGTGACTCTGTTCTGTTTTGTAATTCAGTTCCAGTGTAGCGGTTTTTACATTCCCTCTATAAGTGATATCTTATGATAAGTGTCGTTTTCTGTTTGACTTATTTCACTTAGAATCGTCGTACCTAAATCCACTCATCATGCTGCCACTAGCCTTATGACGTTGATTTCATGGCTGAGTGATATTCCATTGTACATAAGGACCACAACGTCTTTATCCATTTTTCTCTTTCCTGGGATATTTAAGGTGTAAGGAAGTGGAGGTTCTTGTCAGCAGAGCAGCCCTAAACTTTGGGGTGCCTGTGTCTTGCTGATTTTTAATTTTCCCAATTTATACGCCCATGAGTGGAAGTGCCCTACGCTCTCTAAGCTGCGTTTTTTAGGTGTTTCAGGACACACCGTACACTTTTCCAGAGTGGCTGTTGGCAATTTACATCCCGCCCATCAGCGTAGCAAGGCTCCCGTTTCTCCATGGCCTGCCCTGCATTTCTGGTTTTGACACTTTATTCAGCATGGTCCTTTTGACCGATGGGGAGCGAGACTTCTTTGTAGCGCTGATTTGCCTTTCCAGGTTGCTTGGTTGGCCAAAAAGGGCGTATGCGTTTTTTCCTGAATATATTCAGGAAAAAACGCATACGCCCTTTTTGGCCAAGGGCATCATTGTCGAGGTTTTGCCGCTTTTCCTGTGCTTTAAAGGCGATTCGAATCTACCTCCTGAAATCAGTTTCCTGCAATTCTGCCTTGCTTTCAAATCCTCTTCGTTGCCTTCCCTCAATATATTTGTGGACGAGAGTTATCAGTTATAACTCTGCAGGTTTGTGAATTGCAGTGCCCCTGAGCTCCATTTTTCAACTCGCTTTTTTGGGAGCTGGTCGCAAAAGCGCAGGATTGCTTAAGGCCCTATTCTGGTTCCGGGCGGCAAGCTGAGCCTCTGGTTAACTCTTCTTCCTGATGGGAAAATAGATTGACCTGTGCCTGCCCCAACACCTAGAGCTAGTCTCTCATTGTTTGGCCCTCTTCCCGTTCATCCTCAGGACAAATGGCAACCTGGACGGAACAGGAGGTTAAAGGTGCTGATTCTCCAAGGAGGGAGATTGCTAGTAAAGCGGCTGGAATGGCGAACCCGAGCACAAGGACATGAGAAATGAGGTGCGTTTTAGAAACCTTTCCCGATCACACGGTGTACCATCTTCTGGGTGTCTCATGCATGTTTTCTATGTAGGAAGATGCCCTTGAACCTGGAGATTTGGGACCCATGGGATGGGTACCACGCAGTATTACTTTAAAGGGTCTGCGTTTGCTCACCCAACCTCAGCAAACCTCTCAGCCCCAAGAGTGTTCACCCTTATGTCTCAATTAGCAGTGGGTCTTGATATGGTCAATCCAGGTGGCATCACAGCCCCTGAACGAATTTTGTAAGAATTTCTCTCTCTTTCACTGTCTTTGTTTCACGGGTTTTTAAAAGTAGTTGATTTTTATAATGGGGTTTAGCTGCTTTTCACTGCTGTGTTTAGGCCGCTTTACACCCACTTGACTCACTTACAAAGGGATATCATCACATAGGTTTTAAGATTCTTAGTAGTCAGACATATTCTTGGGCGTTGAATAGGGGGTGTTGAGTCAAGTTCACTGAGCAAGGAGTAGGTCTTTTCTCTTACATATTGGGTTTATGGAACGGTATCTGAGCTACTTTGAAACCCTTCTTTTAGGCATCACCCCACCTCACCTTTCCCGTTAAGCAGCCATAGTGTGTTTTCTAAACGTGTGACTCTGTTCTGTTTTGTAATTCAGTTCCAGTGTAGCGGTTTTTACTTTCCCTCTATAAGTGATATCTTATGATAAGTGTCGTTTTCTGTTTGACTTATTTCACTTAGAATCGTCGTACCTAAATCCACTCATCATGCTGCCACTAGCCTTATGACGTTGATTACATGGCTGAGTGATATTCCATTGTAAATAAGGACCACAACGTCTTTATCCATTTTTCTCTTTCCTGGGATATTTAAGGTGTAAGGAAGTGGAGGTTCTTGTCAGCAGAGCAGCCCTAAACTTTGGGGTGCCTGTGTCTTGCTGATTTTTAGTTTTCCCAATTTATACGCCCATGAGTGGAAGTGCCCTACGCTCTCTAAGCTGCGTTTTTTAGGTGTTTCAGGACACACCGTACACTTCTCCAGAGTGGCTGTTGGCAATTTACATCCCGCCCATCAGCGTAGCAAGGCTCCCGTTTCTCCATGGCCTGCCCTGCATTTCTGGTTTTGACACTTTATTCAGCATGGTCCTTTTGACCGATGGGGAGCGAGACTTCTTTGTAGCGCTGATTTGCCTTTCCAGGTTGCTTGGTTGGCCAAAAAGGGCGTATGCGTTTTTTCCTGAATATATTCAGGAAAAAACGCATACGCCCTTTTTGGCCAAGGGCATCATTGTCGAGGTTTTGCCGCTTTTCCTGTGCTTTAAAGGCGATTCGAATCTACCTCCTGAAATCAGTTTCCTGCAATTCTGCCTTGCTTTCAAATCCTCTTCGTTGCCTTCCCTCAATATATTTGTGGACGAGAGTTATCAGTTATAACTCTGCAGGTTTGTGAATTGCAGTGCCCCTGAGCTCCATTTTTCAACTCGCTTTTTTGGGAGCTGGCCGCAAAAGCGCAGGATTGCTTCAGGCCCTATTCTGGTTCCGGGCGGCAAGCTGAGCCTCTGGTTAATTCTTCTTCCTGATGGGAAAATAGAGTGACCTGTGCCTGCCCCAACACCTAGAGCTAGTCTCTCATTGTTTGGCCCTCTTCCCGTTCATCCTCAGGACAAATGGCAACCTGGACGGAACAGGAGGTGAAAGGTGCTGATTCTCCAAGGAGGGAGATTGCTAGTAAAGCGGCTGGAATGGCGAACCCGAGCACAAGGACATGAGAAATGAGGAGCGTTTTTGAAACCTTTCCCGATCACACGGTGTACCATCTTCTGGGTGTCTCATGCATGTTTTCGATGTAGGAAGATGCCCTTGAACCTGGAGATTTGGGACCCATGGGATGGGTACCACGCAGTATTACTTTAAAGGGTCTGCGTTTGCTCACCCAACCTCAGCAAACCTCTCAGCCCCAAGAGTGTTCACCCTTATGTCTCAATCAGCAGTGGGTCTAGATATGGTCAATCCAGGTGGCATCACAGCCCCTGAACGAATTTTGTAAGAATTTCTCTCTCTTTCACTGTCTTTGTTTCACGGGTTTTTAAAAGTAGTTGATTTTTATAATGGGGTTTAGCTGCTTTTCACTGCTGTGTTTTAGGCCGCTTTACACCCACTTGACTCACTTCCAGAGGGATATCAACACATAGGTTTTAAGATTCTTACTAGTCAGATATATTCTTGGGCGTTGAATAGGGGGTGTTGAGTCAAGTTCACTGAGCAAGGAGTAGGTCTTGTCGATTACATATTGGGTTTATGGAACGGTATCTGAGCTAATTTGAAACCCTTCTTTTACGCATCACCCCACCTCACCTTTCCCGTTAAGCAGCCATAGTGTGTTTTCTGAACGTGTGACTCTGTTCTGTTTTGTAATTCAGTTGCAGTGTAGCGGTTTTTACATTCCCTCTATAAGTGATATCTTATGATAAGTGTCGTTTTCTGTTTGACTTATTTCACTTAGAATCGTCGTACCTAAATCCACTCATCATGCTGCCACTAGCCTTATGACGTTGATTTCATGGCTGAGTGATATTCCATTGTACATCAGGACCACAACGTCTTTATCCATTTTTCTCTTTCCTGGGATATTTAAGGTGTAAGGAAGTGGAGGTTCTTGTCAGCAGAGCAGCCCTAAACTTTGGGGTGCCTGTGTCTTGCTGATTTTTAGTTTTCCCAATTTATACGCCCTTGAGTGGAAGTGCCCTACGCTCTCTAAGCTGCGTTTTTTAGGTGTTTCAGGACACACCGTACACTTCTCCAGAGTGGCTGTTGGCAATTTACATCCCGCCCATCAGCGTAGCAAGGCTCCCGTTTCTCCATGGCCTGCCCTGCATTTCTGGTTTTGACACTTTATTCAGCATGGTCCTTTTGACCGATGGGGAGCGAGACTTCTTTGTAGCGCTGATTTGCCTTTCCAGGTTGCTTGGTTGGCCAAAAAGGGCGTATGCGTTTTTTCCTGAATATATTCAGGAAAAAACGCATACGCCCTTTTTGGCCAAGGGCATCATTGTCGAGGTTTTGCCGCTTTTCCTGTGCTCTAAAGGCGATTCGAATCTACCTCCTGAAATCAGTTTCCTGCAATTCTGCCTTGCTTTCAAATCCTCTTCGTTGCCTTCCCTCAATATATTTGTGGACGAGAGTTATCAGTTATAACTCTGCAGGTTTGTGAATTGCAGTGCCCCTGAGCTCCATTTTTCAACTCGCTTTTTTGGGAGCTGGCCGCAAAAGCGTAGGATTGCTTCAGGCCCTATTCTGGTTCCGGGCGGCAAGCTGAGCCTCTGGTTAATTCTTCTTCCTGATGGGAAAATAGAGTGACCTGTGCCTGCCCCAACACCTAGAGCTAGTCTCTCATTGTTTGGCCCTCTTCCCGTTCATCCTCAGGACAAATGGCAACCTGGACGGAACAGGAGGTTAAAGGTGCTGATTCTCCAAGGAGGGAGATTGCTAGTAAAGCGGCTGGAATGGCGAACCCGAGCACAAGGACATGAGAAATGAGGTGCGTTTTAGAAACCTTTCCCGATCACACGGTGTACCATCTTCTGGGTGTCTCATGCATGTTTTCGATGTAGGAAGACGCCCTTGAACCTGGAGATTTGGGACCCATGGGATGGGTACCACGCAGTATTACTTTAAAGGGTCTGCGTTTGCTCACCCAACCTCACCAAACCTCTCAGCCCCAAGAGTGTTCACCCTTATGTCTCAATCAGCAGTGGGTCTAGATATGGTCAATCCAGGTGGCATCACAGCCCCTGAACGAATTTTGTAAGAATTTCTCTCTCTTTCACTGTCTTTGTTTCACGGGTTTTTAAAAGTAGTTGATTTTTATAATGGGGTTTAGCTGCTTTTCACTGCTGTGTTTAGGCCGCTTTACACCCACTTGACTCACTTACAGAGGGATATCAACACATAGGTTTTAAGATTCTTACTAGTCAGATATATTCTTGGGCGTTGAATAGGGGGTGTTGAGTCAAGTTCACTGAGCAAGGAGTAGGTCTTGTCTATTACATATTGGGTTTATGGAACGGTATCTGAGCTAATTTGAAACCCTTCTTTTACGCATCACCCCACCTCACCTTTCCCGTTAAGCAGCCATAGTGTGTTTTCTAAACGTGTGACTCTGTTCTGTTTTGTAATTCAGTTCCAGTGTAGCGGTTTTTACTTTCCCTCTATAAGTGATATCTTATGATAAGTGTCGTTTTCTGTTTGACTTATTTCACTTAGAATCGTCGAACCTAAATCCACTCATCATGCTGCCACTAGCCTTATGACGTTGATTTCATGGCTGAGTGATATTCCATTGTACATCAGGACCACAACGTCTTTATCCATTTTTCTCTTTCCTGGGATATTTAAGGTGTAAGGAAGTGGAGGTTCTTGTCAGCAGAGCAGCCCTAAACTTTGGGGTGCCTGTGTCTTGCTGATTTTTAGTTTTCCCAATTTATACGCCCATGAGTGGAAGTGCCCTACGCTCTCTAAGCTGCGTTTTTTAGGTGTTTCAGGACACACCGTACAATTCTCCAGAGTGGCTGTTGGCAATTTACATCCCGCCCATCAGCGTAGCAAGGCTCCCGTTTCTCCATGGCCTGCCCTGCATTTCTGGTTTTGACACTTTATTCAGCATGGTCCTTTTGACCGATGGGGAGCGAGACTTCTTTGTAGCGCTGATTTGCCTTTCCAGGTTGCTTGGTTGGCCAAAAAGGGCGTATGCGTTTTTTCCTGAATATATTCAGGAAAAAACGCATACGCCCTTTTTGGCCAAGGGCATCATTGTCGAGGTTTTGCCGCTTTTCCTGTGCTCTAAAAGCGATTCGAATCTACCTCCTGAAATCAGTTTCCTGCAATTCTGCCTTGCTTTCAAATCCTCCTCGTTGCCTTCCCTCAATATATTTGTGGACGAGAGTTATCAGTTATAACTCTGCAGGTTTGTGAATTGCAGTGCCCCTGAGCTCCATTTTTCAACTCGCTTTTTTGGGAGCTGGCCGCAAAAGCGCAGGATTGCTTCAGGCCCTATTCTGGTTCCGGGCGGCAAGCTGAGCCTCTGGTTAATTCTTCTTCCTGATGGGAAAATAGAGTGACCTGTGCCTGCCCCAACACCTAGAGCTAGTCTCTCATTGTTTGGCCCTCTTCCCGTTCATCCTCAGGACAAATGGCAACCTGGACGGAACAGGAGGTTAAAGGTGCTGATTCTCCAAGGAGGGAGATTGCTAGTAAAGCGGCTGGAATGGCGAACCCGAGCACAAGGACATGAGAAATGAGGTGCGTTTTAGAAACCTTTCCCGATCACACGGTGTACCATCTTCTGGGTGTCTCATGCATGTTTTCGATGTAGGAAGATGCCCTTGAACCTGGAGATTTGGGACCCATGGGATGGGTACCACGCAGTATTACTTTAAAGGGTCTGCGTTTGCTCACCCAACCTCAGCAAACCTCTCAGCCCCAAGAGTGTTCACCCTTATGTCTCAATCAGCAGTGGGTCTAGATATGGTCAATCCAGGTGGCATCACAGCCCCTGAACGAATTTTGTAAGAATTTCTCTCTCTTTCACTGTCTTTGTTTCACGGGTTTTTAAAAGTAGTTGATTTTTATAATGGGGTTTAGCTGCTTTTCACTGCTGTGTTTAGGCCGCTTTACACCCACTTGACTCACTTACAGAGGGATATCAACACATAGGTTTTAAGATTCTTACTAGTCAGATATATTCTTGGGCGTTGAATAGGGGGTGTTGAGTCCAGTTCACTGAGCAAGGAGTAGGTCTTGTCTATTACATATTGGGTTTATGGAACGGTATCTGAGCTAATTTGAAACCCTTCTTTTACGCATCACCCCACCTCACCTTTCCCGTTAAGCAGCCATAGTGTGTTTTCTAAACGTGTGACTCTGTTCTGTTTTGTAATTCAGTTCCAGTGTAGCGGTTTTTACATTCCCTCTATAAGTGATATCTTATGATAAGTGTCGTTTTCTGTTTGACTTATTTCACTTAAAATCGTCGTACCTAAATCCACTCATCATGCTGCCACTAGCCTTATGACGTTGATTTCATGGCTGAGTGATATTATTCCATTGTACATAAGGACCACAACGTCTTTATCCATTTTTCTCTTTCCTGGGATATTGAAGGTGTATCGATGTGGAGGTTCTTGTCAACAGAGCAACCCTAAACTTTGGGGTGCCTGTGTATTGCTGATTTTCAGTTTTCCCAATTTATACGCCCGTGAGTGGAAGTGCCCTATGCTCTGTAAGCTGAGTTTTTTAGATGTTTCAGGACACACCGAACACTTCTCCAGAGTGGCTGTTGGCAATTTACATCCAGCCCATCAGCGTAGCAAGGCTCCCATTTCTCCATGGCTGTCCTGCCTTTCTGGTTTGGACACTTTATTCAGCACGGCCCTTTTGACCGATGGGAAGCGAGACTTCTTTGTAGCGCCGATTTGCCTTTCCAGGTTGCTTGGTTGGCCAAAAAGGGCGTATGCGTTTTTTCCTGAATATATTCAGGAAAAAACGCATACGCCCTTTTTGGCCAAGGGCATCATTGTCGAGGTTTTTCCGCTTTTCCTGTGCTTTAAAGGCGATTCGAATCTACCTCCTGAAATCAGTTTCCTGCAATTCTGTCTTGCTTTCAAATCCTCTTCGTTGCCTTCCCTCAATATATTTGTGGACGAGAGTTATCATTGATAACTCTGCAGGTCTTTGAATTGCCGTGCCCCTGAGCTCCATTTTTCAACTCGCTTTTTTGGGAGCAGGCCGCAAAAGCGCAGGATTGCTTCAGGCCCTACTCTGGTTCCGGGGGGGCAGGCTGAGCCTGTGGTTAATTCTTCTTCCTGATGGGAAAATAGAGTGACCTGTACCTTTCCCAACACCTAGAGCTAGTCTCTCATTGGTTCCCCCTCTTCCCGTTCATCCTCAGGACAAATGGCTACCTGTACGGAACAGGATGTGAAAGGTGCTGATTCTCCAAGGAGGGAGATTGCTAGTAAAGCGGTTGGAATGGCGAACCCGAGCACAAGGAGATGAGAAATGAGGTGCGTTTTGGAAACCTTTCCCGATCACACGGTGTACCATCTTCTGGGTTTCTCATGCATGTTCTCGATGTAGGAAGATGCCCTTAAACCTGGAGATTTGGGACCCATGGGATGGGTACCACGCAGTATTACTTTAAAGGGTCTGCGTTTGCTCACCCAACCTCACCAAACCTCTCAGCCCCAAGAGTGTTCACCCTTATGTCTCTATCAGCAGTGGGTCTAGATATGGTCAATCCAGGTGGCATCACAGCCCCTAAACGAATTTCGTAAGAATTTCTCTCTCTTTCACTGTCTTTGTTTCACGGGTTCTTAAAAGTAGTTGATTTTTATAATGGGGTTTAGCTGCTTTTCACTGCTGTGTTTATGCCGCTTTACACCCACTTGACTCACTTACGGAGAGATATCAATACATAGGTTTTAAGATACTTACTAGTCAGATATATTCTTGTGCGGTGAATACGGGGTGTTGAGTCCAGTTCACTGAGCAAGGAGTAGGTCTTGTCTATTTCATATTGGGTTTACGGAACGGTATCTGAGCTAATTTGAAACCCTTGTTTTATGCATCACCCCACCTCACCTTTCCCGTTAAGCAGCCATAGTGTGTTTTCTGAACGTGTGACTCTGTTCTGTTTTGTAATTCAGTTCAAGTGTAGCGGTTTTTACATTCCCTCTATAAGTGATATCTTATCATTGGTGTCTCTTTCTGTGTGACTTATTTCACTTAGAATCGTCGTCCCTAAATCCACTCATCATGCTGCTAGTAGCCTTATGACGTTGATTTCATGGCTGAGTGATATTCCATTGTACATAAGGACCACAACGTCTTTATCCATTTTTCTCTTTCCTGGGATATTTAAGGTGTATCGATGTGGAAGTTCTTGTCAACAGAGCAACCCTAAACTTTGGGGTGCCTGTGTCTTGCTGATTTTCAGTTTTCCCAATTTATACGCCCATGAGTGGAAGTGCCCTATGCTCTGTAAGCTGAGTTTTTTAGATGTTTCAGGACACACCGAACACTTCTCCAGAGTGGCTGTTGGCAATTTACATCCAGCCCATCAGCGTAGCAAGGCTCCCGTTTCTCCATGGCTGTCCTGCCTTTCTGGTTTGGACACTTTATTCAGCACGGCCCTTTTGACCGATGGAAGCGAGACTTCTTTGTAGCGCCGATTTGCCTTTCCAGGTTGCTTGGTTGGCCAAAAAGGGCGTATGCGTTTTTTCCTGAATATATTCAGGAAAAAACGCATACGCCCTTTTTGGCCAAGGGCATCATTGTCGAGGTTTTTCCGCTTTTCCTGTGCTTTAAAGGCGATTCGAATCTACCTCCTGAAATCAGTTTCCTGCAATTCTGCCTTGCTTTCAAATCCTCTTCGTTGCCTTCCCTCAATATATTTGTGGACGAGAGTTATCATTGATAACTCTGCAGGTTTGTGAATTGCAGTGCCCCTGAGCTCCATTTTTCAACTCGCTTTTTTGGGAGCAGGCCGCAAAAGCGCAGGATTGCTTCAGGCCCTATTCTGGTTCCGGGGGGGCAGGGTGAGCCTGTGGTTAATTCTTCTTCCTGATGGGAAAATAGAGTGACCTGTACCTTTCCCAACACCTAGAGCTAGTCTCTCATTGGTTCCCCCTCTTCCCGTTCATCCTCAGGACAAATGGCTACCTGTACGGAACAGGATGTGAAAGGTGCTGATTCTCCAAGGAGGGAGATTGCTAGTAAAGCGGTTGGAATGGCGAACCCGAGCACAAGGAGATGAGAAATGAGGTGCGTTTTGGAAACCTTTCCCGATCACACGGTGTACCATCTTCTGGGTTTCTCATGCATGTTTTCGATGTAGGAAGATGCCCTTGAACCTGGAGATTTGGGACCCATGGGATGGGTACCACGCAGTATTACTTTAAAGGGTCTGCGTTTGCTCTCCCAACCTCACCAAACCTCTCAGCCCCAAGAGTGTTCACCCTTATGTCTCAATCAGCAGTGGGTCTAGATATGGTCAATCCAGGTGGCATCACAGCCCCTGAACGAATTTCGTAAGAATTTCTCTCTCTTTCACTGTCTTTGTTTCACGGGTTTTTAAAAGTAGTTGATTTTTATAATGGGGTTTAGCTGCTTTTCACTGCTGTGTTTATGCCGCTTTACACCCACTTGACTCACTTACGGAGAGATATCAATACATAGGTTTTAAGATTCTTACTAGTCAGATATATTCTTGTGCGGTGAATACGGGGTGTTGAGTCCAGTTCACTGAGCAAGGAGTAGGTCTTGTCTATTTCATATTGGGTTTACGGAACGGTATCTGAGCTAATTTGAAACCCTTGTTTTATGCATCACCCCACCTCACCTTTCCCGTTAAGCAGCCATAGTGTGTTTTTTGAACGTGTGACTCTGTTCTGTTTTGTAATTCAGTTCAAGTGTAGCGGTTTTTACATTCCCTCTATAAGTGATATCTTATCATAGGTGTCTCTTTCTGTGTGACTTATTTCACTTAGAATCGTCGTCCCTAAATCCACTCATCATGCTGCTAGTAGCCTTATGACGTTGATTTCATGGCTGAGTGATATTCCATTGTACATAAGGACCACAACGTCTTTATCCATTTTTCTCTTTCCTGGGATATTTAAGGTGTATCGATGTGGAAGTTCTTGTCAACAGAGCAACCCTAAACTTTGGGGTGCCTGTGTCTTGCTGATTTTCAGTTTTCCCAATTTATACGCCCATGAGTGGAAGTGCCCTATGCTCTGTAAGCTGAGTTTTTTAGATGTTTCAGGACACACCGAACACTTCTCCAGAGTGGCTGTTGGCAATTTACATCCAGCCCATCAGCGTAGCAAGGCTCCCGTTTCTCCATGGCTGTCCTGCCTTTCTGGTTTGGACACTTTATTCAGCACGGCCCTTTTGACCGATGGAAGCGAGACTTCTTTGTAGCGCCGATTTGCATTTCCAGGTTGCTTGGTTGGCCAAAAAGGGCGTATGCGTTTTTTCCTGAATATATTCAGGAAAAAACGCATACGCCCTTTTTGGCCAAGGGCATCATTGTCGAGGTTTTTCCGCTTTTCCTGTGCTTTAAAGGCGATTCGAATCTACCTCCTGAAATCAGTTTCCTGCAATTCTGCCTTGCTTTCAAATCCTCTTCGTTGCCTTCCCTCAATATATTTGTGGACGAGAGTTATCAGTTATAACTCTGCAGGTTTGTGAATTGCAGTGCCCCTGAGCTCCATTTTTCAACTCGCTTTTTTGGGAGCTGGCCGCAAAAGCGCAGGATTGCTTCAAGCCCTATTCTGGTTCCGGGCGGCAGGCTGAGCCTGTGGTTAATTCTTCTTTCTGATGGGAAAATAGAGTGACCTGTGCCTGCCCCAACTTCTTGAGCTAGTCTATCATTGTTTCGCCCTCTTCCCGTTCATCCTCAGGACAAATGCAACCGGTACGGAACAGGAGGTTAAAGGTGCTGATTCTCCAAGGAGGGAGATTGCCAATAAAGCGGCTGGAATGGCGAACCCGAGCACAAGGAGATGAGAAATGAGGTGCGTTTTGGAAACCTTTCCCGATCACACGGTGTACCAACTTCTGGGTTTCTCATGCATGTTTTTGATGTAGGAAGATGCCCTTGAACCTGGAGATTTGGGACCCATGGGATGGATACCACGCAGTATTAATTTAAAGGGTCTGCGTTTGCTCACCCAACCTCACCAAACCTCTCAGCCCCAAGAGTGTTCACCCTTATGTCTCAATCAGCAGTGGGTCTAGATATGGTCAATCCAGGTGGCATCACAGCCCCTGAACGAATTTCGTAAGAATTTCTCTCTCTTTCACTGTCTTTGTTTCACGGGTTTTTAAAAGTAGTTGATTTTTATAATGGGGTTTAGCTGCTTTTCACTGCTGTGTTTATGCCGCTTTACACCCACTTGACTCACTTACGGAGAGATATCAATACATAGGTTTTAAGATTCTTACTAGTCAGATATATTCCTGTGCGGTGAATACGGGGTGTTGAGTCCAGTTCACTGAGCAAGGAGTAGGTATTGTCTATTTCATATTGGGTTTACGGAACGGTATCTGAGCTAATTTGAAACCCTTGTTTTATGCATCACCCCACCTCACCTTTCCCGTTAAGCAGCCATAGTGTGTTTTCTAAACGTGTGACTCTGTTCTGTTTTGTAATTCAGTTCAAGTGTAGCGGTTTTTACATTCCCTCTATAAGTGATATCTTATCATAGGTGTCTCTTTCTGTGTGACTTATTTCACTTAGAATCGTCGTACCTAAATCCACTCATCATGCTGCTACTAGCCTTATGACGTTGATTTCATGGCTGAGTGATATTCCATTGTACATAAGGACCACAACGTCTTTATCCATTTTTCTCTTTCCTGGGATATTTAAGGTGTATCGATGTGGAGGTTCTTGTCAACAGAGCAACCCTAAACTTTGGGGTGCCTGTGTCTTACTGATTTTCAGTTTTCCCAATTTATACGCCCATGAGTGGAAGTGCCCTATGCTCTGTAAGCTGAGTTTTTTAGATGTTTCAGGACACACCGAACACTTCTCCAGAGTGGCTGTTGGCAATTTACATCCAGCCCATCAGCGTAGCAAGGCTGCCGTTTCTCCATGGCTGTCCTGCCTTTCTGGTTTGGACACTTTATTCAGCACGGCCCTTTTGACCAATGGGAAGCGAGACTTCTTTGTAGCGCCGATTTGCCTTTCCAGGTTGCTTGGTTGGCCAAAAAGGGCGTATGCGTTTTTTCCTGAATATATTCAGGAAAAAACGCATACGCCCTTTTTGGCCAAGGGCATCATTGTCGAGGTTTTGCCGCTTTTCCTGTGATTTAAAAGCGATTCGAATCTACCTCCTGAAATCAGTTTCCTGCAATTCTGCCTTGCTTTCAAATCCTCTTCGTTGCCTTCCCTCAATATATTTGTGGACGAGAGTTATCATTGATAACTCTGCAGGTTTGTGAATTGCCGTGCCCCTGAGCTCCATTTTTCAACTCGCTTTTTTGGGAGCAGGCCGCAAAAGCGCAGGATTGCTTCAGGCCCTATTCTGGTTCCGGGGGGGCAGGGTGAGCCTGTGGTTAATTCTTCTTCCTGATGGGAAAATAGAGTGACCTGTGCCTTTCCCAACACCTAAGGCTAGTCTCTCATTGGTTCCCCCTCTTCCCGTTCATCCTCAGGACAAATGGCTACCTGTACGGAACAGGAGGTGAAAGGTGCTGATTCTCCAAGGAGGGAGATTGCTAGTAAAGCGGTTGGAATGGCGAACCCGAGCACAAGGAGATGAGAAATGAGGTGCGTTTTGAAAACCTTTCCCGATCACACGGTGTACCATCTTCTGGGTTTCTCATGCATGTTTTCGATGTAGGAAGATGCCCTTGAACCTGGAGATTTGGGACCCATGGGATGGGTACCCCGCAGTATTACTTTAAAGGGTCTGTGTTTGCTCACCCAACCTCACCAAAACTCTACGCCGCAAGAGTGTACACCCTTATGTCTCAATCAGCAGTGGGTCTAGATATGGTCAATCCAGGTGGCATCTCAGCCCCTGAACGAATTTTGTAAGAATTTCTCTCTCTTTCACTGTCTTTGTTTCACGGGTTTTTAAAAGTAGTTGATTTTTATAATGGGGTTTAGCTGCTTTTCACTGCTGTGTTTATGCCGCTTTACACCCACTTGATTCACTTACAGAGAGATATCAATACATAGATTTTAAGATTCTTACTAGTCAGATATATTCTTGTGCGGTGAATATGGGGTGTTGAGTCCAGTTCACTGAGCAAGGAGTAGGTCTTGTCTATTTCATATTGGGTTTACGGAACGGTATCTGAGCTAATTTGAAACCCTTGTTTTATGCATCACCCCACCTCACCTTTCCCGTTAAGCAGCCATAGTGTGTTTTCTAAACGTGTGACTCTGTTCTGTTTTGTAATTCAGTTCAAGTGTAGCGGTTTTTACATTCCCTCTATAAGTGATATCTTATCATAGGTGTCTCTTTCTGTGTGACTTATTTCACTTAGAATCGTCGTACCTAAATCCACTCATCATGCTGCTAGTAGCCTTATGACGTTGATTTCATGGCTGAGTGATATTCCATTGTACATAAGGACCACAACGTCTTTATCCATTTTTCTCTTTCCTGGGATATTTAAGGTGTATCGATGTGGAGGTTCTTGTCAACAGAGCAACCCTAAACTTTGGGGTGCCTGTGTCTTGCTGATTTTCAGTTTTCTCAATTTATACGCCCGTGAGTGGAAGTGCCCTATGCTCTGTAAGCTGAGTTTTTTAGATGTTTCAGGACACACCGAACACTTCTCCAGAGTGGCTGTTGGCAATTTACATCCAGCCCATCAGCGTAGCAAGGCTCCCTTTTCTCCATGGCTGTCCTGCCTTTCTGGTTTGGAAACTTTATTCAGCACGGCCCTTTTGACCGATGGGAAGCGAGACTTCTTTGTAGCGCCGATTTGCCTTTCCAGGTTGCTTGCTTGGCCAAAAAGGGCGTATGCGTTTTTTCCTGAATATATTCAGGAAAAAACGCATACGCCCTTTTTGGCCAAGGGCATCATTGTCGAGGTTTTGCCGCTTTTCCTGTGCTTTAAAAGCGATTCGAATCTACCTCCTGAAATCAGTTTCCTGCAATTCTGCCTTGCTTTCAAATCCTCTTCGTTGCCTTCCCTCAATATATTTGTGGACGAGAGATATCATTGATAACTCTGCAGGTTTGTGAATTGCAGTGCCCCTGAGCTCCATTTTTCAACTCGCTTTTTTGGGAGCAGGCCGCAAAAGCACAGGATTGCTTCAGGCCCTATTCTGGTTCCGGGGGGGCAGGCTGAGCCTGTGGTTAATTCTTCTTCCTGATGGGAAAATAGAGTGACCTGTGCCTTTCCCAACACCTAGAGCTAGTCTCTCATTGGTTCCCCCTCTTCCCGTTCATCCTCAGGACAAATGGCTACCTGTACGGAACAGGAGGTGAAAGGTGCTGGTTCTCCAAGGAGGGATATTGCTAGTAAAGCGGTTGGAATGGCGAACCCGAGCACAAGGAGATGAGAAATGAGGTGCGTTTTGAAAACCTTTCCCGATCACACGGTGTACCATCTTCTGGGTTTCTCATGCATGTTTTCGATGTAGGAAGATGCCCTTGAACCTGGAGATTTGGGACCCATGGGATGGGTACCCCGCAGTATTACTTTAAAGGGTCTGCGTTTGCTCACCCAACCTCACCAAACCTCTAAGCCGCAAGAGTGTACATCCTTATGTCTCAATCAGCTGTGGGTCTAGATATGATCAATCCAGGTGGTATCACAGCCCCTGAACGAATTTCGTAAGAATTTCTCTCTCTTTCACTGTCTTTGCTTCACGGGTTTTTAAAAGTAGTTGATTTTTATAATGGGGTTTAGCTGCTTTTCACTGCTGTGTTTATGCCGCTTTACACCCACTTGACTCACTTATGGAGAGATATCAATACATAGGTTTTAAGATTCTTACTAGTCAGATATATTCTTGTGCGGTGAATATGGGGTGTTGAGTCCAGTTCACTGAGCAAGGAGTAGGTCTTGTCTATTTCATATTGGGTTTACGGAACGGTATCTGAGCTAGTTTGAAACCCTTGTTTTATGCATCACCCCACCTCACCTTTCCCGTTAAGCAGCCATAGTGTGTTTTCTAAACGTGTGACTCTGTTCTGTTTTGTAATTCAGTTCAAGTGTAGCGGTTTTTACATTCCCTCTATAAGTGATATCTTATCATAGGTGTCTCTTTCTGTGTGACTTATTTCACTTAGAATCGTCGTACCTAAATCCACTCATCATGCTGCTAGTAGCCTTATGACGTTGATTTCATGGCTGAGTGATATTCCATTGTACATAAGGACCACAACGTCTTTATCCATTTTTCTCTTTCCTGGGATATTGAAGGTGTATCGATGTGGAAGTTCTTGTCAACAGAGCAACCCTAAACTTTGGGGTGCCTGTGTCTTGCTGATTTTCAGTTTTCCCAATTTATACGCCCATGAGTGGAAGTGCCCTATGCTCTGTAAGCTGAGTTTTTTAGATGTTTCAGGACACACCGAACACTTCTCCAGAGTGGCTGTTGGCAATTTACATCCAGCCCATCAGCGTAGCAAGGCTCCCGTTTCTCCATGGCTGTCCTGCCTTTCTGGTTTGGACACCTTTTTCAGCACGGCCCTTTTGACCGATGGGAAGCGAGACTTATTTGTAGCGCCGATTTGCCTTTCCAGGTTGCTTGGTTGGCCAAAAAGGGCATATGCGTTTTTTCCTGAATATATTCAGGAAAAAACGCATACGCCCATTTTGGCCAAGGGCATCATTGTCGAGGTTTTTCCGCTTTTCCTGTGTTTTAAAGGCGATTCGACTCTACCTCCTGAAATCAGTTTCCTGCAATTCTGCCTTGCTTTCAAATCCTCTTCGTTGCCTTCCCTCAATATATTTGTGGACGAGAGTTATCATTGATAACTCTGCAGGTTTTTGAATTGCAGTGCCCCTGAGCTCCATTTTTCAACTCGCTTTTTTGGGAGCAGGCCGCAAAAGCGCAGGATTGCTTCAGGCCCTATTCTGGTTCCGGGGGGGCAGGGTGAGCCTGTGGTTAATTCTTCTTCCTGATGGGAAAATAGAGTGACCTGTGCCTTTCCCAACACCTAGAGCTAGTCTCTCATTGGTTCCCCCTCTTCCCGTTCATCCTCAGGACAAATGGCTACCTGTACGGAACAGGAGGTGAAAGGTGCTGGTTCTCCAAGGAGGGAGATTGCTAGTAAAGCGGTTGGAATGGCGAACCCGAGCACAAGGAGATGAGAAATGAGGTGCGTTTTGGAAACCTTTCCCGATCACACGGTGTACCATCTTCTGGGTTTCTCATGCATGTTTTCGATGTAGGAAGATGCCCTTGAACCTGGAGATTTGGGACCCATGGGATGGGTACCACGCAGTATTACTTTAAAGGGTCTGCGTTTGCTCACCCAACCTCACCAAACGTCTAAGCCGCAAGAGTGTCCACCCTTATGTCTCAATCAGCTGTGGGTCTAGATATGGTCAATCCAGGTGGTATCACAGCCCCTGAACGAATTTTGTAAGAATTTCTCTCTCTTTCACTGTCTTTGTTTCACGGGTTTTTAAAAGTAGTTGATTTTTATAATGGGGTTTAGCTGCTTTTCACTGCTGTGTTTATGCCGCTTTACACCCACTTGATTCACTTACGGAGAGATATCAATACATAGATTTTAAGATTCTTACTAGTCAGATATATTCTTGTGCGGTGAATATGGGGTGTTGAGTCCAGTTCACTGAGCAAGGAGTAGGTCTTGTCTATTTCATATTGGGTTTACCGAACGGTATCTGAGCTAATTTGAAACCCTTGTTTTATGCATCACCCCACCTCACCTTTCCCGTTAAGCAGCCATAGTGTGTTTTCTAAACGTGTGACTCTGTTCTGTTTTGTAATTCAGTTCAAGTGTAGCGGTTTTTACATTCCCTCTATAAGTGATATCTTATCATAGGTGTCTCTTTCTGTGTGACTTATTTCACTTAGAATCGTCGTCCCTAAATCCACTCATCATGCTGCTAGTAGCCTTATGACGTTGATTTCATGGCTGAGTGATATTCCATTGTACATAAGGACCACAACGTCTTTATCCATTTTTCTCTTTCCTGGGATATTTAAGGTGTATCGATGTGGAGGTTCTTGTCAACAGAGCAACCCTAAACTTTGGGGTGCCTGTGTCTTGCTGATTTTCAGTTTTCCCAATTTATACGCCCGTGAGTGGAAGTGCCCTATGCTCTGTAAGCTGAGTTTTTTAGATGTTTCAGGACACACCGAACACTTCTCCAGAGTGGCTGTTGGCAATTTACATCCAGCCCATCAGCGTAGCAAGGCTCCCATTTCTCCATGGCTGTCCTGCCTTTCTGGTTTGGACACTTTATTCAGGACGGCCCTTTTGACCGATGGGAAGCGAGACTTCTTTGTAGCGCCGATTTGCCTTTCCAGGTTGCTTGGTTGGCCAAAAAGGGCGTATGCGTTTTTTCCTGAATATATTCAGGAAAAAACGCATACGCCCTTTTTGGCCAAGGGCATCATTGTCGAGGTTTTTCCGCTTTTCCTGTGCTTTAAAGGCGATTCGAATCTACCTCCTGAAATCAGTTTCCTGCAATTCTGTCTTGCTTTCAAATCCTCTTCGTTGCCTTCCCTCAATATATTTGTGGACGAGAGTTATCATTGATAACTCTGCAGGTTTTTGAATTGCCGTGCCCCTGAGCTCCATTTTTCAACTCGCTTTTTTGGGAGCAGGCCGCAAAAGCGCAGGATTGCTTCAGGCCCTATTCTGGTTCCGGGGGGGCAGGCTGAGCCTGTGGTTAATTCTTCTTCCTGATGGGAAAATAGAGTGACCTGTACCTTTCCCAACACCTAGAGCTAGTCTCTCATTGGTTCCCCCTCTTCCCGTTCATCCTCAGGACAAATGGCTACCTGTACGGAACAGGATGTGAAAGGTGCTGATTCTCCAAGGAGGGAGATTGCTAGTAAAGCGGTTGGAATGGCGAACCCGAGCACAAGGAGATGAGAAATGAGGTGCGTTTTGGAAACCTTTCCCGATCACACGGTGTACCATCTTCTGGGTTTCTCATGCATGTTCTCGATGTAGGAAGATGCCCTTAAACCTGGAGATTTGGGACCCATGGGATGGGTACCACGCAGTATTACTTTAAAGGGTCTGCGTTTGCTCACCCAACCTCACCAAACCTCTCAGCCCCAAGAGTGTTCACCCTTATGTCTCTATCAGCAGTGGGTCTAGATATGGTCAATCCAGGTGGCATCACAGCCCCTAAACGAATTTCGTAAGAATTTCTCTCTCTTTCACTGTCTTTGTTTCACGGGTTCTTAAAAGTAGTTGATTTTTATAATGGGGTTTAGCTGCTTTTCACTGCTGTGTTTATGCCGCTTTACACCCACTTGACTCACTTACGGAGAGATATCAATACAAAGGTTTTAAGATACTTACTAGTCAGATATATTCTTGTGCGGTGAATACGGGGTGTTGAGTCCAGTTCACTGAGCAAGGAGTAGGTCTTGTCTATTTCATATTGGGTTTACGGAACGGTATCTGAGCTAATTTGAAACCCTTGTTTTATGCATCACCCCACCTCACCTTTCCCGTTAAGCAGCCATAGTGTGTTTTCTGAACGTGTGACTCTGTTCTGTTTTGTAATTCAGTTCAAGTGTAGCGGTTTTTACATTCCCTCTATAAGTGATATCTTATCATTGGTGTCTCTTTCTGTGTGACTTATTTCACTTAGAATCGTCGTCCCTAAATCCACTCATCATGCTGCTAGTAGCCTTATGACGTTGATTTCATGGCTGAGTGATATTCCATTGTACATAAGGACCACAACGTCTTTATCCATTTTTCTCTTTCCTGGGATATTTAAGGTGTATCGATGTGGAAGTTCTTGTCAACAGAGCAACCCTAAACTTTGGGGTGCCTGTGTCTTGCTGATTTTCAGTTTTCCCAATTTATACGCCCATGAGTGGAAGTGCCCTATGCTCTGTAAGCTGAGTTTTTTAGATGTTTCAGGACACACCGAACACTTCTCCAGAGTGGCTGTTGGCAATTTACATCCAGCCCATCAGCGTAGCAAGGCTCCCGTTTCTCCATGGCTGTCCTGCCTTTCTGGTTTGGACACTTTATTCAGCACGGCCCTTTTGACCGATGGAAGCGAGACTTCTTTGTAGCGCCGATTTGCATTTCCAGGTTGCTTGGTTGGCCAAAAAGGGCGTATGCGTTTTTTCCTGAATATATTCAGGAAAAAACGCATACGCCCTTTTTGGCCAAGGGCATCATTGTCGAGGTTTTTCCGCTTTTCCTGTGCTTTAAAGGCGATTCGAATCTACCTCCTGAAATCAGTTTCCTGCAATTCTGCCTTGCTTTCAAATCCTCTTCGTTGCCTTCCCTCAATATATTTGTGGAAGAGAGTTATCAGTTATAACTCTGCAGGTTTGCGAATTGCAGTGCCCCTGAGCTCCATTTTTCAACTCGCTTTTTTGGGAGCTGGCCGCAAAAGCGCAGGATTGCTTCAAGCCCTATTCTGGTTCCGGGCGGCAGGCTGAGCCTGTGGTTAATTCTTCTTTCTGATGGGAAAATAGAGTGACCTGTGCCTGCCCCAACTTCGTGAGCTAGTCTATCATTGTTTCGCCCTCTTCCCGTTCATCCTCAGGACAAATGCAACCGGTACGGAACAGGAGGTTAAAGGTGCTGATTCTCCAAGGAGGGAGATTGCTAGTAAAGCGGCTGGAATGGCGAACCCGAGCACAAGGAGATGAGAAATGAGGTGCGTTTTGGAAACCTTTCCCGATCACACGGTGTACCATCTTCTGGGTTTCTCATGCATGTTTTTGATGTAGGAAGATGCCCTTGAACCTGGAGATTTGGGACCCATGGGATGGATACCACGCAGTATTAATTTAAAGGGTCTGCGTTTGCTCACCCAACCTCACCAAACCTCTCAGCCCCAAGAGTGTTCACCCTTATGTCTCAATCAGCAGTGGGTCTAGATATGGTCAATCCAGGTGGCATCACAGCCCCTGAACGAATTTCGTAAGAATTTCTCTCTCTTTCACTGTCTTTGTTTCACGGGTTTTTAAAAGTAGTTGATTTTTATAATGGGGTTTAGCTGCTTTTCACTGCTGTGTTTATGCCGCTTTACACCCACTTGACTCACTTACGGAGAGATATCAATACATAGGTTTTAAGATTCTTACTAGTCAGATATATTCCTGTGCGGTGAATACGGGGTGTTGAGTCCAGTTCACTGAGCAAGGAGTAGGTATTGTCTATTTCATATTGGGTTTACGGAACGGTATCTGAGCTAATTTGAAACCCTTGTTTTATGCATCACCCCACCTCACCTTTCCCGTTAAGCAGCCATAGTGTGTTTTCTAAACGTGTGACTCTGTTCTGTTTTGTAATTCAGTTCAAGTGTAGCGGTTTTTACATTCCCTCTATAAGTGATATCTTATCATAGGTGTCTCTTTCTGTGTGACTTATTTCACTTAGAATCGTCGTACCTAAATCCACTCATCATGCTGCTACTAGCCTTATGACGTTGATTTCATGGCTGAGTGATATTCCATTGTACATAAGGACCACAACGTCTTTATCCATTTTTCTCTTTCCTGGGATATTTAAGGTGTATCGATGTGGAGGTTCTTGTCAACAGAGCAACCCTAAACTTTGGGGTGCCTGTGTCTTACTGATTTTCAGTTTTCCCAATTTATACGCCCATGAGTGGAAGTGCCCTATGCTCTGTAAGCTGAGTTTTTTAGATGTTTCAGGACACACCGAACACTTCTCCAGAGTGGCTGTTGGCAATTTACATCCAGCCCATCAGCGTAGCAAGGCTGCCGTTTCTCCATGGCTGTCCTGCCTTTCTGGTTTGGACACTTTATTCAGCACGGCCCTTTTGACCAATGGGAAGCGAGACTTCTTTGTAGCGCCGATTTGCCTTTCCAGGTTGCTTGGTTGGCCAAAAAGGGCGTATGCGTTTTTTCCTGAATATATTCAGGAAAAAACGCATACGCCCTTTTTGGCCAAGGGCATCATTGTCGAGGTTTTGCCGCTTTTCCTGTGATTTAAAAGCGATTCGAATCTACCTCCTGAAATCAGTTTCCTGCAATTCTGCCTTGCTTTCAAATCCTCTTCGTTGCCTTCCCTCAATATATTTGTGGACGAGAGTTATCATTGATAACTCTGCAGGTTTGTGAATTGCCGTGCCCCTGAGCTCCATTTTTCAACTCGCTTTTTTGGGAGCAGGCCGCAAAAGCGCAGGATTGCTTCAGGCCCTATTCTGGTTCCGGGGGGCAGGGTGAGCCTGTGGTTAATTCTTCTTCCTGATGGGAAAATAGAGTGACCTGTGCCTTTCCCAACACCTAAGGCTAGTCTCTCATTGGTTCCCCCTCTTCCCGTTCATCCTCAGGACAAATGGCTACCTGTACGGAACAGGAGGTGAAAGGTGCTGATTCTCCAAGGAGGGAGATTGCTAGTAAAGCGGTTGGAATGGCGAACCCGAGCACAAGGAGATGAGAAATGAGGTGCGTTTTGAAAACCTTTCCCGATCACACGGTGTACCATCTTCTGGGTTTCTCATGCATGTTTTCGATGTAGGAAGATGCCCTTGAACCTGGAGATTTGGGACCCATGGGATGGGTACCCCGCAGTATTACTTTAAAGGGTCTGTGTTTGCTCACCCAACCTCACCAAAACTCTACGCCGCAAGAGTGTACACCCTTATGTCTCAATCAGCAGTGGGTCTAGATATGGTCAATCCAGGTGGCATCACAGCCCCTGAACGAATTTTGTAAGAATTTCTCTCTCTTTCACTGTCTTTGTTTCACGGGTTTTTAAAAGTAGTTGATTTTTATAATGGGGTTTAGCTGCTTTTCACTGCTGTGTTTATGCCGCTTTACACCCACTTGATTCACTTACAGAGAGATATCAATACATAGATTTTAAGATTCTTACTAGTCAGTTATATTCTTGTGCGGTGAATATGGGGTGTTGAGTCCAGTTCACTGAGCAAGGAGTAGGTCTTGTCTATTTCATATTGGGTTTACGGAACGGTATCTGAGCTAATTTGAAACCCTTGTTTTATGCATCACCCCACCTCACCTTTCCCGTTAAGCAGCCATAGTGTGTTTTCTAAACGTGTGACTCTGTTCTGTTTTGTAATTCAGTTCAAGTGTAGCGGTTTTTACATTCCCTCTATAAGTGATATCTTATCATAGGTGTCTCTTTCTGTGTGACTTATTTCACTTAGAATCGTCGTACCTAAATCCACTCATCATGCTGCTAGTAGCCTTATGACGTTGATTTCATGGCTGAGTGATATTCCATTGTACATAAGGACCACAACGTCTTTATCCATTTTTCTCTTTCCTGGGATATTTAAGGTGTATCGATGTGGAGGTTCTTGTCAACAGAGCAACCCTAAACTTTGGGGTGCCTGTGTCTTGCTGATTTTCAGTTTTCCCAATTTATACGCCCGTGAGTGGAAGTGCCCTATGCTCTGTAAGCTGAGTTTTTTAGATGTTTCAGGACACACCGAACACTTCTCCAGAGTGGCTGTTGGCAATTTACATCCAGCCCATCAGCGTAGCAAGGCTCCCTTTTCTCCATGGCTGTCCTGCCTTTCTGGTTTGGAAACTTTATTCAGCACGGCCCTTTTGACCGTTGGGAAGCGAGACTTCTTTGTAGCGCCGATTTGCCTTTCCAGGTTGCTTGGTTGGCCAAAAAGGGCGTATGCGTTTTTTCCTGAATATATTCAGGAAAAAACGCATACGCCCTTTTTGGCCAAGGGCATCATTGTCGAGGTTTTGCCGCTTTTCCTGTGCTTTAAAAGCGATTCGAATCTACCTCCTGAAATCAGTTTCCTGCAATTCTGCCTTGCTTTCAAATCCTCTTCGTTGCCTTCCCTCAATATATTTGTGGACGAGAGATATCATTGATAACTCTGCAGGTTTGTGAATTGCAGTGCCCCTGAGCTCCATTTTTCAACTCGCTTTTTTGGGAGCAGGCCGCAAAAGCACAGGATTGCTTCAGGCCCTATTCTGGTTCCGGGGGGGCAGGCTGAGCCTGTGGTTAATTCTTCTTCCTGATGGGAAAATAGAGTGACCTGTGCCTTTCCCAACACCTAGAGCTAGTCTCTCATTGGTTCCCCCTCTTCCCGTTCATCCTCAGGACAAATGGCTACCTGTACGGAACAGGAGGTGAAAGGTGCTGGTTCTCCAAGGAGGGATATTGCTAGTAAAGCGGTTGGAATGGCGAACCCGAGCACAAGGAGATGAGAAATGAGGTGCGTTTTGAAAACCTTTCCCGATCACACGGTGTACCATCTTCTGGGTTTCTCATGCATGTTTTCGATGTAGGAAGATGCCCTTGAACCTGGAGATTTGGGACCCATGGGATGGGTACCCCGCAGTATTACTTTAAAGGGTCTGCGTTTGCTCACCCAACCTCACCAAACCTCTAAGCCGCAAGAGTGTACATCCTTATGTCTCAATCAGCTGTGGGTCTAGATATGATCAATCCAGGTGGTATCACAGCCCCTGAACGAATTTCGTAAGAATTTCTCTCTCTTTCACTGTCTTTGCTTCACGGGTTTTTAAAAGTAGTTGATTTTTATAATGGGGTTTAGCTGCTTTTCACTGCTGTGTTTATGCCGCTTTACACCCACTTGACTCACTTATGGAGAGATATCAATACATAGGTTTTAAGATTCTTACTAGTCAGATATATTCTTGTGCGGTGAATATGGGGTGTTGAGTCCAGTTCACTGAGCAAGGAGTAGGTCTTGTCTATTTCATATTGGGTTTACGGAACGGTATCTGAGCTAGTTTGAAACCCTTGTTTTATGCATCACCCCACCTCACCTTTCCCGTTAAGCAGCCATAGTGTGTTTTCTAAACGTGTGACTCTGTTCTGTTTTGTAATTCAGTTCAAGTGTAGCGGTTTTTACATTCCCTCTATAAGTGATATCTTATCATAGGTGTCTCTTTCTGTGTGACTTATTTCACTTAGAATCGTCGTACCTAAATCCACTCATCATGCTGCTAGTAGCCTTATGACGTTGATTTCATGGCTGAGTGATATTCCATTGTACATAAGGACCACAACGTCTTTATCCATTTTTCTCTTTCCTGGGATATTTAAGGTTTATCGATGTGGAGGTTCTTGTCAACAGAACAACCCTAAACTTTGGGGTGCCTGTGTCTTGCTGATTTTCAGTTTTCCCAATTTATACGCCCATGAGTGGAAGTGCCCTATGCTCTGTAAGCTGAGTTTTTTAGATGTTTCAGGACACACCGAACACTTCTCCAGAGTGGCTGTTGGCAATTTACATCCAGCCCATCAGCGTAGCAAGGCTCCCGTTTCTCCATGGCTGTCCTGCCTTTCTGGTTTGGACACCTTTTTCAGCACGGCCCTTTTGACCGATGGGAAGCGAGACTTATTTGTAGCGCCGATTTGCCTTTCCAGGTTGCTTGGTTGGCCAAAAAGGGCATATGCGTTTTTTCCTGAATATATTCAGGAAAAAACGCATACGCCCATTTTGGCCAAGGGCATCATTGTCGAGGTTTTTCCGCTTTTCCTGTGTTTTAAAGGCGATTCGACTCTACCTCCTGAAATCAGTTTCCTGCAATTCTGCCTTGCTTTCAAATCCTCTTCGTTGCCTTCCCTCAATATATTTGTGGACGAGAGTTATCATTGATAACTCTGCAGGTTTTTGAATTGCAGTGCCCCTGAGCTCCATTTTTCAACTCGCTTTTTTGGGAGCAGGCCGCAAAAGCGCAGGATTGCTTCAGGCCCTATTCTGGTTCCGGGGGGGCAGGGTGAGCCTGTGGTTAATTCTTCTTCCTGATGGGAAAATAGAGTGACCTGTGCCTTTCCCAACACCTAGAGCTAGTCTCTCATTGGTTCCCCCTCTTCCCGTTCATCCTCAGGACAAATGGCTACCTGTACGGAACAGGAGGTGAAAGGTGCTGGTTCTCCAAGGAGGGAGATTGCTAGTAAAGCGGTTGGAATGGCGAACCCGAGCACAAGGAGATGAGAAATGAGGTGCGTTTTGGAAACCTTTCCCGATCACACGGTGTACCATCTTCTGGGTTTCTCATGCATGTTTTCGATGTAGGAAGATGCCCTTGAACCTGGAGATTTGGGACCCATGGGATGGGTACCACGCAGTATTACTTTAAAGGGTCTGCGTTTGCTCACCCAACCTCACCAAACGTCTAAGCCGCAAGAGTGTCCACCCTTATGTCTCAATCAGCTGTGGGTCTAGATATGGTCAATCCAGGTGGTATCACAGCCCCTGAACGAATTTTGTAAGAATTTCTCTCTCTTTCACTGTCTTTGTTTCACGGGTTTTTAAAAGTAGTTGATTTTTATAATGGGTTTAGCTGCTTTTCACTGCTGTGTTTATGCCGCTTTACACCCACTTGATTCACTTACGGAGAGATATCAATACATAGATTTTAAGATTCTTACTAGTCAGATATATTCTTGTGCGGTGAATATGGGGTGTTGAGTCCAGTTCACTGAGCAAGGAGTAGGTCTTGTCTATTTCATATTGGGTTTACCGAACGGTATCTGAGCTAATTTGAAACCCTTGTTTTATGCATCACCCCACCTCACCTTTCCCGTTAAGCAGCCATAGTGTGTTTTCTAAACGTGTGACTCTGTTCTTGTTTTGTAATTCAGTTCAAGTGTAGCGGTTTTTACATTCCCTCTATAAGTGATATCTTATCATAGGTGTCTCTTTCTGTGTGACTTATTTCACTTAGAATCGTCGTCCCTAAATCCACTCATCATGCTGCTAGTAGCCTTATGACGTTGATTTCATGGCTGAGTGATATTCCATTGTACATAAGGACCACAACGTCTTTATCCATTTTTCTCTTTCCTGGGATATTTAAGGTGTATCGATGTGGAGGTTCTTGTCAACAGAGCAACCCTAAACTTTGGGGTGCCTGTGTCTTGCTGATTTTCAGTTTTCCCAATTTATACGCCCGTGAGTGGAAGTGCCCTATGCTCTGTAAGCTGAGTTTTTTAGATGTTTCAGGACACACCGAACACTTCTCCAGAGTGGCTGTTGGCAATTTACATCCAGCCCATCAGCGTAGCAAGGCTCCCGTTTCTCCATGGCTGTCCTGCCTTTCTGGTTTGGACACTTTATTCAGCACGGCCCTTTTGACCGATGGGAAGCGAGACTTCTTTGTAGCGCCGATTTGCCTTTCCAGGTTGCTTGGTTGGCCAAAAAGGGCGTATGCGTTTTTTCCTGAATATATTCAGGAAAAAACGCATACGCCCTTTTTGGCCAAGGGCATCATTGTCGAGGTTTTTCCGCTTTTCCTGTGCTTTAAAGGCGATTCGAATCTACCTCCTGAAATCAGTTTCCTGCAATTCTGTCTTGCTTTCAAATCCTCTTCGTTGCCTTCCCTCAATATATTTGTGGACGAGAGTTATCATTGATAACTCTGCAGGTTTTTGAATTGCCGTGCCCCTGAGCTCCATTTTTCAACTCGCTTTTTTGGGAGCAGGCCGCAAAAGCGCAGGATTGCTTCAGGCCCTATTCTGGTTCCGGGGGGGCAGGCTGAGCCTGTGGTTAATTCTTCTTCCTGATGGGAAAATAGAGTGACCTGTACCTTTCCCAACACCTAGAGCTAGTCTCTCATTGGTTCCCCCTCTTCCCGTTCATCCTCAGGACAAATGGCTACCTGTACGGAACAGGATGTGAAAGGTGCTGATTCTCCAAGGAGGGAGATTGCTAGTAAAGCGGTTGGAATGGCGAACCCGAGCACAAGGAGATGAGAAATGAGGTGCGTTTTGGAAACCTTTCCCGATCACACGGTGTACCATCTTCTGGGTTTCTCATGCATGTTCTCGATGTAGGAAGATGCCCTTAAACCTGGAGATTTGGGACCCATGGGATGGGTACCACGCAGTATTACTTTAAAGGGTCTGCGTTTGCTCACCCAACCTCACCAAACCTCTCAGCCCCAAGAGTGTTCACCCTTATGTCTCTATCAGCAGTGGGTCTAGATATGGTCAATCCAGGTGGCATCACAGCCCCTAAACGAATTTCGTAAGAATTTCTCTCTCTTTCACTGTCTTTGTTTCACGGGTTCTTAAAAGTAGTTGATTTTTATAATGGGGTTTAGCTGCTTTTCACTGCTGTGTTTATGCCGCTTTACACCCACTTGACTCACTTACGGAGAGATATCAATACATAGGTTTTAAGATACTTACTAGTCAGATATATTCTTGTGCGGTGAATACGGGGTGTTGAGTCCAGTTCACTGAGCAAGGAGTAGGTCTTGTCTATTTCATATTGGGTTTACGGAACGGTATCTGAGCTAATTTGAAACCCTTGTTTTATGCATCACCCCACCTCACCTTTCCCGTTAAGCAGCCATAGTGTGTTTTCTGAACGTGTGACTCTGTTCTGTTTTGTAATTCAGTTCAAGTGTAGCGGTTTTTACATTCCCTCTATAAGTGATATCTTATCATTGGTGTCTCTTTCTGTGTGACTTATTTCACTTAGAATCGTCGTCCCTAAATCCACTCATCATGCTGCTAGTAGCCTTATGACGTTGATTTCATGGCTGAGTGATATTCCATTGTACATAAGGACCACAACGTCTTTATCCATTTTTCTCTTTCCTGGGATATTTAAGGTGTATCGATGTGGAAGTTCTTGTCAACAGAGCAACCCTAAACTTTGGGGTGCCTGTGTCTTGCTGATTTTCAGTTTTCCCAATTTATACGCCCATGAGTGGAAGTGCCCTATGCTCTGTAAGCTGAGTTTTTTAGATGTTTCAGGACACACCGAACACTTCTCCAGAGTGGCTGTTGGCAATTTACATCCAGCCCATCAGCGTAGCAAGGCTCCCGTTTCTCCATGGCTGTCCTGCCTTTCTGGTTTGGACACTTTATTCAGCACGGCCCTTTTGACCGATGGAAGCGAGACTTCTTTGTAGCGCCGATTTGCATTTCCAGGTTGCTTGGTTGGCCAAAAAGGGCGTATGCGTTTTTTCCTGAATATATTCAGGAAAAAACGCATACGCCCTTTTTGGCCAAGGGCATCATTGTCGAGGTTTTTCCGCTTTTCCTGTGCTTTAAAGGCGATTCGAATCTACCTCCTGAAATCAGTTTCCTGCAATTCTGCCTTGCTTTCAAATCCTCTTCGTTGCCTTCCCTCAATATATTTGTGGACGAGAGTTATCAGTTATAACTCTGCAGGTTTGTGAATTGCAGTGCCCCTGAGCTCCATTTTTCAACTCGCTTTTTTGGGAGCTGGCCGCAAAAGCGCAGGATTGCTTCAAGCCCTATTCTGGTTCCGGGCGGCAGGCTGAGCCTGTGGTTAATTCTTCTTTCTGATGGGAAAATAGAGTGACCTGTGCCTGCCCCAACTTCGTGAGCTAGTCTATCATTGTTTCGCCCTCTTCCCGTTCATCCTCAGGACAAATGCAACCGGTACGGAACAGGAGGTTAAAGGTGCTGATTCTCCAAGGAGGGAGATTGCTAGTAAAGCGGCTGGAATGGCGAACCCGAGCACAAGGAGATGAGAAATGAGGTGCGTTTTGGAAACCTTTCCCGATCACACGGTGTACCATCTTCTGGGTTTCTCATGCATGTTTTTGATGTAGGAAGATGCCCTTGAACCTGGAGATTTGGGACCCATGGGATGGATACCACGCAGTATTAATTTAAAGGGTCTGCGTTTGCTCACCCAACCTCACCAAACCTCTCAGCCCCAAGAGTGTTCACCCTTATGTCTCAATCAGCAGTGGGTCTAGATATGGTCAATCCAGGTGGCATCACAGCCCCTGAACGAATTTCGTAAGAATTTCTCTCTCTTTCACTGTCTTTGTTTCACGGGTTTTTAAAAGTAGTTGATTTTTATAATGGGGTTTAGCTGCTTTTCACTGCTGTGTTTATGCCGCTTTACACCCACTTGACTCACTTACGGAGAGATATCAATACATAGGTTTTAAGATTCTTACTAGTCAGATATATTCCTGTGCGGTGAATACGGGGTGTTGAGTCCAGTTCACTGAGCAAGGAGTAGGTATTGTCTATTTCATATTGGGTTTACGGAACGGTATCTGAGCTAATTTGAAACCCTTGTTTTATGCATCACCCCACCTCACCTTTCCCGTTAAGCAGCCATAGTGTGTTTTCTAAACGTGTGACTCTGTTCTGTTTTGTAATTCAGTTCAAGTGTAGCGGTTTTTACATTCCCTCTATAAGTGATATCTTATCATAGGTGTCTCTTTCTGTGTGACTTATTTCACTTAGAATCGTCGTACCTAAATCCACTCATCATGCTGCTACTAGCCTTATGACGTTTATTTCATGGCTGAGTGATATTCCATTGTACATAAGGACCACAACGTCTTTATCCATTTTTCTCTTTCCTGGGATATTTAAGGTGTATCGATGTGGAGGTTCTTGTCAACAGAGCAACCCTAAACTTTGGGGTGCCTGTGTCTTACTGATTTTCAGTTTTCCCAATTTATACGCCCATGAGTGGAAGTGCCCTATGCTCTGTAAGCTGAGTTTTTTAGATGTTTCAGGACACACCGAACACTTCTCCAGAGTGGCTGTTGGCAATTTACATCCAGCCCATCAGCGTAGCAAGGCTGCCGTTTCTCCATGGCTGTCCTGCCTTTCTGGTTTGGACACTTTATTCAGCACGGCCCTTTTGACCAATGGGAAGCGAGACTTCTTTGTAGCGCCGATTTGCCTTTCCAGGTTGCTTGGTTGGCCAAAAAGGGCGTATGCGTTTTTTCCTGAATATATTCAGGAAAAAACGCATACGCCCTTTTTGGCCAAGGGCATCATTGTCGAGGTTTTGCCGCTTTTCCTGTGATTTAAAAGCGATTCGAATCTACCTCCTGAAATCAGTTTCCTGCAATTCTGCCTTGCTTTCAAATCCTCTTCGTTGCCTTCCCTCAATATATTTGTGGACGAGAGTTATCATTGATAACTCTGCAGGTTTGTGAATTGCCGTGCCCCTGAGCTCCATTTTTCAACTCGCTTTTTTGGGAGCAGGCCGCAAAAGCGCAGGATTGCTTCAGGCCCTATTCTGGTTCCGGGGGGGCAGGGTGAGCCTGTGGTTAATTCTTCTTCCTGATGGGAAAATAGAGTGACCTGTGCCTTTCCCAACACCTAAGGCTAGTCTCTCATTGGTTCCCCCTCTTCCCGTTCATCCTCAGGACAAATGGCTACCTGTACGGAACAGGAGGTGAAAGGTGCTGATTCTCCAAGGAGGGAGATTGCTAGTAAAGCGGTTGGAATGGCGAACCCGAGCACAAGGAGATGAGAAATGAGGTGCGTTTTGAAAACCTTTCCCGATCACACGGTGTACCATCTTCTGGGTTTCTCATGCATGTTTTCGATGTAGGAAGATGCCCTTGAACCTGGAGATTTGGGACCCATGGGATGGGTACCCCGCAGTATTACTTTAAAGGGTCTGTGTTTGCTCACCCAACCTCACCAAAACTCTACGCCGCAAGAGTGTACACCCTTATGTCTCAATCAGCAGTGGGTCTAGATATGGTCAATCCAGGTGGCATCACAGCCCCTGAACGAATTTTGTAAGAATTTCTCTCTCTTTCACTGTCTTTGTTTCACGGGTTTTTAAAAGTAGTTGATTTTTATAATGGGGTTTAGCTGCTTTTCACTGCTGTGTTTATGCCGCTTTACACCCACTTGATTCACTTACAGAGAGATATCAATACATAGATTTTAAGATTCTTACTAGTCAGATATATTCTTGTGCGGTGAATATGGGGTGTTGAGTCCAGTTCACTGAGCAAGGAGTAGGTCTTGTCTATTTCATATTGGGTTTACGGAACGGTATCTGAGCTAATTTGAAACCCTTGTTTTATGCATCACCCCACCTCACCTTTCCCGTTAAGCAGCCATAGTGTGTTTTCTAAACGTGTGACTCTGTTCTGTTTTGTAATTCAGTTCAAGTGTAGCGGTTTTTACATTCCCTCTATAAGTGATATCTTATCATAGGTGTCTCTTTCTGTGTGACTTATTTCACTTAGAATCGTCGTACCTAAATCCACTCATCATGCTGCTAGTAGCCTTATGACGTTGATTTCATGGCTGAGTGATATTCCATTGTACATAAGGACCACAACGTCTTTATCCATTTTTCTCTTTCCTGGGATATTTAAGGTGTATCGATGTGGAGGTTCTTGTCAACAGAGCAACCCTAAACTTTGGGGTGCCTGTGTCTTGCTGATTTTCAGTTTTCCCAATTTATACGCCCGTGAGTGGAAGTGCCCTATGCTCTGTAAGCTGAGTTTTTTAGATGTTTCAGGACACACCGAACACTTCTCCAGAGTGGCTGTTGGCAATTTACATCCAGCCCATCAGCGTAGCAAGGCTCCCTTTTCTCCATGGCTGTCCTGCCTTTCTGGTTTGGAAACTTTATTCAGCACGGCCCTTTTGACCGTTGGGAAGCGAGACTTCTTTGTAGCGCCGATTTGCCTTTCCAGGTTGCTTGGTTGGCCAAAAAGGGCGTATGCGTTTTTTCCTGAATATATTCAGGAAAAAACGCATACGCCCTTTTTGGCCAAGGGCATCATTGTCGAGGTTTTGCCGCTTTTCCTGTGCTTTAAAAGCGATTCGAATCTACCTCCTGAAATCAGTTTCCTGCAATTCTGCCTTGCTTTCAAATCCTCTTCGTTGCCTTCCCTCAATATATTTGTGGACGAGAGATATCATTGATAACTCTGCAGGTTTGTGAATTGCAGTGCCCCTGAGCTCCATTTTTCAACTCGCTTTTTTGGGAGCAGGCCGCAAAAGCACAGGATTGCTTCAGGCCCTATTCTGGTTCCGGGGGGGCAGGCTGAGCCTGTGGTTAATTCTTCTTCCTGATGGGAAAATAGAGTGACCTGTGCCTTTCCCAACACCTAGAGCTAGTCTCTCATTGGTTCCCCCTCTTCCCGTTCATCCTCAGGACAAATGGCTACCTGTACGGAACAGGAGGTGAAAGGTGCTGGTTCTCCAAGGAGGGATATTGCTAGTAAAGCGGTTGGAATGGCGAACCCGAGCACAAGGAGATGAGAAATGAGGTGCGTTTTGAAAACCTTTCCCGATCACACGGTGTACCATCTTCTGGGTTTCTCATGCATGTTTTCGATGTAGGAAGATGCCCTTGAACCTGGAGATTTGGGACCCATGGGATGGGTACCCCGCAGTATTACTTTAAAGGGTCTGCGTTTGCTCACCCAACCTCACCAAACCTCTAAGCCGCAAGAGTGTACATCCTTATGTCTCAATCAGCTGTGGGTCTAGATATGATCAATCCAGGTGGTATCACAGCCCCTGAACGAATTTCGTAAGAATTTCTCTCTCTTTCACTGTCTTTGCTTCACGGGTTTTTAAAAGTAGTTGATTTTTATAATGGGGTTTAGCTGCTTTTCACTGCTGTGTTTATGCCGCTTTACACCCACTTGACTCACTTATGGAGAGATATCAATACATAGGTTTTAAGATTCTTACTAGTCAGATATATTCTTGTGCGGTGAATATGGGGTGTTGAGTCCAGTTCACTGAGCAAGGAGTAGGTCTTGTCTATTTCATATTGGGTTTACGGAACGGTATCTGAGCTAGTTTGAAACCCTTGTTTTATGCATCACCCCACCTCACCTTTCCCGTTAAGCAGCCATAGTGTGTTTTCTAAACGTGTGACTCTGTTCTGTTTTGTAATTCAGTTCAAGTGTAGCGGTTTTTACATTCCCTCTATAAGTGATATCTTATCATAGGTGTCTCTTTCTGTGTGACTTATTTCACTTAGAATCGTCGTACCTAAATCCACTCATCATGCTGCTAGTAGCCTTATGACGTTGATTTCATGGCTGAGTGATATTCCATTGTACATAAGGACCACAACGTCTTTATCCATTTTTCTCTTTCCTGGGATATTTAAGGTTTATCGATGTGGAGGTTCTTGTCAACAGAACAACCCTAAACTTTGGGGTGCCTGTGTCTTGCTGATTTTCAGTTTTCCCAATTTATACGCCCATGAGTGGAAGTGCCCTATGCTCTGTAAGCTGAGTTTTTTAGATGTTTCAGGACACACCGAACACTTCTCCAGAGTGGCTGTTGGCAATTTACATCCAGCCCATCAGCGTAGCAAGGCTCCCGTTTCTCCATGGCTGTCCTGCCTTTCTGGTTTGGACACCTTTTTCAGCACGGCCCTTTTGACCGATGGGAAGCGAGACTTATTTGTAGCGCCGATTTGCCTTTCCAGGTTGCTTGGTTGGCCAAAAAGGGCATATGCGTTTTTTCCTGAATATATTCAGGAAAAAACGCATACGCCCATTTTGGCCAAGGGCATCATTGTCGAGGTTTTTCCGCTTTTCCTGTGTTTTAAAGGCGATTCGACTCTACCTCCTGAAATCAGTTTCCTGCAATTCTGCCTTGCTTTCAAATCCTCTTCGTTGCCTTCCCTCAATATATTTGTGGACGAGAGTTATCATTGATAACTCTGCAGGTTTTTGAATTGCAGTGCCCCTGAGCTCCATTTTTCAACTCGCTTTTTTGGGAGCAGGCCGCAAAAGCGCAGGATTGCTTCAGGCCCTATTCTGGTTCCGGGGGGGCAGGGTGAGCCTGTGGTTAATTCTTCTTCCTGATGGGAAAATAGAGTGACCTGTGCCTTTCCCAACACCTAGAGCTAGTCTCTCATTGGTTCCCCCTCTTCCCGTTCATCCTCAGGACAAATGGCTACCTGTACGGAACAGGAGGTGAAAGGTGCTGGTTCTCCAAGGAGGGAGATTGCTAGTAAAGCGGTTGGAATGGCGAACCCGAGCACAAGGAGATGAGAAATGAGGTGCGTTTTGGAAACCTTTCCCGATCACACGGTGTACCATCTTCTGGGTTTCTCATGCATGTTTTCGATGTAGGAAGATGCCCTTGAACCTGGAGATTTGGGACCCATGGGATGGGTACCACGCAGTATTACTTTAAAGGGTCTGCGTTTGCTCACCCAACCTCACCAAACGTCTAAGCCGCAAGAGTGTCCACCCTTATGTCTCAATCAGCTGTGGGTCTAGATATGGTCAATCCAGGTGGTATCACAGCCCCTGAACGAATTTTGTAAGAATTTCTCTCTCTTTCACTGTCTTTGTTTCACGGGTTTTTAAAAGTAGTTGATTTTTATAATGGGGTTTAGCTGCTTTTCACTGCTGTGTTTATGCCGCTTTACACCCACTTGATTCACTTACGGAGAGATATCAATACATAGATTTTAAGATTCTTACTAGTCAGATATATTCTTGTGCGGTGAATATGGGGTGTTGAGTCCAGTTCACTGAGCAAGGAGTAGGTCTTGTCTATTTCATATTGGGTTTACCGAACGGTATCTGAGCTAATTTGAAACCCTTGTTTTATGCATCACCCCACCTCACCTTTCCCGTTAAGCAGCCATAGTGTGTTTTCTAAACGTGTGACTCTGTTCTGTTTTGTAATTCAGTTCAAGTGTAGCGGTTTTTACATTCCCTCTATAAGTGATATCTTATCATAGGTGTCTCTTTCTGTGTGACTTATTTCACTTAGAATCGTCGTCCCTAAATCCACTCATCATGCTGCTAGTAGCCTTATGACGTTGATTTCATGGCTGAGTGATATTCCATTGTACATAAGGACCACAACGTCTTTATCCATTTTTCTCTTTCCTGGGATATTTAAGGTGTATCGATGTGGAGGTTCTTGTCAACAGAGCAACCCTAAACTTTGGGGTGCCTGTGTCTTGCTGATTTTCAGTTTTCCCAATTTATACGCCCGTGAGTGGAAGTGCCCTATGCTCTGTAAGCTGAGTTTTTTAGATGTTTCAGGACACACCGAACACTTCTCCAGAGTGGCTGTTGGCAATTTACATCCAGCCCATCAGCGTAGCAAGGCTCCCGTTTCTCCATGGCTGTCCTGCCTTTCTGGTTTGGACACTTTATTCAGCACGGCCCTTTTGACCGATGGGAAGCGAGACTTCTTTGTAGCGCCGATTTGCCTTTCCAGGTTGCTTGGTTGGCCAAAAAGGGCGTATGCGTTTTTTCCTGAATATATTCAGGAAAAAACGCATACGCCCTTTTTGGCCAAGGGCATCATTGTCGAGGTTTTTCCGCTTTTCCTGTGCTTTAAAGGCGATTCGAATCTACCTCCTGAAATCAGTTTCCTGCAATTCTGTCTTGCTTTCAAATCCTCTTCGTTGCCTTCCCTCAATATATTTGTGGACGAGAGTTATCATTGATAACTCTGCAGGTTTTTGAATTGCCGTGCCCCTGAGCTCCATTTTTCAACTCGCTTTTTTGGGAGCAGGCCGCAAAAGCGCAGGATTGCTTCAGGCCCTATTCTGGTTCCGGGGGGCAGGCTGAGCCTGTGGTTAATTCTTCTTCCTGATGGGAAAATAGAGTGACCTGTACCTTTCCCAACACCTAGAGCTAGTCTCTCATTGGTTCCCCCTCTTCCCGTTCATCCTCAGGACAAATGGCTACCTGTACGGAACAGGATGTGAAAGGTGCTGATTCTCCAAGGAGGGAGATTGCTAGTAAAGCGGTTGGAATGGCGAACCCGAGCACAAGGAGATGAGAAATGAGGTGCGTTTTGGAAACCTTTCCCGATCACACGGTGTACCATCTTCTGGGTTTCTCATGCATGTTCTCGATGTAGGAAGATGCCCTTAAACCTGGAGATTTGGGACCCATGGGATGGGTACCACGCAGTATTACTTTAAAGGGTCTGCGTTTGCTCACCCAACCTCACCAAACCTCTCAGCCCCAAGAGTGTTCACCCTTATGTCTGTATCAGCAGTGGGTCTAGATATGGTCAATCCAGGTGGCATCACAGCCCCTAAACGAATTTCGTAAGAATTTCTCTCTCTTTCACTGTCTTTGTTTCACGGGTTCTTAAAAGTAGTTGATTTTTATAATGGGGTTTAGCTGCTTTTCACTGCTGTGTTTATGCCGCTTTACACCCACTTGACTCACTTACGGAGAGATATCAATACATAGGTTTTAAGATACTTACTAGTCAGATATATTCTTGTGCGGTGAATACGGGGTGTTGAGTCCAGTTCACTGAGCAAGGAGTAGGTCTTGTCTATTTCATATTGGGTTTACGGAACGGTATCTGAGCTAATTTGAAACCCTTGTTTTATGCATCACCCCACCTCACCTTTCCCGTTAAGCAGCCATAGTGTGTTTTCTGAACGTGTGACTCTGTTCTGTTTTGTAATTCAGTTCAAGTGTAGCGGTTTTTACATTCCCTCTATAAGTGATATCTTATCATTGGTGTCTCTTTCTGTGTGACTTATTTCACTTAGAATCGTCGTCCCTAAATCCACTCATCATGCTGCTAGTAGCCTTATGACGTTGATTTCATGGCTGAGTGATATTCCATTGTACATAAGGACCACAACGTCTTTATCCATTTTTCTCTTTCCTGGGATATTTAAGGTGTATCGATGTGGAAGTTCTTGTCAACAGAGCAACCCTAAACTTTGGGGTGCCTGTGTCTTGCTGATTTTCAGTTTTCCCAATTTATACGCCCATGAGTGGAAGTGCCCTATGCTCTGTAAGCTGAGTTTTTTAGATGTTTCAGGACACACCGAACACTTCTCCAGAGTGGCTGTTGGCAATTTACATCCAGCCCATCAGCGTAGCAAGGCTCCCGTTTCTCCATGGCTGTCCTGCCTTTCTGGTTTGGACACTTTATTCAGCACGGCCCTTTTGACCGATGGAAGCGAGACTTCTTTGTAGCGCCGATTTGCATTTCCAGGTTGCTTGGTTGGCCAAAAAGGGCGTATGCGTTTTTTCCTGAATATATTCAGGAAAAAACGCATACGCCCTTTTTGGCCAAGGGCATCATTGTCGAGGTTTTTCCGCTTTTCCTGTGCTTTAAAGGCGATTCGAATCTACCTCCTGAAATCAGTTTCCTGCAATTCTGCCTTGCTTTCAAATCCTCTTCGTTGCCTTCCCTCAATATATTTGTGGACGAGAGTTATCAGTTATAACTCTGCAGGTTTGTGAATTGCAGTGCCCCTGAGCTCCATTTTTCAACTCGCTTTTTTGGGAGCTGGCCGCAAAAGCGCAGGATTGCTTCAAGCCCTATTCTGGTTCCGGGCGGCAGGCTGAGCCTGTGGTTAATTCTTCTTTCTGATGGGAAAATAGAGTGACCTGTGCCTGCCCCAACTTCGTGAGCTAGTCTATCATTGTTTCGCCCTCTTCCCGTTCATCCTCAGGACAAATGCAACCGGTACGGAACAGGAGGTTAAAGGTGCTGATTCTCCAAGGAGGGAGATTGCTAGTAAAGCGGCTGGAATGGCGAACCCGAGCACAAGGAGATGAGAAATGAGGTGCGTTTTGGAAACCTTTCCCGATCACACGGTGTACCATCTTCTGGGTTTCTCATGCATGTTTTTGATGTAGGAAGATGCCCTTGAACCTGGAGATTTGGGACCCATGGGATGGATACCACGCAGTATTAATTTAAAGGGTCTGCGTTTGCTCACCCAACCTCACCAAACCTCTCAGCCCCAAGAGTGTTCACCCTTATGTCTCAATCAGCAGTGGGTCTAGATATGGTCAATCCAGGTGGCATCACAGCCCCTGAACGAATTTCGTAAGAATTTCTCTCTCTTTCACTGTCTTTGTTTCACGGGTTTTTAAAAGTAGTTGATTTTTATAATGGGGTTTAGCTGCTTTTCACTGCTGTGTTTATGCCGCTTTACACCCACTTGACTCACTTACGGAGAGATATCAATACATAGGTTTTAAGATTCTTACTAGTCAGATATATTCCTGTGCGGTGAATACGGGGTGTTGAGTCCAGTTCACTGAGCAAGGAGTAGGTATTGTCTATTTCATATTGGGTTTACGGAACGGTATCTGAGCTAATTTGAAACCCTTGTTTTATGCATCACCCCACCTCACCTTTCCCGTTAAGCAGCCATAGTGTGTTTTCTAAACGTGTGACTCTGTTCTGTTTTGTAATTCAGTTCAAGTGTAGCGGTTTTTACATTCCCTCTATAAGTGATATCTTATCATAGGTGTCTCTTTCTGTGTGACTTATTTCACTTAGAATCGTCGTACCTAAATCCACTCATCATGCTGCTACTAGCCTTATGACGTTTATTTCATGGCTGAGTGATATTCCATTGTACATAAGGACCACAACGTCTTTATCCATTTTTCTCTTTCCTGGGATATTTAAGGTGTATCGATGTGGAGGTTCTTGTCAACAGAGCAACCCTAAACTTTGGGGTGCCTGTGTCTTACTGATTTTCAGTTTTCCCAATTTATACGCCCATGAGTGGAAGTGCCCTATGCTCTGTAAGCTGAGTTTTTTAGATGTTTCAGGACACACCGAACACTTCTCCAGAGTGGCTGTTGGCAATTTACATCCAGCCCATCAGCGTAGCAAGGCTGCCGTTTCTCCATGGCTGTCCTGCCTTTCTGGTTTGGACACTTTATTCAGCACGGCCCTTTTGACCAATGGGAAGCGAGACTTCTTTGTAGCGCCGATTTGCCTTTCCAGGTTGCTTGGTTGGCCAAAAAGGGCGTATGCGTTTTTTCCTGAATATATTCAGGAAAAAACGCATACGCCCTTTTTGGCCAAGGGCATCATTGTCGAGGTTTTGCCGCTTTTCCTGTGATTTAAAAGCGATTCGAATCTACCTCCTGAAATCAGTTTCCTGCAATTCTGCCTTGCTTTCAAATCCTCTTCGTTGCCTTCCCTCAATATATTTGTGGACGAGAGTTATCATTGATAACTCTGCAGGTTTGTGAATTGCCGTGCCCCTGAGCTCCATTTTTCAACTCGCTTTTTTGGGAGCAGGCCGCAAAAGCGCAGGATTGCTTCAGGCCCTATTCTGGTTCCGGGGGGGCAGGGTGAGCCTGTGGTTAATTCTTCTTCCTGATGGGAAAATAGAGTGACCTGTGCCTTTCCCAACACCTAAGGCTAGTCTCTCATTGGTTCCCCCTCTTCCCGTTCATCCTCAGGACAAATGGCTACCTGTACGGAACAGGAGGTGAAAGGTGCTGATTCTCCAAGGAGGGAGATTGCTAGTAAAGCGGTTGGAATGGCGAACCCGAGCACAAGGAGATGAGAAATGAGGTGCGTTTTGAAAACCTTTCCCGATCACACGGTGTACCATCTTCTGGGTTTCTCATGCATGTTTTCGATGTAGGAAGATGCCCTTGAACCTGGAGATTTGGGACCCATGGGATGGGTACCCCGCAGTATTACTTTAAAGGGTCTGTGTTTGCTCACCCAACCTCACCAAAACTCTACGCCGCAAGAGTGTACACCCTTATGACTCAATCAGCAGTGGGTCTAGATATGGTCAATCCAGGTGGCATCACAGCCCCTGAACGAATTTTGTAAGAATTTCTCTCTCTTTCACTGTCTTTGTTTCACGGGTTTTTAAAAGTAGTTGATTTTTATAATGGGGTTTAGCTGCTTTTCACTGCTGTGTTTATGCCGCTTTACACCCACTTGATTCACTTACAGAGAGATATCAATACATAGATTTTAAGATTCTTACTAGTCAGATATATTCTTGTGCGGTGAATATGGGGTGTTGAGTCCAGTTCACTGAGCAAGGAGTAGGTCTTGTCTATTTCATATTGGGTTTACGGAACGGTATCTGAGCTAATTTGAAACCCTTGTTTTATGCATCACCCCACCTCACCTTTCCCGTTAAGCAGCCATAGTGTGTTTTCTAAACGTGTGACTCTGTTCTGTTTTGTAATTCAGTTCAAGTGTAGCGGTTTTTACATTCCCTCTATAAGTGATATCTTATCAGAGGTGTCTCTTTCTGTGTGACTTATTTCACTTAGAATCGTCGTACCTAAATCCACTCATCATGCTGCTAGTAGCCTTATGACGTTGATTTCATGGCTGAGTGATATTCCATTGTACATAAGGACCACAACGTCTTTATCCATTTTTCTCTTTCCTGGGATATTTAAGGTGTATCGATGTGGAGGTTCTTGTCAACAGAGCAACCCTAAACTTTGGGGTGCCTGTGTCTTGCTGATTTTCAGTTTTCCCAATTTATACGCCCGTGAGTGGAAGTGCCCTATGCTCTGTAAGCTGAGTTTTTTAGATGTTTCAGGACACACCGAACACTTCTCCAGAGTGGCTGTTGGCAATTTACATCCAGCCCATCAGCGTAGCAAGGCTCCCTTTTCTCCATGGCTGTCCTGCCTTTCTGGTTTGGAAACTTTATTCAGCACGGCCCTTTTGACCGTTGGGAAGCGAGACTTCTTTGTAGCGCCGATTTGCCTTTCCAGGTTGCTTGGTTGGCCAAAAAGGGCGTATGCGTTTTTTCCTGAATATATTCAGGAAAAAACGCATACGCCCTTTTTGGCCAAGGGCATCATTGTCGAGGTTTTGCCGCTTTTCCTGTGCTTTAAAAGCGATTCGAATCTACCTCCTGAAATCAGTTTCCTGCAATTCTGCCTTGCTTTCAAATCCTCTTCGTTGCCTTCCCTCAATATATTTGTGGACGAGAGATATCATTGATAACTCTGCAGGTTTGTGAATTGCAGTGCCCCTGAGCTCCATTTTTCAACTCGCTTTTTTGGGAGCAGGCCGCAAAAGCACAGGATTGCTTCAGGCCCTATTCTGGTTCCGGGGGGGCAGGCTGAGCCTGTGGTTAATTCTTCTTCCTGATGGGAAAATAGAGTGACCTGTGCCTTTCCCAACACCTAGAGCTAGTCTCTCATTGGTTCCCCCTCTTCCCGTTCATCCTCAGGACAAATGGCTACCTGTACGGAACAGGAGGTGAAAGGTGCTGATTCTCCAAGGAGGGAGATTGCTAGTAAAGCGGTTGGAATGGCGAACCCGAGCACAAGGAGATGAGAAATGAGGTGCGTTTTGGAAACCTTTCCCGATCACACGGTGTACCATCTTCTGGGTTTCTCATGCATGTTTTTGATGTAGGAAGATGCCCTTGAACCTGGAGATTTGGGACCCATGGGATGGATACCACGCAGTATTAATTTAAAGGGTCTGCGTTTGCTCACCCAACCTCACCAAACCTCTCAGCCCCAAGAGTGTTCACCCTTATGTCTCAATCAGCAGTGGGTCTAGATATGGTCAATCCAGGTGGCATCACAGCCCCTGAACGAATTTCGTAAGAATTTCTCTCTCTTTCACTGTCTTTGTTTCACGGGTTTTTAAAAGTAGTTGATTTTTATAATGGGGTTTAGCTGCTTTTCACTGCTGTGTTTATGCCGCTTTACACCCACTTGACTCACTTACGGAGAGATATCAATACATAGGTTTTAAGATTCTTACTAGTCAGATATATTCCTGTGCGGTGAATACGGGGTGTTGAGTCCAGTTCACTGAGCAAGGAGTAGGTCTTGTCTATTTCATATTGGGTTTACGGAACGGTATCTGAGCTAATTTGAAACCCTTGTTTTATGCATCACCCCACCTCACCTTTCCCGTTAAGCAGCCATAGTGTGTTTTCTAAACGTGTGACTCTGTTCTGTTTTGTAATTCAGTTCAAGTGTAGCGGTTTTTACATTCCCTCTATAAGTGATATCTTATCATAGGTGTCTCTTTCTGTGTGACTTATTTCACTTAGAATCGTCGTACCTAAATCCACTCATCATGCTGCTACTAGCCTTATGACGTTGATTTCATGGCTGAGTGATATTCCATTGTACATAAGGACCACAACGTCTTTATTCATTTTTCTCTTTCCTGGGATATTTAAGGTGTATCGATGTGGAGGTTCTTGTCAACAGAGCAACCCTAAACTTTGGGGTGCCTGTGTCTTACTGATTTTCAGTTTTCCCAATTTATACGCCCATGAGTGGAAGTGCCCTATGCTCTGTAAGCTGAGTTTTTTAGATGTTTCAGGACACACCGAACACTTCTCCAGAGTGGCTGTTTGCAATTTACATCCAGCCCATCAGCGTAGCAAGGCTCCCGTTTCTCCATGGCTGTCCTGCCTTTCTGGTTTGGACACTTTATTCAGCACGGCCCTTTTGACCAATGGGAAGCGAGACTTCTTTGTAGCGCCGATTTGCCTTTCCAGGTTGCTTGGTTGGCCAAAAAGGGCGTATGCGTTTTTTCCTGAATATATTCAGGAAAAAACGCATACGCCCTTTTTGGCCAAGGGCATCATTGTCGAGGTTTTGCCGCTTTTCCTGTGATTTAAAAGCGATTCGAATCTACCTCCTGAAATCAGTTTCCTGCAATTCTGCCTTGCTTTCAAATCCTCTTCGTTGCCTTCCCTCAATATATTTGTGGACGAGAGTTATCATTGATAACTCTGCAGGTTTGTGAATTGCAGTGCCCCTGAGCTCCATTTTTCAACTCGATTTTTTGGGAGCAGGCCGCAAAAGCGCAGGATTGCTTCAGGCCCTATTCTGGTTCCGGGGGGGCAGGGTGAGCCTGTGGTTAATTCTTCTTCCTGATGGGAAAATAGAGTGACCTGTACCTTTCCCAACACCTAGAGCTAGTCTCTCATTGGTTCCTCCTCTTCCCGTTCATCCTCAGGACAAATGGCTACCTGTACGGAACAGGATGTGAAAGGTGCTGATTCTCCAAGGAGGGAGATTGCTAGTAAAGCGGTTGGAATGGCGAACCCGAGCACAAGGAGATGAGAAATGAGGTGCGTTTTGGAAACCTTTCCCGATCACACGGTGTACCATCTTCTGGGTTTCTCATGCATGTTTTTGATGTAGGAAGATGCCCTTGAACCTGGAGATTTGGGACCCATGGGATGGATACCACGCAGTATTAATTTAAAGGGTCTGCGTTTGCTCACCCAACCCCACCAAACCTCTCAGCCCCAAGAGTGTTCACCCTTATGTCTCAATCAGCAGTGGGTCTAGATATGGTCAATCCAGGTGGCATCACAGCCCCTGAACGAATTTCGTAAGAATTTCTCTCTCTTTCACTGTCTTTCTTTCATGGGTTTTTAAAAGTAGTTGATTTTTATAATGGGGTTTAGCTCCTTTTCACTGCTGTGTTTATGCCGCTTTACACCCACTTGACTCACTTACGGAGAGATATCAATACATAGGTTTTAAGATTCTTACTAGTCAGATATATTCTTGTGCGGTGAATACGGGGTGTTGAGTCCAGTTCACTGAGCAAGGAGTAGGTATTGTCTATTTCATATTGGGTTTACGGAACGGTATCTGAGCTAATTTGAAACCCTTGTTTTATGCATCACCCCACCTCACCTTTCCCGTTAAGCAGCCATAGTGTGTTTTCTAAACGTGTGACTCTGTTCTGTTTTGTAATTCAGTTCAAGTGTAGCGGTTTTTACATTCCCTCTATAAGTGATATCTTATCATAGGTGTCTCTTTCTGTGTGACTTATTTCACTTAGAATCGTCGTACCTAAATCCACTCATCATGCTGCTACTAGCCTTATGACGTTGATTTCATGGCTGAGTGATATTCCATTGTACATAAGGACCAAAACGTCTTTATCCATTTTTCTCTTTCCTGGGATATTTAAGGTGTATCGATGTGGAGGTTCTTGTCAACAGAGCAACCCTAAACTTTGGGGTGCCTGTGTCTTGCTGATTTTCAGTTTTCCCAATTTATACGCCCGTGAGTGGAAGTGCCCTATGCTCTGTAAGCTGAGTTTTTTAGATTTTTCAGGACACACCGAACACATTTCCAGAGTGGCTGTTGGCAATTTACATCCAGCCCATCAGCGTAACAAGGCTCCCGTTTCTCCATGGCTGTCCTGCCTTTCTGGTTTGGACACTTTTTTCAGCACGGCCCTTTTGACCGATGGGAAGCGAGACTTCTTTGTAGCGCCGATTTGCCTTTCCAGGTTGCTTGGTTGGCCAAAAAGGGCGTATGCGTTTTTTCCTGAATATATTCATGAAAAAACGCATACGCCCTTTTTGGCCAAGGGCATCATTGTCGAGGTTTTGCCGCTTTTCCTGTGCTTTAAAAGCGATTCGAATCTACCTCCTGAAATCAGTTTCCTGCAATTCTGCCTTGCTTTCAAATCCTCTTCGTTGCCTTCCCTCAATATATTTGTGGACGAGAGTTATCATTGATAACTCTGCAGGTTTGTGAATTGCAGTGCCCCTGAGCTCCATTTTTCAACTCGCTTTTTTGGGAGCAGACCGCAAAAGCGCAGGATTGCTTCAGGCCCTATTCTGGTTCCGGGGGGGCAGGCTGAGCCTGTGGTTAATTCTTCTTCCTGATGGGAAAATAGAGTGACCTGTGCCTTTCCCAACACCTAGAGCTAGTCTCTCATTGGTTCCCCCTCTTCCCGTTCATCCTCAGGACAAATGGCTACCTGTACGGAACAGGAGGTGAAAGGTGCTGGTTCTCCAAGGAGGGATATTGCTAGTAAAGCGGTTGGAATGGCGAACCCGAGCACAAGGAGATGAGAAATGAGGTGCGTTTTGAAAACCTTTCCCGATCACACGGTGTACCATCTTCTGGGTTTCTCATGCATGTTTTCGATGTAGGAAGATGCCCTTGAACCTGGAGATTTGGGACCCATGGGATGGGTACCCCGCAGTATTACTTTAAAGGGTCTGCGTTTGCTCACCCAAACTCACCAAACCTCTAAGCCGCAAGAGTGTACACCCTTATGTCTCAATCAGCTGTGGGTCTAGATATGATCAATCCAGGTGGTATCACAGCCCCTGAACGAATTTTGTAAGAATTTCTCTCTGTTTCACTGTCTTTGTTTCACGGATTTTTAAAAGTAGTTGATTTTTATAATGGGGTTGAGCTGCTTTTCACTGCTGTGTTTATGCCGCTTTACACCCACTTGACTCACTTACACAGAGATATCAATACATAGGTTTTCAGATTCTTTCTAGTCAGATATATTCTTGGGCGGTGAATAGGGGGTGTTGAGTCCAGTTCACTGAGCAAGGAGTAGGTCTTGTCTATTTCATATTGGGTTTACGGAACGGTATCTGAGCTAGTTTGAAACCCTTGTTTTATGCATCACCCCACCTCACCTTTCCCGTTAAGCAGCCATAGTGTGTTTTCTAAACGTGTGACTCTGTTCTGTTTTGTAATTCAGTTCAAGTGTAGCGGTTTTTACATTCCCTCTATAAGTGATATCTTATCATAGGTGTCTCTTTCTGTGTGACTTATTTCACTTAGAATCGTCGTACCTAAATCCACTCATCATGCTGCTACTAGCCTTATGACGTTGATTTCATGGCTGAGTGATATTCCATTGTACATAAGGACCACAACTTCTTTATCCATTTTTCTCTTTCCTGGGATATTTAAGGTGTAACGAAGTGGAGGTTCTTGTCAACAGCGCAACCCTAAACTTTGGGGTGCCTGTGTCTTGCTGATTTTCAGTTTTCCCAATTTATACGCCCATGAGTGGAAGTGCCCTATGCTCTGTAAGCTGAGTTTTTTAGATGTTTCAGGACACACCGTACACTTCTCCAGAGTGGCTGTTGGGAATTTACATCCAGCCCATCAGCGTAGCAAGGCTCCCGTTTCTCCATGGCTGTCCTGCCTTTCTGGTTTTGACACTTTATTCAGCACGGCCCTTTTGACGATGGGAAGCGAGACTTCTTTGAAGCGCTGATTTGCCTTTCCAGGTCGCTTGGTTGGCCAAAAAGGGCGTATGCGTTTTTTTCTGAATATATTCAGGAAAAAACGCATACGCCCTTTCTGGCCAAGGGCATCATTGTCGAGGTTTTGCCGCTTTTCCTGTGCTTTAAAGGCGATTCGAATCTATGTCCTGAAATCAGTTTCCTGCAATTCTGCCTTGCTTTCAAATCCTCTTCGTTGCCTTCCCTTAATATATTTGTGGACGAGAGTTATCATTGATAACTCTGCAGGTTTGTGAATTGCAGTGCCCCTGAGCTCCATTTTTCAACTCGCTTTTTTGGGAGCAGGCCGCAAAAGCGCAGGATTGCTTCAGGCCCTATTCTGGTTCCGGGGGGGCAGGCTGAGCCTGTGGTTAATTCTTCTTCCTGATGGGAAAATAGAGTGACCTGTACCTTTCCCAACACCTAGAGCTAGTCTCTCATTGGTTCCCCCTCTTCCCGTTCATCCTCAGGACAAATGGCTACCTGTACGGAACAGGATGTGAAAGGTGCTGATTCTCCAAGGAGGGAGATTGCTAGTAAAGCGGTTGGAATGGCGAACCCGAGCACAAGGAGATGAGAAATGAGGTGCGTTTTGGAAACCTTTCCCGATCACACGGTGTACCATCTTCTAGGTTTCTCATGCATGTTTTCGACGTAGGAAGATGCCCTTGAACCTGGAGATTTGGGACCCATGGGATGGGTACACCGCAGTATTACTTTAAAGGGTCTGTGTTTGCTCACCCAACCTCACCAAACCTCTAAGCCGCAAGAGTGTTCACCCTTATGTCTCAATCAGCTGTGGGTCTAGATATTGTCAATCCAGTTGGTATCACAGCCCCTGAACGAATTTTGTAAGAATTTCTCTCTCTTTCACTGTCTTTGTTTCACGGGTTTTTAAAAGTAGTTGATTTTTATAATGGGGTTTAGCTGCTTTTCACTGCTGTGTTTATGCCGCTTTACACCCACTTGACTCACTTACAGAGAGATATCAATACATAGGTTTTAAGATTCTTACTAGTCCGATATATTCTTGTGCGGTGAATACGGGGTGTTGAGTCCAGTTCACTGAGCAAGGAGTAGGTCTTGTCTATTTCATATTGGGTTTGCGGAACGGTATCTGAGCTAATTTGAAACCCTTGTTTTATGCATCACCCCACCTCACCTTTCCCGTTAAGCAGCCATAGTGTGTTTTCTAAACGTTTGACTCTGTTCTGTTTTGTAATTCAGTTTAAGTGTAGCGGTTTTTACATTCCCTCTATAAGTGATATCTTATCATAGTTGTCTTTTTCTGTGTGACTTATTTCACTTAGAATTGTCGTACCTAAATCCACTCATCATGCTGCTACTAGCCTTATGACGTTGATTTCATGGCTGAGTGATTTTCCATTGTACATAAGGACCACAACGTCTTTATCCATTTTTCTCTTTCCTGGGATATTTAAGGTGTATCGATGTGGAGGTTCTTGTCAACAGAGCAACCCTAAACTTTGGGGTGCCTGTGTCCTGCTGATTTTCAGTTTTCCCAATTTATACGCCCATGAGTGGAAGTGCCCTATGCTCTGTAAGCTGAGTTTTTTAGATGTTTCAGGACACACCGTACACTTCTCCAGAGTGGCTGCTGGCAATTTACATCCAGCCCATCAGCATAGCAAGGCTCCCGTTTCTCCATGGCTGTCCTGCCTTTCTGGTTTGGACACTTTATTCAGCACGGCCCTTTTGACCGATGGGAAGCGAGACTTCTTTGTAGCGCCTTTTTGCCTTTCCAGGTTGCTTGGTTGGCCAAAAAGGGCGTATGCGTTTTTTCCTGAATATATTCAGGAAAAAACGCATACGCCCTTTTTGGCCAAGGGCATCATTGTCGAGGTTTTTCCGCTTTTCCTGTGCTTTAAAGGCGATTCGAATCTACCTCCTGAAATCAGTTTCCTGCAATTCTGCCTTGCTTTCAAATCCTCTTCGTTTCCTTCCCTCAATATATTTGTGGACGAGAGTTATCATTGATAACTCTGCAGGTTTGTGAATTGCAGTGCCCCTGAGCTCCATTTTTCAACTCGCTTTTTTGGGAGCAGGCCGCAAAAGCGCAGGATTGCTTCAGGCCCTATTCTGGTTCCGGGGGGGCAGGCTGAGCCTGTGGTTAATTCTTCTTCCTGATGGGAAAATAGAGTGACCTGTGCCTGTCCCAAAACCTAGAGCTAGTCTCTCACTGGTTCCCCCTCTTCCCGTTCATCCTCAGGACAAATGGCTACCTGTACGGAACAGGAGGTGAAAGGTGCTGATTCTCCACGGAGGGAGATTGCTAGTAAAGCGGTTGGAATGGCGAACCCGAGCACAAGGAGATGAGAAATGAGGTGCGTTTTGGAAACGTTTCCCGATCACACGGTGTACCATCTTCTGGGTTTCTCATGCATGTTTTCGATGTAGGAAGATGCCCTTGAACCTGGAGATTTGGGACCCATGGGATGGGTACCCCGCAGTATTACTTTAAAGGGTCTGTGTTTGCTCACCCAACCTCACCAAACCTCTAAGCCGCAAGAGTGTCCACCCTTATGTCTCAATCAGCTGTGGGTCTAGATATTGTCAATCCAGGTGGTATCACAGCCCCTGAACGAATTTTGTAAGAATTTCTCTCTCTTTCACTGTCTTTGTTTCACGGGTTTTTAAAAGTAGTTGATTTTTATAATGGGGTTTAGCTGCTTTTCACTGCTGTGTTTATGCCGCTTTACACCCACTTGACTCACTTATACAGAGATATCAATACATAGGTTTTAAGATTCTTACTAGTCAGATATATTCTTGGGCATTGAATAGGGGGTGTTGAGTCCAGTTCACTGAGCAAGGAGTAGGTCTTGTCTATTACATATTGGGTTTATCGAACGGTTTCTGAGCTAATTTGAAACCCTTGTTTTATGCATCACCCCACCTCACCTTTCCCGTTAAGCAGCCATAGTGTGTTTTCTAAACGTGTGACTCTGTTCTGTTTTGTAATTCAGTTCAAGTGTAGCGGTGTTTGCATTCCCTCTATCAGTGATATCTTATTATAAGTGTCTTTTTTTGTGTGACTTATTTCAATTAGCATCGTCGTACCTAAATCCACTCATCATGCTGCTACTAGCCTTAGGACGTTGATTTCATGGCTGAGTGATATTCCATTGTACATAAGGACCACACCTTCTTTATCCATTTTTCTCTTTCCTGGGATATTTAAGATGTAACGAAATGGAGGTTCTTGTCAACAGAGCAGCCCTACACTTTGGGGTGCCTGTGTCTTGCTGGTTTTTAGTTTTCCCAATTTATACGCCTATCAGTGGAAGTGCCCTATGCTCTCTAAGCTGAGTTTTTTAGATGTTTCAGGACACACCGTACACTTCTCCAGAGTGGCTGTTGGCAATTTACATCCCGCCCATCAGCGTAGCAAGGCTCTCGTTTCTCCATGGCCTGTCCTGCATTTCAGGGTTTGACACTATTCAGCATGGCCCTTTTGACCGATGGGAAGCGAGACTTCTTTTTAGCGCTGATTTGCCTTTCCAGGTTGCTTGCTTGGCCAAAAAGGGCGTGTGCGTTTTTTCCTGAATACATTCAGGAAAAAACGCACACGCCCTTTTTGGCCAAGGGCCTCATTGTCGACGTTTTGCCGCTGTTAATGTGCTTTAAAGGCGATTCGAATCTACCTCTTGAAATCTGTTTCCTGCAATTCTGCTTTGCATTCAAATCCTCTTCGTTGCTTTCCCTCAATATATTTGTGGACGAGAGTTGTCATTTATAATTCTGCCGGTTTGTGAATTGCAGTGCCCCTGAGCTCCATTTTTCAACTTGCTTTTTTGGGAGCTGGCCGCAAAATCTGTGTTGTGCTTCTGCCTCTACTGTGGTTTCGGGCGGCAGGCTAAGCCTTTGCTTAATTTTTCTTCGTGATTGGAAATTAGAGTGACATTTGCCTGTCCGAACATCTAGGGCTTGTCTCTCATTGTTGCTCCTCCTTCCCCTTCATCCTGTGGACAACTTCCCAACTCTGTGCAACAGGACATTGAAGGTGCTGACATCCTCAAGTGGGAAGATTGTTAGGAAAGAGGCTGGTGGGGTGAACTCGACCACCATTAGATTAAGAGATGAGGTGCCTCTTCCAAAATCTTCCTGATCCAACCGTGTACCATCTTCTGGGTGTCACAGGCATGTTTTAGCTGTAGGAAAGTTCCCATGTATGTAAGGAGAACACCAGGGATTTTTCCAAATCAGTGTCTCCCCGAACCCCAATCTGGCGAATTTTTAAGCCACTGGTACATATATGTTCATTAACGGAATTGGGCCGTAAGCAGAGTCCGAAATATAGGTGAGTGAAGTCTTCAGGGTTAGAAACGCTCACCATCGGCCTCCTTTAGGTTCCTTTTTATCTGTAGTTGATACATGATTTCGATATAGATATCTATTGTTTTTCAGATTATTTCCCCTTAGGGGTTATTACAAAATATTGAGTATAGTTCCCTGTGCTATACAGTAGTTCCTTGTTGATGATATATTTTATACATAGAAGTGTGTATATGTTAATCCGAAACTCTTACTTTATCCCTCCTCCCACCTTTACCCTTTGGTAATAAAATATATAAGATTTTATACTTCACAGAAATCCAGGAGCTGAAAGAGAGGTATCATTTTCAATGGAAAATCATTCAAAACAATATTGAACCTTCAGCCAAGATTAGTAGATCCACATCCTTGGAAAGAAATCACTGCATTTCTCTAATGTTGACCTGACAAATACGACAAACCCCTCCACTGAACTTGCTTATAATAAAGTGATGGAAATATCAAATGGAAGTGTTAGAAACATCTTATTTTACACGAGCCTTATACACTGCTCTATGTTAATAACAGTTTGGCTCACGCATCTATTCTTTGAAGTTACAATGTTCTCAAATTCTGTTACTGATCCTGCTGAGTGGGCCCCAACAAGGGTCCCCCTGCCCAGTGTCATTGGAGCCAACAGATCGAGACTGAGTTTGGTTCAGAAGCAAAGGAAAACTTTATATTTTGATCAGAGAATGGAGAGGTGAGAGCGTGCGCTCCCCCGCGGGCTGTGGGCCGGGCTGCTGTATAGGGATCTCGTCAGTGTCAGCGGGAGGGACGGGGCGGAGCTCTCGAGGGCCGGGTTGGCTGGGGCTCAGGCTCTATGTGGCGGAGTCTGCACGGGGCCCGGAGAGCTGAGGTGTCTTCCCAGCCATCTTGCACTAGGAAATCGGGTCTGAAGTGTCGGGTGTGGGACCTCTGCCTGTGGAAAGCTAGGAACAAGTGAAATTAGAAAAAGCACAAAGGAAAAAATGGTTAGACTTTATTTTATTGCCCAGATTCTATTTTTATCTCCCAGGAATTTTTAATGGGCTTTGCGGTGACAAACCCCTCCTCTGCCTCTTGTCCCATTCCACATTCTTGGGGCGCTGACGGTGCAGACACCTCTTCTGTAAATGCTTCGTGCTGAGTTGGGTGTCCTCATACCCGGGGGGAGGGGCAGGACTTCTCCCCAGCAGCCTCCAGGTGAGGTTGATTGTTCCCAGGCCTCCTCCCTCACTGCTCGTCTGCCTGAGCACCAGCGTTGGAAGTTTTATAGATTCTAATGACCTTTAAGGGTCCAGGAAAGAGATGCGCAGGGACGCTGGGGGGGCCGGTTTTACCCTGCTCCACACTGGTTCGGCCCCCTTAGGCTGACGGTTTCTGCCAGCCTAGATGCTCTGACCAGTAGTCTGCGCTTTCTTCAGTTAGGCCACTGAATTAACATACAAACAGCACCAGGTGTTCAGAGCCCTGCCTGCTCAACTCCCAGACAGTCCAGGGCCGGTGGTGATCCAGGACCATGACGGCCACTCAGTCAACGGCCTTTTGAAGTAGCCAGGAGTCCAGCTGGTCTCATTGGTCGCCGTCACCGTGGTGTCTGTAGGCTTTTCTATGGTGGCAGCGTTATTTACGGTTCCACTGCCAAGTTTATTAGCTCCGCTCTGGGTGCAGTAAGTCCTGCAAGCAATAGTCTGTTCTTTTGGGGCACACTCTTGTGGTTTTCCGAGAGACGCTCCAGGTCAAGTAATGGTAACAAGAGTCGTCATGGGGGCCCGTTGCCCCAGGTTGTCTCTCTGGAGGTTGGAGTTGGAGGGCCTCCTCACTCGAGGTCATTGTGCCCACGGAGCGATCCCTGCAACTTCAGGGCATGGTGGGTGGTTAGGAACACCAAGTGGCGTCCTTTACCCTTAGGAGGGAGCTGGCCTTGCGGGCTGCTCATTTCCAGGTTTTTAGATACCCCCAGTATCCTGGTCGGATGGGGTGGCTGGCCAATGCCTGGAGGGCATTCTTGCGTTGTTCCATTTCAAGTGGTCCCAGTTTTTGCACTAATACTCCAAGGGCGATTCACCTTCGACCAGGAATGTAAAGTCAAAGGGTTTACGTAAATTAGGGAGGTCCAGGGCAAGGGTCTGAATTGACTGCTCTTTCCTTTCTTGAAAGGCCGCTTCTGGATTCTATTCAAAAGGATCATCATCTTTTCCTTTCAGTGTTTCATATAGAGGCCCAGGTATTAGACTGTAGTTAGGGATCCAGATGCAGCAAACCCCGGTCTCCCCAGGAACCCCTAAGCTGTCTTCTAGTTTTAGGAAGGGTGAGGCTGAAAATGGCTTCTTCCCTTTCCTGGGATGGGCTTCTCCGATCTTCTGTGAGAATGAAGCCCAGGCAGGTCACCTTAGTCTGTGATATTTGAGCCTTTTTCTTGGACACCTTCTATCTTGTATTGGCTAGGTAGTCCAGAGGCCTCCTTAGTAGGGCTGGCGATCAGAATGTCGTCTGCATATTGAAGGAGGGTTCCCTTCTCCCGAGGTAGATCTTTTAGGGCTTTAGCTAATGTTTCCCCAAAGATGGTGTGGGAATTTTTGAACCCCTGGGGCAGGACGGCCCAGCAGTATTGTTTTTGTTGTACGTTGAGTCCTGCCACTCATAGCCAAAATTTCTTGTGACTCTGGGACTAATGGAATACAGAAGAAGGAATCATTGAAGTCTAATACAGAATACCATGTCCTGGTGGATGGCAGAATGACCAGCAGGGTATAGGAATTAGGAACTACTGGATGTATATCCTCTGTGGCTTCACTGACTGTCCTGCCCCAGCAGCCCACGGGGCTCTCATGGTCAGGCCCCTCCCAAGATATGGAACTCACCTGGGCAGGTACGCAGCAGCCCACGGGGCTCTCATGGTCAGGCCCCTCCCAAGATGTGGTGCTCACCTGTGCAGGTACCCAGCAGCACACGGGGCTCTCATTGTCAGGACCCTCCCAGGATATGGAGCTCACCTGGGCAGGTACCCAGCAGCCCACGGGGCTCTCATGGTCAGGCCCCTCCCAAGATGTGGTGCTCACCTGTGCAGGTACCCAGCAGCACACGGGGCTCTCATTGTCAGGCCCCTCCCAGGATATGGAGCTCACCTGGGCAGGTACCCAGCAGCCCACGGGGCTCTCTGGTCAGGCCCCTCCCAGGATATGGAGCTCACCTGGGCATGTACCCAGCAACTCACGGGGCTCTCGTGGGCAGGCCCCTCCCTGGATATGGAGCTCCCCTGGACAGGTACCCCGGCAGGGCTGGGCACACAGGAACCGTGCACATAGCCCTCATTGCAGAGCACCCCCAGCACACCTGTCGCTCAGAGCTGACACAGAGCACCTCAGAGCAGGGCTTGAACTAACAAACATCAGCTCCGACAGGTCTGTGAGCCTAGGCTTCTCTCTGTGCGGCCTCCCTCTGCCTGGTCTTCCAGGGGCTCCCACTGCAGCCAGGGCACCAGGCCTCTGTCTCCATCCACCAACCCTCCTCTCCCTGACTCCTGGGTTCCTCTCATTAGGAGAGGGTCTTCTTGAAGTTGTCTCCCACTCATGGACCAGATAAAATGATTAGAAAACAAGCCAGGGCTGCCGCCCCTTGTCTATCCTGACTCTCGGGACCCTACATCTGTTCCTTGGACCTGGCCGGTGCAGCAAAGCCCATTTTCTGCAACTCTGAGGCCCTGAGGGGCGAGGATTGGCTGACCTGGGCAGCCTGACCCTGCCAGCCAGCCCTTCCCAGGTGTGCCTGGGTTGAGGTCAATATAAACACCGCTCCAGGCAACAAAAGCCTCTGCAGCTGTGCCCGACGCCATATTCTCTGCCCCGTCAGCAGTCTCGGGGTTTTGCTGGTGGGAGGGAGTAGCGCCCACGGCTCTATGAGTGGCCCCGTGTGAGTGGGGCTCTGCTGGACTTTCTGCAGGAGTTGCCGGGCTGCCACCTGCTAAAGAAGAGGATGTGTCACCCATACCTGCTGCTGGAATTTCTCCCCGGGCAGAGGTGAGGAAGGAAAAAAGCAGGGGGGGCCGGGACAGGAGGGGTACCTCAGGCAGGGAAATGGAAAGCTTCCAGAAGAGCGCCTGGGTCCAGGACCATCCTGGCTGGCCTGCAGGCACCAAGTTGTCCTGCGTGCTGTCGCTGGTGTGACTCCAAGCCCCTTCCTCTAGGCTTTAAAGTCTTTGCACACATTCAGGTGTTTTACCTGGGAAGGGTGGGAAAAGTTCAGCAGCAGCTGGCCTGGGGCTCAGCTCACGTTTACTCAGAGACGCCTCCTCACGGTCCCCCAGCTTTGCAATGAGGACGCTCCTTGCGGGGGGGGGGCTGCTGGCTGCATGGAGACGATTCCCCACCTCTGACCAACTTCAGAATTGTTTACCACTGGAGCAAGTGCCCTGATAGGGTTTTCCTCTGTATGACCAGTGGGTTCTGTTTTTTTTTTTTTTTTTTCTTTTTTGTTTCAAGGTAGGTTTTATTCCTCTTTTTGTATTTATAGATATAAGCATGGAAATAATTCATTCATATAAATACGTCTATGGGAAGGAAATAACTTTTTTTCTGTTTTATTTTTTAAAAATATTATTCATGTTTTAATTTTTAATTTTATTTTATTCATTTTTTTATACAGCAGGTTCTTATTGGTTATCTATTTTATACATATAAGTGTATATATGTCAACCCCAGGCTCGCAATTCATCCCACCACTACCACCCTGCCACTTTCCCCCCTTGGTGTCCATACATTTGTTCTCTACATCTGTGTCTCTATTTCTGCCTTGCAAACCGGTTCATCTGTACCATTTTTCTAGGTTCCACATGTATGCGCTTAAATATGATATTTGTTTTTCTCTTTCTGACTTACTTCACTCTGTATGACAGTCTCTAGATCTAGCCACGTCTCTACAAATGACCCAATTTCGTTCCTTTTTATGGCTGAGTAATATTCCATTTTATATATGTACCATATCTTTTCCATTTGTCTGTCTATGGGCATTTAGGTTGCTTCCATGACCTGGCTATTGTAAATAGAGCTACAATGAACATTGTGGTACTTGACTCTTTTTGAATTATGGTTTTCTCAGGGTAAATGTCCAGTAGTGGGATTGCTGGCTTGTACGGTTGTTCTATTTTTAGTTTTTAAGGACCCCCATACCATTCTCCCTAGTGGCTATATCAATTTACATTCCCACCAACAGTGCAAGAGCGTTCCCTTTTCTCCAATAAATGCCTCTCCAGCATTTATTGTTGGTAGATTTTTTGATGATGGCCATTCTGACTGGTGTGAGGTGATACCTCATTGTAGTTTTGATTTGCATTTCTCTAATAATTAGTGATGTTCAACATCCTTTCATGTGTTTGTTGGCAACCTGTATATCTTCTTTGGAGAAATGTCTATTTAGGTCTTCTGCCCATTTTTGGATTGGGTTGTTTTGTTTTGTGATATTGAGCTACAGGAGCTGCTCCTTGGAGGTTAATCCTTTGCCATTTACTTCATTTGAAAATATTTTCTCCCATTCTGATGGTTGTCTTTTCATCTTGCTTATGTTTTCCTTTACTGTGCAAAAGATTTTAAATTTCATTAAGTCCCATTTTTTTTATTTTTGTTTTTATTTCCATTTCTCTAGGAGGTGGGTCAAAAAGGATCTTGCTGTGATTTATGTCATAGACTGTTCTGCTTATGTTTTCCTCTAAGAGTTTTATAGTGGCTGGTCTTACATTTAGGTCTCTAATCCATTTTGAGTTTATTTTTGTGTATGGTGTTAGGGAGTGTCATAATTTCATTCTTTTACATGTAGCTGTCCAGTTTTCCCAGCACCACTTACTGAAGACACTGTCTTTTCTCCATTGTATACCCTTGCCTCCTTTGTCATAGATTAGTGGACCATAGGTACGTGGGTTTATCTCTGTGCTTTCTATCCTGTTCTATTGATCTATATTTGTGTTTTTGTGCCAGTACCATATTATCTTGATTACTGTAGCTTTGTAATATAGTCTGAAGTCTGGAAGTCTGATTCCTCCAGCTCTTTTTTTTTCCCCTCAAGACTGCTTTGGCTCTCTGGGGTCTTTTGTGTCTCCCTACACATTTTACGATTTTTTTTTCTAGTTCTGTAGTAAACGCCAAAGGTATTTTGATAGGGATTGCATTGAATCTGTAGATTGCTTTGGGTAGTATAGTCATTTTCACAATATTGATTCTTCTAATCCAAGAACATGGTACATGTCTCCATCTGTTTATATCATCTTTGATTTCTTTCATCAGTGTCTTATAGTTTTCTGAGTACAGGTATTTTACTTCCTTAGGTAGGTTTATTCCTAGGTATTTTATTTTTGTTGCAGTGGTAATGGGATTGTTTCCTTAATTTCTCTTTCTGTTCTTTCATTGTTAGTGTATAGGAATGCAAGCAATTTCTGTGCATTAATTATGTATCCTGCAACTTTACCAAATTCATTGATTAGCTCCAGTGGTTTTCTGGTGGCATCTTTAGGATTCTCTATCTATGATATGATGTCATCTGCAAACAGTGACAATTTTACTTCTTCTTTTCCTTTTTGTATTCCTTTTATTTCTTTTTCTTCTCTGGTTGCCATGGTTAGGACTTCCAAAACTATGTTGAATAGTAGTGGTGAGAGTGGACATCCTCGTCTTGTTCCTGATCTTAGAGGAAACGTTTTCAGTTTTTCACCATTGAGAATGATGTTTGCTGTGGGTTTGTCATATATGGCCTTTATTATGTTGAGGTAGTTTCCCTCTATGCCCACACTCTGCAGAGTTTTTATCATAAATGGGTGTTGAATTTTCTCCAAATCTTTTCCTGCATCTATTGAGATGATAATATGGTTTTATTCTACAATTTGTTAATATGGTGTATCACATTGATTTGTGTATATTGAAGAATCCTTGCATCCCTGGGATAAACCCCACTTGATCATGGTGTATGATCCTTTTAATGTGTTGTTCGATTCTATTTGCTAGTATTTTGTTGAGGATTTTTACATCTATATTCATCAGTGATATTGGTCTATAAGTTTCTTTCCTTGTAGTATCTTTGTCTGGTTTTGGTATCAGGTTAACGGTGGTCTCATACAATGAGTTTGGGAGTGTTCCTTCCCCTGCAATTGTTTTGAAGAATTTGAGAAGGTTGGGTGTTAGCTCTTCTCTAAATGTTTGACAGAATTCACCTGTGATGCCATCTGGTTCTCAACTTTTGTTTGTTGGAAGATTTTTAATCACAGTTTCAATTTCATTGCTTGTGATAGGTTTGTTCATATTTTCTATTTCTTCCTGGTTCAGTCTTGGAAGTTTATCCCTTTCTAAGAATTTGTCCATTTCTTCCAGGTTGTCCATTTTATTGGCACAGAGTTGCTTGTAGTAGTCTCTTAGGATGCTTTGTATTCCTGTGGTGTCTGTTGTAACTTCTCCTTATTCACTTCTAATTTTGTTGATTTGATTCCTCTCCCTCTTTTTCTTGAGTCTGGCTAAAGGTTTATCATTTTTGTTTATCTTCTCAAAGAACCGGCTTTTAGTTCTATTGATCTTTGCTTTCGTTTTCTTTGCTTCTATTTCATTTATTTCTGCTTTGATCTTTATGATTTCTTTCATTCTACTAACTTTGGGTTTTGTTCTTCTTTCTCTAGTTCCTCTAGGTGTAAGGTTAGATTGTTTATTTGAGATTTTTCTTGTTTCTTGAGGTAGGCTTGTATTGCTATAAACTTCCCTCTTAGAACTGCTTTTGCTGCATCCCATAGGTTTTGGATCATCGTGTTTTTGTTGTCATTTGTCTCTAGGTAGTTTTTGATTCCCTCTTTTATTTCTTCAGTGATCTCTTGGGTATTTAGTAACGTATTGTTTAGCCTACATGTGTTTGTGTTTTTTACGGTTTTGTCCCTGTTATTGATTTCTAATCTCATAGCATTGTGGTCGGAACAGCTGCTTGATATGATTTCAGTTTTCTTAAATTAACTGAGGCTTTATTTGTGACCCAAGATGTGATCTATCCTGGAGAATGTTCCGTGTGCAGTTGAGAAGAACGTGTAATCTGCTGTTTTTGGATGGAATGTCCTATAAATATCAATTAACTATATCTGGTCTATTGTGTCATTTAAAGCTTGTGTTTCCTTATTAATTTTCTGTCTGGATGATCTCCACTGGTGTAAGTGAGCTGTTAAAGTCCCCTGCTATTATTGTGTTACTGTTGATTTCCTCTTTTATAGCTGTTAGCAGTTGCCTTATGTATTGAGGTGCTCCTATGTTGGGCACATATATATTTATAATTGTTATATCTTCTTCTTGGATTGATCCCTTGACCATTATGTAGTGTCTTTCCGTGTCTCTTGTAACATTCTTTATTTTAAAGTCTATTTTATCTGATATGAGTATTGCTACTCCAGCTTTCTTTTGATTTTCATTTGCATAGAATATATTTTTCCATCGCCTCACTTTCAGTCTGTATGTGTCCCTAGGTCTGAAATGGGTCTCTTGTAGACAGCATATATATGGGTCTTGTTTTTGTATCCATTCAGAGAGCCTGTGTCTCTTAGTTGGAAAATTAATCCATTCACGTTTAAGGTAATTATTGATATGTATGTTCCTATTACTATTTTCTTAATTGTTATGGGTTTGTCTTGGTGGGTCCTTTTCTTCTCCTGTGTTTCCCACTTAGAGAAGTTCCTTTAGCATTTGGTGTAGAGCTGGTTTCATGGTGCTGAATTCTCTTAGCTTTTGCTTGTCCGTAGGGCTTATGATTTCTCTGTCAAATCTGAATGAGATCCTTGCTGGGTGGAGTACTCTTGGTTGTAGCTTCTTCCCTTTCATCACTTTAAATTTATGCCACTCCCTTCTGGCTTGTAGATTTTCTGCTGAGAAATCAGCTGTTATCCTTATGGGAGTTCCCTTGTATGTTATTTGTCATTTTTCCCTTGTTGCTTTCAATAATTTTTCTTTGTCTTCAATTTTTGTCAATTTGGTTACTATGTGTCTTGGCATTTTTCTCCTTTGATTTATCCTGACTGGGACTCTCTGCACTTCCTGGACTTGGGTGGCTATTTCTTTTCCCATGCTAGGGAAGTTTTCGACTATAATCTCTTCAAATGTATTCTCGGGTCCTTTCTCTCTCTCTCCTCCTTCTGGGACCCCTATGATGTGAATGTTGTTGCGTTTAATGTTGTCCCAGAGGACTCTTAAGGTGTCTTCATTTATTTTCATTCTTTTTCTTTATTCTGTTCCATGGCAGTGATTTCCACCTTTCTGTCTTCCAGGTCACTTATCCGTTCTTCTGCCACAGTTATTCTGCTACTGATTCCTTCTAGTGTATTTTTCATTTCAGTTATTATATTGTTCACCTCTGTTTGTGTGTTCTTTAATTCTTCTAGGTGTTTGCTCCTTAATTCTTCTAGGTCTTTGTTAAGCATTTCTTGCATCTTCTCGATCTTTGCCTCCATTCTTTTGCCAAGGTCTTGGATCATGTTCACTATCATTATTCTGAATTCTTTTTCTGGAAGGTTCCCTATCTCCACCTCATTTCGTTTTTTTTCCTAGGGTTTTATCTTGTTCCTTAATCTGGTATAAAGTCCTCTGCCTTTTCATTTTGTCTATCTTTCTGTGAATGTGGTTTTCCTTCCACAGGCTGCAGAATTGTAGTTCTTCTTGCTTCTGCTTTCTGCTCTCCAGTGGATGAGTCTATCTTAGAGGCTTGTGCAAGCTTCCTGATGGGAGGGACTGGTGGTGGGTAGAGCTGGGTGTTGCTTTGGTGGGCAAAGCTTTAATCTGCTTGTCTGCAGATTAAATAAAACTTTAATAAAATGTTTAATCCACTTATCTGCTGATGCATGGGGCTGGGTTTCCTCCCTGTTGGTAGTTTCGCCTGAGGTGACCCAACACTGGAGCCTACCTTGCTCTTGGTGGCGCTAATGGCGGACTCTGGGAGGGCTCACACCAAGGAGTATTTCCCAGAACTTCTGCTGCCAGTGTCATTGTCCTCACGGTGAGCCACAGCCACAGCTACCACCTGCCTCTGCAGGAGTCCCTCTAAAACTATCAGGTAGTTCTGGTCATTCTCCTACGGGGTCACTGCTCCTTCCCCTGGGTTCTGATGTGCTCACTACTTTGTGTGTGCCCTCCAAGAGTGGAGTATCTGAGTGGAGTTGAGACTCTGAGACTCTGCGTGGAGTCGTACAGACTCTGGGTCCTGTGAAGCTTCGATGCTTTGTGGTTTTAGAAATCCTATAGGAGACGGTCCACAGCAGGTGAAGCTAATGCTGTCAGTAGAGGTGGTGAAGTCAAAGATCTGCAGTTCCGACTAGAGGTGCCGATGTACATACAGGACAAAATCATCTCGTGTGAATGTAGTTCAGGCATGTTTAAAATGAATGGAGCCATGTTAATGCCTACCATATTCTATCTTGAGCCTCTCCTCAGGGACCCCCTCCTCAGTTCCTGAGGCTCCTGTAAGTCATGTACAGGGGACTGGAGAGTGGGCTCTGTCCAGTCTGAGCCCTGAGTTACCCTGTGTGTATCTTAGGATACTTTGTATTTCTGTGGGGTCTGTTGTAACATCAACTCTTTCATTTCAGATTTATTTGGGCCCTCTCTTTTTAAAAAAAACATACTACTGTTGTCTTTTATTCTTTACAGAAGTTTAATAAGTGTTTGATCTACCTTGACTTACTCTATGTATACTTTTTGCAGTGAGATTTTTACTTTCCTTTGTTTTCTTGTTACTATCAATAATTAGTGAGACTTCTTTTAAGCTACCTTCAACATTGATTATAAAGCTGCTTTATTAGTGATGACAGAGCCTTAATGGAAGTCATGTTCTGGTTGTAAATTAGAATGCAATGTGCCAGCAAAAAGCCCCTTAAGTTTATTTCTCATTACTTCTTGTTCTTTTTTTAATTTAATTTTTATTTTTTATCAGAGTAAATTTGATTAAAATGTTTTGTTTCTTCTAGGTGTGCAAGATGTGGTTCTTTTAAGCATATACATATATCTATTCTTCTTTGGATCATTTTCCCATGTAGGTTATGATACAATGTTGAGTAATCTTCTTTTGGTATTACGTAGGTCTTTGGTGATTACACATTTCACATTTGTTTCTATATCTATGTTAACCCCAATATCCTAATGTATCCAATCCGCACACCTTTCCATTTGGTGAACCATAAGTTAGTTTAGTGAATCTGTGATTGCATTTCTCTGTGGAAATATCTTCATTGGTATCAATTTTTAGCTAAGACCTATAAGTGATATTATAGGATATGTGTCTTTTGCTTTCTGACTTAGGACAATTTGCATGATTACCTCAAGAATCATACATGGTGCTGCAAATGGCATTGTTTTATTTTTTTCCCTGGCTAATATTCCATCTGTACGTGTACCAGTTCTTCTTTGGCCATGCACCGCTTGATGGACTTTTTGGTTGTCTCCATGTCTTGGCTATTGTAATACTGCTGCAATACACATTTGCTTGCCTGTGTCTTTCCAGTTCTATCTTCTTATGTTATAGTCCAAGGAGTGGGCCTGCTGTATCATATGGTAACTCAGTGTGTACGTTTTAAAGGCACCACCATTCAGTTCTCATTAGTGGCTCTTTCCAGGTTACGTCCAAATTAATGTTGAGGGTATGCATTTCTCCAAAACACCTTCAGTATTTATTGTTTGTAGTTTTCTTGCTGAGGGTTATTCTGACAGGTGTGAGCTGATACCACTTTGTGGTTGAATTTTTATGTGTCCCATAATCTGTTGAAATTGAGCTTTAAAGCATGTCCTTTTTATTTATCAAACAGTGATTACAGCTTAGTTCTTCAAGGTGTTTTCTTAAAGTATGTGTCACATTTTGAAAATTTTTGGCCATTACCTCCCTCGAGACATTTTGAGGGCAGTTTTCATTTACAGCCCTGCATTACTTGTTCATATGAAGTGACCATTAGCACAGGCTTTAAAGCTGCTTTTGCAGGTAACGGCCAGAGGGCGACAGCCTTTCTACCTTCCCCACTCTGGTAACTAGGGAAACAGACCTTCCGGCCTGCGGTGTTCCTCGGTTATAAATTAGAGTGCAATGTGCCCGGATAAACCCACAAATGCTGATGTCTCCTTACTTTTGTTTGTTTTTTTTTTTAATTTAATTTATATTTAGTATTGGAGTAACATTCCATTGTGTACATGGACCACTTCTTCTTGGTGCATTCCTCGGTTGATGGACATTTTCATTGCTTCCAAGTGTTGGCTATGGTAAATATTGCTGGAGTGAAGGATTGCCAACCTGTGACTTTTTGATTCTCATTTTCTCAGGTGATAGGTCCAGCAGTGGTTTTGATTGATTGACTGGTAGCTCAATGTTTCCCTTTTCAAAGCACCCACATTGTGTTTTCATTAGTGGCTCTTAACATGCCCCCCCTTACAACCGAGGGTACGCATTTCTCCACAATCCCTTCAGCATTTATTTTTTGCAGAATTTTTGCTAATGGCCATTCTGACTGCTGTGAGCTTATAGGTATTTGTAATATGGGTATGCATGTCGTTAAATATTCTAAAATTCATCATTTTTCCACACCTTTTTCTTTTCTGTTAAAAGAAAAAAGAAAAAAAAGTGTGAGTACAATATCCGTCTTGAAAGTGTCTGCCTGGAACGTTGCCCTCTTTTGAATTTTTTGGTCAATTTTCAACCCCAGGATTGTTTTGAAATGTAGGTGTCATTTACAGGCCTGCAATGAGTGTGAATATTTAGGGACCATTAGCACTAGGTTTAAGCTGCTGTTGTTCGAAACGGCCACAAGGCAGCAGCATTTCTCCATTACCAAATCTGGTTACTAGGGCAGCAGAGCCGTTCTGGAAGTCGTTTTCCTAGGTTGTAAATTTGAATGGAATGGGCTGGAAAACGCCCCATAAGTTTATATCTGATTAATTCTTTTTCGTTGTTTTAATTTTTTAAATCAGGGTAATGGTTAGAATGTTGTTTGTCCAAGGTGTACAAACTCTGGTTCATTTACACATTATTTATATCTATTTATGTAGAGATCCTCTTCCCATGTAAATTATTACAGTGTTCTGTAGACTTCCCTTGTTATATGGTCGGTCTTTTTGTAATATGTATATAATATGTATTTGGATCATATCCATATCATATAGTAACACTAATCTTCATTTATCCATTCCCCCCACCTTTCCCTTTAGATGAGCAAAGTTGGTTTTCTAAGTTTGTGAGTGTATTTCTCTGTGAATTGTGTTCATTTGTGTCAGTTATTAGATAACGCCTATAAGTGATATCATAGGATATAAGTCTTTTGCTTTCTGACTTACCTCATGATTTGTGATTATCTCCAGGCTCATTTGTGGTGCCTCAAAGAGCAGGGTTTCATTGTTTTCCATGGCTAATATTCCATTGTGTACCTGGGCCACTTATTCTATATCCATTCACTTGTTGATGGACATTTTTATCGCTTCACTGCCTTGGCTATTGTGAATAATGCTGCACTGCAGCTTTTGCAACCTGTGTCTTCTCGATACTTGTCTTCTCAGGTGAGAGGTCCAATGGTGCGCCTGCTGGATTGAATGGTACCTCCATTTTTACTTTTAAACACAGCTCTTTTCTGTTCTCATTACTGGCTGTTAACCACTTTGCATCTCACAAGCAGCTAGAGGATACACAATTCTCTACAACCGCATCAGCATTTATGGTTTGTAGACTTTTTGCTGATGGTCAGTCGACCTGTGTGATTGGAAACCTTTTTGTTGATTAGATTGCATGAGTCTAATAATTCCTGAGGTTGAGCCATAATCCATTCTCCTTTTTTTTAAAGACAGTGAGTAATACTTACCTCTTCATAGTATTTTATTGAAAAATTTGCCTGTATTAAATTTTTTTGTCCGTTCCCTACCTCAGCACAATTTTTGACGGCAGGTGTCCTTTACAGCCCTGAATCCTTGTGAATTTTAAGTGACCATTAACTGTGGGTTTAAAGCCGCTCTTGCGGGAAAAGGCCACAAGGAGGCAGCATTTCTCCTTTACCAAATCTGGTTACTATGGCAACAGAGCCTTACTGGAAGTGGTGGTCTAGGCGGCAAATTAGAATGGAATGTGCGAGGAAAAAGCCCTTTAAGTTTATGTCTCATTATTTCTTGTTCGTATTTTTAAGATAAGTTTTATTTTTTATCACAGCAAACTTGATTACAATGTTTTGTTTGTTCTAGGTGTGCAAGATATGGTTCTTTCACACATATACATATATCTATTCTTCTTCAGATCCTTTTCCCATGTAGGTTATGACACAATGTAGAGTAGTCTTCTCTTGGTATTCTGTAGGTCTTTGGTGATTATATGTTTCACATGTGTTTGTATCTCTCTGTTAACCTCAATATGGTAATGTATCCAATCCTCACACCTTTCCATCTGGTGAACCATAAGTTTCTTTAATGAATCTGTGATTGCCTTTCTCTGTGGAAATATCTTCGTTTGTATCAATTTTTAGCTAACACCTATATCTGATATGATAGGATATGTGTCTTTCACTTTCTCACTTACTACAAGGTGTGTGATTACCTCTAGACTCATCTATGATGCTGCAAATGGCATTGTTTCATTTTTTCACTAGCTCATATTCCATCTGTACATGTAGCAGTTCTTCTTTGTCCACCCATTTGTCAGTGGAATTTTTGGTTACTTCCATATATTGGCTATTATAATAGTATGCATTGCAGATTTGCCTGCCTGTGTCCTTCCAATTCTGTCTTCGTCGGTTATAGGTCCAGGAATAGGTCTGCTAGGTCATATGTTAGCTCAGTGTTTACCTTTTAAAGATACCTCCATTCTGTTATCATTAGTGGCTCTTTCCAGGTTACGTCCCACTTAAAGTTGAGGGTATGCATTTCTCCACAGCACCTTCAGCATTTATTCTTTGTAGTTTTTGCTGATGGTTATTCTGACGGGTGTGAGCTGACACATCTTTACGGTTGAATTTGCATGTCTCATATTCCGTTGCAATTGAGCTTTAAGGCAAGTCATTTTTATTTTTCAAGCTGTAATTACAGCTTAGCTCTTCAAAGTGGTTTCTTAAAGTATGTGTCACATTTTGAAATGTTTTGGCCATTACCTCCCTCAAGACATTTTGAGGGCAGGTTTCATTTTCAGCCCTACAGTACTTGTTCATATGAAGTGACCATTAGCACAGGTTTTAAACTGCTTTTGCAGGTAACGGCCAGAGGGCTGCTACCTTTCTACATTCCCCACGCTGATACTAGGGAAACAGACTTTACGGCCAGTGGTGTTCCTCGGTTGTAAATTAGAGTAGAATGTGCCCAGATAAACACACAAAAGCTGATGTCTCCGTACTTTTGTTGGATTATTAAATTTAATTTATATGTATTATTGGAGTTAATATTCTGTTTTGTACATGGACCACATTTTGGTGCATTCCTCTGTTGATGGACATTTTCATTCCTTCCAAGTGTTGCCTATGGTAAATATTGCTGGAGTGCAGGATTGCCAGCCTGTGACTTTTTCATTCTCATTTTCTATGGTGATAGGCCCAGCAGTGGGTGTGATTGTTGGACTGGTCACTCAGTGTTTACTTTTTCAAAGCACCTCCAATGTGTTTTTATTAGTGGCTTTTACAACGTCCCCCTTAAAACCGAGGGTACGCATTTCTCCACAATCGCTTCAGCATTTATTGTTTGCACCATTTTTGCTGATGGCCATTCTGACTGCTGTGATCTGATAGGTATTTGCAATTTGGGTTTGCATATCTTTCAAAATACCTAAAATTCATCAATTTTCCACATCTTTTTCTTTTATCAAAAGAAAAAATCTGTGAGCACAATATACCTCTTGAAATTATCTTCTTCGAAGGTTGCCCTCTTTTGAATTTTTTGTTTGATTTTTAACCCCAGAATTTTTTTGGAGGGCAGGTGTCATTTACAGAACTGCAAGTTGGTGAATATTTAGTGACCGTTTGCAGTGGGTTTAGAGCTGCTGTTGTGGGAAACGGCCAAAAGGAGGCAGCATTTCGCCATTCCCCAATCTAGGTACTAGGGCAGCAGAGCCTTTCTGGAAGTCATTGTCTTAGGTTATAAATTAGAATGGAGTTTGCCAGGAGAAATCCCCATAAGTTTATGTTTCATTATTTCTTCTTGGTTTTTAAAAGTGTTTTAATTGGGGTAAAACTTAGAATATTGTTTGTCCTAGGTGGACACAATCTGGTTCATTTCTACATTATATATGTCTATTCACGTACAGATCCTCTTCCCATGTAAAATGTTACAGAGGGTTCCGCAGACCTCCCTTGCTATATGGTCGGTCTTTTTGAGATATGTATATAATATGTGTTTGTATACATATAGTAACACTAATCTTAATTTATCCATTCCCCCCACCTTTCCTTTTAGATGAGCATAGTTTGTTTTCTAAGTCTGTGAGTGTCTTTCTCTGTGGAAATATGTTCATTTGTGTCAGTTATTAGATAACGCCTATAAGTGATATCATAGAATATAGGTCTTTTACTTTCCGACTTACCTCATGTTTCGTGATTATCTCCAGACTCATTTGTGGTGCCTCAGAGAGCAACGGTTCATCGTTTTCCATGGCTAATATTCCATTGTGTGCATGGACCACTTCTTCTTTATCCATTCACCTCTTGTTGGATATTTTGATTGCTTCACTGTCTTGGCTATTGTGAATAAGGCTGCACTGCAGCTTTTGCGGCCTGTGTCTTCTCGATTCTTGTCTTCTCAGGTGAGAGGTCCATTGGTGCGCCTGCTGGATTGAGTGGTACCTCCATTTTTACTTTTCAACACAGCTCCTTTCTTTTCTCATTATTGGCTGTTACCCCTTTACGTCTCACCAGCAGGTAGAGGGGACACAGTTCTTTAAAACCCCTTCAGCATTTATTGTTTGTGGACTTTTTGCTGATGGTCAGTCGACGGGTGTAAGTTGAAACTTTTTGTAGATTAGATTGCATGGGTCTAACGCTCCCTGAGGTTGAGCTTTTATCCATTTTCCTTTTTTTTTTAAAGGGCGTGAGTAAAATTTAACTCTTCATACTCTCTTGAAACATTTGCCTTTTTTGAATTTTTTTGTCCATACCCTACTTCAGCACAATTTTTTAGGCCAGGCGTCCTTTACAGCCCTGAGTCCTTGTGAATGTTAAGTGACCATTAGCTGTGAGTTTAAAGCTGCTCTTGCAGGAAACGGCCACAAGGTGGCAGCATTTCTCATTTACCAAATTTGGTAACTGGGGAAACAGAGCCTTAATGGAAGTGGTGTTCTAGGTTGTAAATTCGAATGGAATGTGCCAGGAAAAAAGCCCTTTAAGTTTATGTCTCGTTACTTCTTGTTCATATTTGTAATTTACTTTTTATTTTTTATCCCAGCAAATTTGATTACAATGGTTTGTTTGTTCTAGGTGTGCAAGATGTGGTTCTTTCTCACATATATGTGTATCTATTCTTCCTCGCATCCTTTTCCCACGTAGGTTATGGCACAATGTTGAGTAGTCTTCTCCTGGTCTTCCGTACGTCTTTGGTGATTATATATTTCACATGGTTTGTATATCTCTGTTAACCCCAATATGGTAATGTATCCAATCCTCATCCCTTTCTATTGGGTGAACCGTAAGTTTTTTTAATGAATCTGTGATTGCCTTTCTCTGTGGAAATATCCTCATTGGTATCAATTTTTAAGTAACTCCTAACAGTGATATGATAGGATATGTGTCTTTTGCTATCTCACTTACTACAGGTGGCGTGATTACGTCTAGACTCATCTATGGTGCTGCAAATGGCATTGTTTCATTTTTTTTCACTAGCGAATATTCCATCTGTACATGGAGGAGTTCTTCTTTGTCCACCCATCTGTTGGTGGACTTTTTGGTTACTTTCGTATCTTGGCTATTGTAATACTGTGCAATGCAGGTTTACCTGCCTGTGTCTTTCCAATTCTCTCTTCTTAGATTATAGGTCGAGGAGTGGGCCTGCTGGATCATACGGTAGCTCAGTGTTGACCTTTGTAAGGCACCTCCATTCTGCTCTCATTTGTGGCCCTTTCCAAGTTACGTCCCACTTGAAGTTGAGGGTATGCATTTCTCCACAACAACTTCAGCATTTATTGTTTGTAGTTTTCTTGCTGATGGTTATTCTGACAAGTGTGAGCTGATACCTCTTTGTGGTTGAATTCGCGTGTGCCTCATAATCCGTTGAAATTGACCTTTAAGGCATGTCCATTTTATTTTTCAAGCTGTGATTACCCCTTAGTTCTTCAAAGTGTTCTCTTAAAGTATGTGTCACATTTTGAAATGTTTTGGCCATTACCTCCCTCAAGACATTTTGAGGGCAGGTTTCATTTACAGTTCTGCAGTACTTGTTCCTACGAAATGACCATTAGCACAGGCTTTAAAGCTGCTTTTGCAGCTAACTGCCAGAGGGTGGCAGCCCTTCTATGTTCCCCACCCTGGTAACTAGGGAAAAGCCCTTGCGGCCTGTGGTGTTTCTCGCTTATAAATTAGAGTGGAGTGTGCCCGGACAAACCCACACAAGCTGATGTCTCCTTACTTTAGTTGGATTTTTAAATTTGATTTTTATTTTTTATTGGAGTAATTTTCCACTGAGTACGTGGACCACTTCTACTTTGTGCATTCCTCGGTTGATGGACATTTTCATTGCTTCCAAGTGTTGGCGATGGTAAATATTGTTGGAGTGCAGGATTGCCAGCCTGTGACTTTTTGATTCTCATTTTCTCAGGTGATAGGCCCAGCAGTGGGTGTGATTGATTGACTGGTAGCCCCGTGTTTCCCTTTTCAAAGCACCTTCTTTGTGTTTACATTAGTGGCTCTTACCACGTCCCACTTAGAATCGAGGGTACGCATTTCTCCACAATCGATTTAGCGTTTATTGTTTGTAGCATTTATGCTAATGGCCCTCCTGGCTGCTGTGAGCTGATAGGGTTCTGTAATTTGGCTTTGCATGTCTTTGAAAATTCGTAAAACTCATCATTTTTCTCCGCCGTTTTCTTTTCTCTTAAAAAAAAGGAAACAATTGGGAGTACAATATAACTCTTGAAATTGTCTTCTTGGAAGGTTGCCCTCTTTTGAATTTTTTGGTCGATTTTCCACGCCAGAGTTTTTTTAGAGAGCAGGTGTCATTTCCCGAACTGCAAGTTTGGTGAATATTTCGTGACCTTTAGCAATGGGTTTAAAGCTGCTGTTGTGGGAAGTGGCCTCAAGGAGGCAGCATTTCTCCATTCCCAAATCTGGGTACTAGGGCAGCAGAGCCTTTCTGGAAGTTGTGTTCCTAGGTTGTAAATTACATTGGAATGTGCATGGAGAAACCCCCATAAGTTTATGTCTCATTATTTCTTCTTGGTTTTTAAAAGTGTTTTAATTGGAGTAAAGCTTAGAATATTGTTTGTCCTAGGTGGACACAATCTGGTTCATTTGTACATTATATATGTCTATTCAAGTACAGATCCTCTTCCCATGTAAAATGTTACAGAGGGTTCCGCAGACCTCCCTTGCTATATGGTCGGTCTTTTTGAGATATGTATATAATATGTGTTTGTATACATATAGTAACACTAATCTTAATTTATCCATTCCCCCCACCTTTCCTTTAAGATGAGCATAGTTTGTTGTCTAAGTCTGTGAGTGTCTTTCTCTGTGGAAATATGTTCATTTGTGTCAGTTATTAGATAACGCCTATAAGTGATATCATAGAATATAGGTCTTTTACTTTCCGACTTACCTCATGTTTCGTGATTATCTCCAGACTCATTTGTGGTGCCTCAGAGAGCAACGGTTCATCGTTTTCCATGGCTAATATTCCATTGTGTGCATGGACCACTTCTTCTTTATCCATTCACCTCTTGTTGGATATTTTGATTGCTTCACTGTCTTGGCTATTGTGAATAAGGCTGCACTGCAGCTTTTGCGGCCTGTGTCTTCTCGATTCTTGTCTTCTCAGGTGAGAGGTCCATTGGTGCGCCTGCTGGATTGAGTGGTACCTCCATTTTTACTTTTCAACACAGCTCCTTTCTTTTCTCATTATTGGCTGTTACCCCTTTACGTCTCACCAGCAGGTAGAGGGGACACAGTTCTTTAAAACCCCTTCAGCATTTATTGTTTGTGGACTTTTTGCTGATGGTCAGTCGACGGGTGTAAGTTGAAACTTTTTGTAGATTAGATTGCATGGGTCTAACGCTCCCTGAGGTTGAGCTTTTATCCATTTTCCTTTTTTTTTTAAAGGGCGTGAGTAAAATTTAACTCTTCATACTCTCTTCTTGAAACATTTGCCTTTTTTGAATTTTTTTGTCCATACCCTACTTCAGCACAATTTTTTAGGCCAGGCGTCCTTTACAGCCCTGAGTCCTTGTGAATGTTAAGTGACCATTAGCTGTGAGTTTAAAGCTGCTCTTGCAGGAAACGGCCACAAGGTGGCAGCATTTCTCATTTACCAAATTTGGTAACTGGGGAAACAGAGCCTTAATGGAAGTGGTGTTCTAGGTTGTAAATTCGAATGGAATGTGCCAGGAAAAAAGCCCTTTAAGTTTATGTCTCGTTACTTCTTGTTCATATTTGTAATTTACTTTTTATTTTTTATCCCAGCAAATTTGATTACAATGGTTTGTTTGTTCTAGGTGTGCAAGATGTGGTTCTTTCTCACATATATGTGTATCTATTCTTCCTCGCATCCTTTTCCCACGTAGGTTATGGCACAATGTTGAGTAGTCTTCTCCTGGTCTTCCGTACGTCTTTGGTGATTATATATTTCACATGGTTTGTATATCTCTGTTAACCCCAATATGGTAATGTATCCAATCCTCATCCCTTTCTATTGGGTGAACCGTAAGTTTTTTTAATGAATCTGTGATTGCCTTTCTCTGTGGAAATATCCTCATTGGTATCAATTTTTAAGTAACTCCTAACAGTGATATGATAGGATATGTGTCTTTTGCTATCTCACTTACTACAGGTGGCGTGATTACGTCTAGACTCATCTATGGTGCTGCAAATGGCATTGTTTCATTTTTTTTCACTAGCGAATATTCCATCTGTACATGGAGGAGTTCTTCTTTGTCCACCCATCTGTTGGTGGACTTTTTGGTTACTTTCGTATCTTGGCTATTGTAATACTGTGCAATGCAGGTTTGCCTGCCTGTGTCTTTCCAATTCTCTCTTCTTAGATTATAGGTCGAGGAGTGGGCCTGCTGGATCATACGGTAGCTCAATGTTGACCTTTGTAAGGCACCTCCATTCTGCTCTCATTTGTGGCCCTTTCCAAGTTACGTCCCAATTGAAGTTGAGGGTATGCATTTCTCCACAACAACTTCAGCATTTATTGTTTGTAGTTTTCTTGCTGATGGTTATTCTGACAAGTGTGAGCTGATACCTCTTTGTGGTTGAATTCGCGTGTGCCTCATAATCCGTTGAAATTGACCTTTAAGGCATGTCCATTTTATTTTTCAAGCTGTGATTACCCCTTAGTTCTTCAAAGTGTTCTCTTAAAGTATGTGTCACATTTTGAAATGTTTTGGCCATTACCTCCCTCAAGACATTTTGAGGGCAGGTTTCATTTACAGTTCTGCAGTACTTGTTCCTACGAAATGACCATTAGCACAGGCTTTAAAGCTGCTTTTGCAGCTAACTGCCAGAGGGTGGCAGCCCTTCTATGTTCCCCACCCTGGTAACTAGGGAAAAGCCCTTGCGGCCTGTGGTGTTTCTCGCTTATAAATTAGAGTGGAGTGTGCCCGGACAAACCCACACAAGCTGATGTCTCCTTACTTTAGTTGGATTTTTAAATTTGATTTTTATTTTTTATTGGAGTAATTTTCCACTGAGTACGTGGACCACTTCTACTTTGTGCATTCCTCGGTTGATGGACATTTTCATTGCTTCCAAGTGTTGGCGATGGTAAATATTGTTGGAGTGCAGGATTGCCAGCCTGTGACTTTTTGATTCTCATTTTCTCAGGTGATAGGCCCAGCAGTGGGTGTGATTGATTGACTGGTAGCCCCGTGTTTCCCTTTTCAAAGCACCTTCTTTGTGTTTACATTAGTGGCTCTTACCACGTCCCACTTAGAATCGAGGGTACGCATTTCTCCACAATCGATTTAGCGTTTATTGTTTGCAGCATTTATGCTAATGGCCCTCCTGGCTGCTGTGAGCTGATAGGGTTCTGTAATTTGGCTTTGCATGTCTTTGAAAATTCGTAAAACTCATCATTTTTCTCCGCCGTTTTCTTTTCTCTTAAAAAAAAGGAAACAATTGGGAGTACAATATAACTCTTGAAATTGTCTTCTTGGAAGGTTGCCCTCTTTTGAATTTTTTGGTCGATTTTCCACGCCAGAGTTTTTTTAGAGAGCAGGTGTCATTTCCCGAACTGCAAGTTTGGTGAATATTTCGTGACCTTTAGCAATGGGTTTAAAGCTGCTGTTGTGGGAAGTGGCCTCAAGGAGGCAGCATTTCTCCATTCCCAAATCTGGGTACTAGGGCAGCAGAGCCTTTCTGGAAGTTGTGTTCCTAGGTTGTAAATTACATTGGAATGTGCATGGAGAAACCCCCATAAGTTTATGTCTCATTATTTCTTCTTGGTTTTTAAAAGTGTTTTAATTGGAGTAAAGCTTAGAATATTGTTTGTCCTAGGTGGACACAATCTGGTTCATTTGTACATTATATATGTCTATTCAAGTACAGATCCTCTTCCCATGTAAAATGTTACAGAGGGTTCCGCAGACCTCCCTTGCTATATGGTCGGTCTTTTTGAGATATGTATATAATATGTGTTTGTATACATATAGTAACACTAATCTTAATTTATCCATTCCCCCCACCTTTCCTTTAAGATGAGCATAGTTTGTTGTCTAAGTCTGTGAGTGTCTTTCTCTGTGGAAATATGTTCATTTGTGTCAGTTATTAGATAACGCCTATAAGTGATATCATAGAATATAGGTCTTTTACTTTCCGACTTACCTCATGTTTCGTGATTATCTCCAGACTCATTTGTGGTGCCTCAGAGAGCAACGGTTCATCGTTTTCCATGGCTAATATTCCATTGTGTGCATGGACCACTTCTTCTTTATCCATTCACCTCTTGTTGGATATTTTGATTGCTTCACTGTCTTGGCTATTGTGAATAAGGCTGCACTGCAGCTTTTGCGGCCTGTGTCTTCTCGATTCTTGTCTTCTCAGGTGAGAGGTCCATTGGTGCGCCTGCTGGATTGAGTGGTACCTCCATTTTTACTTTTCAACACAGCTCCTTTCTTTTCTCATTATTGGCTGTTACCCCTTTACGTCTCACCAGCAGGTAGAGGGGACACAGTTCTTTAAAACCCCTTCAGCATTTATTGTTTGTGGACTTTTTGCTGATGGTCAGTCGACGGGTGTAAGTTGAAACTTTTTGTAGATTAGATTGCATGGGTCTAACGCTCCCTGAGGTTGAGCTTTTATCCATTTTCCTTTTTTTTTTAAAGGGCGTGAGTAAAATTTAACTCTTCATACTCTCTTCTTGAAACATTTGCCTTTTTTGAATTTTTTTGTCCATACCCTACTTCAGCACAATTTTTTAGGCCAGGCGTCCTTTACAGCCCTGAGTCCTTGTGAATGTTAAGTGACCATTAGCTGTGAGTTTAAAGCTGCTCTTGCAGGAAACGGCCACAAGGTGGCAGCATTTCTCATTTACCAAATTTGGTAACTGGGGAAACAGAGCCTTAATGGAAGTGGTGTTCTAGGTTGTAAATTCGAATGGAATGTGCCAGGAAAAAAGCCCTTTAAGTTTATGTCTCGTTACTTCTTGTTCATATTTGTAATTTACTTTTTATTTTTTATCCCAGCAAATTTGATTACAATGGTTTGTTTGTTCTAGGTGTGCAAGATGTGGTTCTTTCTCACATATATGTGTATCTATTCTTCCTCGCATCCTTTTCCCACGTAGGTTATGGCACAATGTTGAGTAGTCTTCTCCTGGTCTTCCGTACGTCTTTGGTGATTATATATTTCACATGGTTTGTATATCTCTGTTAACCCCAATATGGTAATGTATCCAATCCTCATCCCTTTCTATTGGGTGAACCGTAAGTTTTTTTAATGAATCTGTGATTGCCTTTCTCTGTGGAAATATCCTCATTGGTATCAATTTTTAAGTAACTCCTAACAGTGATATGATAGGATATGTGTCTTTTGCTATCTCACTTACTACAGGTGGCGTGATTACGTCTAGACTCATCTATGGTGCTGCAAATGGCATTGTTTCATTTTTTTTCACTAGCGAATATTCCATCTGTACATGGAGGAGTTCTTCTTTGTCCACCCATCTGTTGGTGGACTTTTTGGTTACTTTCGTATCTTGGCTATTGTAATACTGTGCAATGCAGGTTTGCCTGCCTGTGTCTTTCCAATTCTCTCTTCTTAGATTATAGGTCGAGGAGTGGGCCTGCTGGATCATACGGTAGCTCAATGTTGACTTTTGTAAGGCACCTCCATTCTGCTCTCATTTGTGGCCCTTTCCAAGTTACGTCCCACTTGAAGTTGAGGGTATGCATTTCTCCACAACAACTTCAGCATTTATTGTTTGTAGTTTTCTTGCTGATGGTTATTCTGACAAGTGTGAGCTGATACCTCTTTGTGGTTGAATTCGCGTGTGCCTCATAATCCGTTGAAATTGACCTTTAAGGCATGTCCATTTTATTTTTCAAGCTGTGATTACCCCTTAGTTCTTCAAAGTGTTCTCTTAAAGTATGTGTCACATTTTGAAATGTTTTGGCCATTACCTCCCTCAAGACATTTTGAGGGCAGGTTTCATTTACAGTTCTGCAGTACTTGTTCCTACGAAATGACCATTAGCACAGGCTTTAAAGCTGCTTTTGCAGCTAACTGCCAGAGGGTGGCAGCCCTTCTATGTTCCCCACCCTGGTAACTAGGGAAAAGCCCTTGCGGCCTGTGGTGTTTCTCGCTTATAAATTAGAGTGGAGTGTGCCCGGACAAACCCACACAAGCTGATGTCTCCTTACTTTAGTTGGATTTTTAAATTTGATTTTTATTTTTTATTGGAGTAATTTTCCACTGAGTACGTGGACCACTTCTACTTTGTGCATTCCTCGGTTGATGGACATTTTCATTGCTTCCAAGTGTTGGCGATGGTAAATATTGTTGGAGTGCAGGATTGCCAGCCTGTGACTTTTTGATTCTCATTTTCTCAGGTGATAGGCCCAGCAGTGGGTGTGATTGATTGACTGGTAGCCCCGTGTTTCCCTTTTCAAAGCACCTTCTTTGTGTTTACATTAGTGGCTCTTACCACGTCCCACTTAGAATCGAGGGTACGCATTTCTCCACAATCGATTTAGCGTTTATTGTTTGCAGCATTTATGCTAATGGCCCTCCTGGCTGCTGTGAGCTGATAGGGTTCTGTAATTTGGCTTTGCATGTCTTTGAAAATTCGTAAAACTCATCATTTTTCTCCGCCGTTTTCTTTTCTCTTAAAAAAAAGGAAACAATTGGGAGTACAATATAACTCTTGAAATTGTCTTCTTGGAAGGTTGCCCTCTTTTGAATTTTTTGGTCGATTTTCCACGCCAGAGTTTTTTTAGAGAGCAGGTGTCATTTCCCGAACTGCAAGTTTGGTGAATATTTCGTGACCTTTAGCAATGGGTTTAAAGCTGCTGTTGTGGGAAGTGGCCTCAAGGAGGCAGCATTTCTCCATTCCCAAATCTGGGTACTAGGGCAGCAGAGCCTTTCTGGAAGTTGTGTTCCTAGGTTGTAAATTACATTGGAATGTGCATGGAGAAACCCCCATAAGTTTATGTCTCATTATTTCTTCTTGGTTTTTAAAAGTGTTTTAATTGGAGTAAAGCTTAGAATATTGTTTGTCCTAGGTGGACACAATCTGGTTCATTTGTACATTATATATGTCTATTCAAGTACAGATCCTCTTCCCATGTAAAATGTTACAGAGGGTTCCGCAGACCTCCCTTGCTATATGGTCGGTCTTTTTGAGATATGTATATAATATGTGTTTGTATACATATAGTAACACTAATCTTAATTTATCCATTCCCCCCACCTTTCCTTTAAGATGAGCATAGTTTGTTGTCTAAGTCTGTGAGTGTCTTTCTCTGTGGAAATATGTTCATTTGTGTCAGTTATTAGATAACGCCTATAAGTGATATCATAGAATATAGGTCTTTTACTTTCCGACTTACCTCATGTTTCGTGATTATCTCCAGACTCATTTGTGGTGCCTCAGAGAGCAACGGTTCATCGTTTTCCATGGCTAATATTCCATTGTGTGCATGGACCACTTCTTCTTTATCCATTCACCTCTTGTTGGATATTTTGATTGCTTCACTGTCTTGGCTATTGTGAATAAGGCTGCACTGCAGCTTTTGCGGCCTGTGTCTTCTCGATTCTTGTCTTCTCAGGTGAGAGGTCCATTGGTGCGCCTGCTGGATTGAGTGGTACCTCCATTTTTACTTTTCAACACAGCTCCTTTCTTTTCTCATTATTGGCTGTTACCCCTTTACGTCTCACCAGCAGGTAGAGGGGACACAGTTCTTTAAAACCCCTTCAGCATTTATTGTTTGTGGACTTTTTGCTGATGGTCAGTCGACGGGTGTAAGTTGAAACTTTTTGTAGATTAGATTGCATGGGTCTAACGCTCCCTGAGGTTGAGCTTTTATCCATTTTCCTTTTTTTTTTAAAGGGCGTGAGTAAAATTTAACTCTTCATACTCTCTTCTTGAAACATTTGCCTTTTTTGAATTTTTTTGTCCATACCCTACTTCAGCACAATTTTTTAGGCCAGGCGTCCTTTACAGCCCTGAGTCCTTGTGAATGTTAAGTGACCATTAGCTGTGAGTTTAAAGCTGCTCTTGCAGGAAACGGCCACAAGGTGGCAGCATTTCTCATTTACCAAATTTGGTAACTGGGGAAACAGAGCCTTAATGGAAGTGGTGTTCTAGGTTGTAAATTCGAATGGAATGTGCCAGGAAAAAAGCCCTTTAAGTTTATGTCTCGTTACTTCTTGTTCATATTTGTAATTTACTTTTTATTTTTTATCCCAGCAAATTTGATTACAATGGTTTGTTTGTTCTAGGTGTGCAAGATGTGGTTCTTTCTCACATATATGTGTATCTATTCTTCCTCGCATCCTTTTCCCACGTAGGTTATGGCACAATGTTGAGTAGTCTTCTCCTGGTCTTCCGTACGTCTTTGGTGATTATATATTTCACATGGTTTGTATATCTCTGTTAACCCCAATATGGTAATGTATCCAATCCTCATCCCTTTCTATTGGGTGAACCGTAAGTTTTTTTAATGAATCTGTGATTGCCTTTCTCTGTGGAAATATCCTCATTGGTATCAATTTTTAAGTAACTCCTAACAGTGATATGATAGGATATGTGTCTTTTGCTATCTCACTTACTACAGGTGGCGTGATTACGTCTAGACTCATCTATGGTGCTGCAAATGGCATTGTTTCATTTTTTTTCACTAGCGAATATTCCATCTGTACATGGAGGAGTTCTTCTTTGTCCACCCATCTGTTGGTGGACTTTTTGGTTACTTTCGTATCTTGGCTATTGTAATACTGTGCAATGCAGGTTTGCCTGCCTGTGTCTTTCCAATTCTCTCTTCTTAGATTATAGGTCGAGGAGTGGGCCTGCTGGATCATACGGTAGCTCAATGTTGACCTTTGTAAGGCACCTCCATTCTGCTCTCATTTGTGGCCCTTTCCAAGTTACGTCCCACTTGAAGTTGAGGGTATGCATTTCTCCACAACAACTTCAGCATTTATTGTTTGTAGTTTTCTTGCTGATGGTTATTCTGACAAGTGTGAGCTGATACCTCTTTGTGGTTGAATTCGCGTGTGCCTCATAATCCGTTGAAATTGACCTTTAAGGCATGTCCATTTTATTTTTCAAGCTGTGATTACCCCTTAGTTCTTCAAAGTGTTCTCTTAAAGTATGTGTCACATTTTGAAATGTTTTGGCCATTACCTCCCTCAAGACATTTTGAGGGCAGGTTTCATTTACAGTTCTGCAGTACTTGTTCCTACGAAATGACCATTAGCACAGGCTTTAAAGCTGCTTTTGCAGCTAACTGCCAGAGGGTGGCAGCCCTTCTATGTTCCCCACCCTGGTAACTAGGGAAAAGCCCTTGCGGCCTGTGGTGTTTCTCGCTTATAAATTAGAGTGGAGTGTGCCCGGACAAACCCACACAAGCTGATGTCTCCTTACTTTAGTTGGATTTTTAAATTTGATTTTTATTTTTTATTGGAGTAATTTTCCACTGAGTACGTGGACCACTTCTACTTTGTGCATTCCTCGGTTGATGGACATTTTCATTGCTTCCAAGTGTTGGCGATGGTAAATATTGTTGGAGTGCAGGATTGCCAGCCTGTGACTTTTTGATTCTCATTTTCTCAGGTGATAGGCCCAGCAGTGGGTGTGATTGATTGACTGGTAGCCCCGTGTTTCCCTTTTCAAAGCACCTTCTTTGTGTTTACATTAGTGGCTCTTACCACGTCCCACTTAGAATCGAGGGTACGCATTTCTCCACAATCGATTTAGCGTTTATTGTTTGCAGCATTTATGCTAATGGCCCTCCTGGCTGCTGTGAGCTGATAGGGTTCTGTAATTTGGCTTTGCATGTCTTTGAAAATTCGTAAAACTCATCATTTTTCTCCGCCGTTTTCTTTTCTCTTAAAAAAAAGGAAACAATTGGGAGTACAATATAACTCTTGAAATTGTCTTCTTGGAAGGTTGCCCTCTTTTGAATTTTTTGGTCGATTTTCCACGCCAGAGTTTTTTTAGAGAGCAGGTGTCATTTCCCGAACTGCAAGTTTGGTGAATATTTCGTGACCTTTAGCAATGGGTTTAAAGCTGCTGTTGTGGGAAGTGGCCTCAAGGAGGCAGCATTTCTCCATTCCCAAATCTGGGTACTAGGGCAGCAGAGCCTTTCTGGAAGTTGTGTTCCTAGGTTGTAAATTACATTGGAATGTGCATGGAGAAACCCCCATAAGTTTATGTCTCATTATTTCTTCTTGGTTTTTAAAAGTGTTTTAATTGGAGTAAAGCTTAGAATATTGTTTGTCCTAGGTGGACACAATCTGGTTCATTTGTACATTATATATGTCTATTCAAGTACAGATCCTCTTCCCATGTAAAATGTTACAGAGGGTTCCGCAGACCTCCCTTGCTATATGGTCGGTCTTTTTGAGATATGTATATAATATGTGTTTGTATACATATAGTAACACTAATCTTAATTTATCCATTCCCCCCACCTTTCCTTTAAGATGAGCATAGTTTGTTGTCTAAGTCTGTGAGTGTCTTTCTCTGTGGAAATATGTTCATTTGTGTCAGTTATTAGATAACGCCTATAAGTGATATCATAGAATATAGGTCTTTTACTTTCCGACTTACCTCATGTTTCGTGATTATCTCCAGACTCATTTGTGGTGCCTCAGAGAGCAACGGTTCATCGTTTTCCATGGCTAATATTCCATTGTGTGCATGGACCACTTCTTCTTTATCCATTCACCTCTTGTTGGATATTTTGATTGCTTCACTGTCTTGGCTATTGTGAATAAGGCTGCACTGCAGCTTTTGCGGCCTGTGTCTTCTCGATTCTTGTCTTCTCAGGTGAGAGGTCCATTGGTGCGCCTGCTGGATTGAGTGGTACCTCCATTTTTACTTTTCAACACAGCTCCTTTCTTTTCTCATTATTGGCTGTTACCCCTTTACGTCTCACCAGCAGGTAGAGGGGACACAGTTCTTTAAAACCCCTTCAGCATTTATTGTTTGTGGACTTTTTGCTGATGGTCAGTCGACGGGTGTAAGTTGAAACTTTTTGTAGATTAGATTGCATGGGTCTAACGCTCCCTGAGGTTGAGCTTTTATCCATTTTCCTTTTTTTTTTAAAGGGCGTGAGTAAAATTTAACTCTTCATACTCTCTTCTTGAAACATTTGCCTTTTTTGAATTTTTTTGTCCATACCCTACTTCAGCACAATTTTTTAGGCCAGGCGTCCTTTACAGCCCTGAGTCCTTGTGAATGTTAAGTGACCATTAGCTGTGAGTTTAAAGCTGCTCTTGCAGGAAACGGCCACAAGGTGGCAGCATTTCTCATTTACCAAATTTGGTAACTGGGGAAACAGAGCCTTAATGGAAGTGGTGTTCTAGGTTGTAAATTCGAATGGAATGTGCCAGGAAAAAAGCCCTTTAAGTTTATGTCTCGTTACTTCTTGTTCATATTTGTAATTTACTTTTTATTTTTTATCCCAGCAAATTTGATTACAATGGTTTGTTTGTTCTAGGTGTGCAAGATGTGGTTCTTTCTCACATATATGTGTATCTATTCTTCCTCGCATCCTTTTCCCACGTAGGTTATGGCACAATGTTGAGTAGTCTTCTCCTGGTCTTCCGTACGTCTTTGGTGATTATATATTTCACATGGTTTGTATATCTCTGTTAACCCCAATATGGTAATGTATCCAATCCTCATCCCTTTCTATTGGGTGAACCGTAAGTTTTTTTAATGAATCTGTGATTGCCTTTCTCTGTGGAAATATCCTCATTGGTATCAATTTTTAAGTAACTCCTAACAGTGATATGATAGGATATGTGTCTTTTGCTATCTCACTTACTACAGGTGGCGTGATTACGTCTAGACTCATCTATGGTGCTGCAAATGGCATTGTTTCATTTTTTTTCACTAGCGAATATTCCATCTGTACATGGAGGAGTTCTTCTTTGTCCACCCATCTGTTGGTGGACTTTTTGGTTACTTTCGTATCTTGGCTATTGTAATACTGTGCAATGCAGGTTTACCTGCCTGTGTCTTTCCAATTCTCTCTTCTTAGATTATAGGTCGAGGAGTGGGCCTGCTGGATCATACGGTAGCTCAGTGTTGACCTTTGTAAGGCACCTCCATTCTGCTCTCATTTGTGGCCCTTTCCAAGTTACGTCCCACTTGAAGTTGAGGGTATGCATTTCTCCACAACAACTTCAGCATTTATTGTTTGTAGTTTTCTTGCTGATGGTTATTCTGACAAGTGTGAGCTGATACCTCTTTGTGGTTGAATTCGCGTGTGCCTCATAATCCGTTGAAATTGACCTTTAAGGCATGTCCATTTTATTTTTCAAGCTGTGATTACCCCTTAGTTCTTCAAAGTGTTCTCTTAAAGTATGTGTCACATTTTGAAATGTTTTGGCCATTACCTCCCTCAAGACATTTTGAGGGCAGGTTTCATTTACAGTTCTGCAGTACTTGTTCCTACGAAATGACCATTAGCACAGGCTTTAAAGCTGCTTTTGCAGCTAACTGCCAGAGGGTGGCAGCCCTTCTATGTTCCCCACCCTGGTAACTAGGGAAAAGCCCTTGCGGCCTGTGGTGTTTCTCGCTTATAAATTAGAGTGGAGTGTGCCCGGACAAACCCACACAAGCTGATGTCTCCTTACTTTAGTTGGATTTTTAAATTTGATTTTTATTTTTTATTGGAGTAATTTTCCACTGAGTACGTGGACCACTTCTACTTTGTGCATTCCTCGGTTGATGGACATTTTCATTGCTTCCAAGTGTTGGCGATGGTAAATATTGTTGGAGTGCAGGATTGCCAGCCTGTGACTTTTTGATTCTCATTTTCTCAGGTGATAGGCCCAGCAGTGGGTGTGATTGATTGACTGGTAGCCCCGTGTTTCCCTTTTCAAAGCACCTTCTTTGTGTTTACATTAGTGGCTCTTACCACGTCCCACTTAGAATCGAGGGTACGCATTTCTCCACAATCGATTTAGCGTTTATTGTTTGCAGCATTTATGCTAATGGCCCTCCTGGCTGCTGTGAGCTGATAGGGTTCTGTAATTTGGCTTTGCATGTCTTTGAAAATTCGTAAAACTCATCATTTTTCTCCGCCGTTTTCTTTTCTCTTAAAAAAAAGGAAACAATTGGGAGTACAATATAACTCTTGAAATTGTCTTCTTGGAAGGTTGCCCTCTTTTGAATTTTTTGGTCGATTTTCCACGCCAGAGTTTTTTTAGAGAGCAGGTGTCATTTCCCGAACTGCAAGTTTGGTGAATATTTCGTGACCTTTAGCAATGGGTTTAAAGCTGCTGTTGTGGGAAGTGGCCTCAAGGAGGCAGCATTTCTCCATTCCCAAATCTGGGTACTAGGGCAGCAGAGCCTTTCTGGAAGTTGTGTTCCTAGGTTGTAAATTACATTGGAATGTGCATGGAGAAACCCCCATAAGTTTATGTCTCATTATTTCTTCTTGGTTTTTAAAAGTGTTTTAATTGGAGTAAAGCTTAGAATATTGTTTGTCCTAGGTGGACACAATCTGGTTCATTTGTACATTATATATGTCTATTCAAGTACAGATCCTCTTCCCATGTAAAATGTTACAGAGGGTTCCGCAGACCTCCCTTGCTATATGGTCGGTCTTTTTGAGATATGTATATAATATGTGTTTGTATACATATAGTAACACTAATCTTAATTTATCCATTCCCCCCACCTTTCCTTTAAGATGAGCATAGTTTGTTGTCTAAGTCTGTGAGTGTCTTTCTCTGTGGAAATATGTTCATTTGTGTCAGTTATTAGATAACGCCTATAAGTGATATCATAGAATATAGGTCTTTTACTTTCCGACTTACCTCATGTTTCGTGATTATCTCCAGACTCATTTGTGGTGCCTCAGAGAGCAACGGTTCATCGTTTTCCATGGCTAATATTCCATTGTGTGCATGGACCACTTCTTCTTTATCCATTCACCTCTTGTTGGATATTTTGATTGCTTCACTGTCTTGGCTATTGTGAATAAGGCTGCACTGCAGCTTTTGCGGCCTGTGTCTTCTCGATTCTTGTCTTCTCAGGTGAGAGGTCCATTGGTGCGCCTGCTGGATTGAGTGGTACCTCCATTTTTACTTTTCAACACAGCTCCTTTCTTTTCTCATTATTGGCTGTTACCCCTTTACGTCTCACCAGCAGGTAGAGGGGACACAGTTCTTTAAAACCCCTTCAGCATTTATTGTTTGTGGACTTTTTGCTGATGGTCAGTCGACGGGTGTAAGTTGAAACTTTTTGTAGATTAGATTGCATGGGTCTAACGCTCCCTGAGGTTGAGCTTTTATCCATTTTCCTTTTTTTTTTAAAGGGCGTGAGTAAAATTTAACTCTTCATACTCTCTTCTTGAAACATTTGCCTTTTTTGAATTTTTTTGTCCATACCCTACTTCAGCACAATTTTTTAGGCCAGGCGTCCTTTACAGCCCTGAGTCCTTGTGAATGTTAAGTGACCATTAGCTGTGAGTTTAAAGCTGCTCTTGCAGGAAACGGCCACAAGGTGGCAGCATTTCTCATTTACCAAATTTGGTAACTGGGGAAACAGAGCCTTAATGGAAGTGGTGTTCTAGGTTGTAAATTCGAATGGAATGTGCCAGGAAAAAAGCCCTTTAAGTTTATGTCTCGTTACTTCTTGTTCATATTTGTAATTTACTTTTTATTTTTTATCCCAGCAAATTTGATTACAATGGTTTGTTTGTTCTAGGTGTGCAAGATGTGGTTCTTTCTCACATATATGTGTATCTATTCTTCCTCGCATCCTTTTCCCACGTAGGTTATGGCACAATGTTGAGTAGTCTTCTCCTGGTCTTCCGTACGTCTTTGGTGATTATATATTTCACATGGTTTGTATATCTCTGTTAACCCCAATATGGTAATGTATCCAATCCTCATCCCTTTCTATTGGGTGAACCGTAAGTTTTTTTAATGAATCTGTGATTGCCTTTCTCTGTGGAAATATCCTCATTGGTATCAATTTTTAAGTAACTCCTAACAGTGATATGATAGGATATGTGTCTTTTGCTATCTCACTTACTACAGGTGGCGTGATTACGTCTAGACTCATCTATGGTGCTGCAAATGGCATTGTTTCATTTTTTTTCACTAGCGAATATTCCATCTGTACATGGAGGAGTTCTTCTTTGTCCACCCATCTGTTGGTGGACTTTTTGGTTACTTTCGTATCTTGGCTATTGTAATACTGTGCAATGCAGGTTTGCCTGCCTGTGTCTTTCCAATTCTCTCTTCTTAGATTATAGGTCGAGGAGTGGGCCTGCTGGATCATACGGTAGCTCAATGTTGACCTTTGTAAGGCACCTCCATTCTGCTCTCATTTGTGGCCCTTTCCAAGTTACATCCCACTTGAAGTTGAGGGTATGCATTTCTCCACAACAACTTCAGCATTTATTGTTTGTAGTTTTCTTGCTGATGGTTATTCTGACAAGTGTGAGCTGATACCTCTTTGTGGTTGAATTCGCGTGTGCCTCATAATCCGTTGAAATTGACCTTTAAGGCATGTCCATTTTATTTTTCAAGCTGTGATTACCCCTTAGTTCTTCAAAGTGTTCTCTTAAAGTATGTGTCACATTTTGAAATGTTTTGGCCATTACCTCCCTCAAGACATTTTGAGGGCAGGTTTCATTTACAGTTCTGCAGTACTTGTTCCTACGAAATGACCATTAGCACAGGCTTTAAAGCTGCTTTTGCAGCTAACTGCCAGAGGGTGGCAGCCCTTCTATGTTCCCCACCCTGGTAACTAGGGAAAAGCCCTTGCGGCCTGTGGTGTTTCTCGCTTATAAATTAGAGTGGAGTGTGCCCGGACAAACCCACACAAGCTGATGTCTCCTTACTTTAGTTGGATTTTTAAATTTGATTTTTATTTTTTATTGGAGTAATTTTCCACTGAGTACGTGGACCACTTCTACTTTGTGCATTCCTCGGTTGATGGACATTTTCATTGCTTCCAAGTGTTGGCGATGGTAAATATTGTTGGAGTGCAGGATTGCCAGCCTGTGACTTTTTGATTCTCATTTTCTCAGGTGATAGGCCCAGCAGTGGGTGTGATTGATTGACTGGTAGCCCCGTGTTTCCCTTTTCAAAGCACCTTCTTTGTGTTTACATTAGTGGCTCTTACCACGTCCCACTTAGAATCGAGGGTACGCATTTCTCCACAATCGATTTAGCGTTTATTGTTTGCAGCATTTATGCTAATGGCCCTCCTGGCTGCTGTGAGCTGATAGGGTTCTGTAATTTGGCTTTGCATGTCTTTGAAAATTCGTAAAACTCATCATTTTTCTCCGCCGTTTTCTTTTCTCTTAAAAAAAAGGAAACAATTGGGAGTACAATATAACTCTTGAAATTGTCTTCTTGGAAGGTTGCCCTCTTTTGAATTTTTTGGTCGATTTTCCACGCCAGAGTTTTTTTAGAGAGCAGGTGTCATTTCCCGAACTGCAAGTTTGGTGAATATTTCGTGACCTTTAGCAATGGGTTTAAAGCTGCTGTTGTGGGAAGTGGCCTCAAGGAGGCAGCATTTCTCCATTCCCAAATCTGGGTACTAGGGCAGCAGAGCCTTTCTGGAAGTTGTGTTCCTAGGTTGTAAATTACATTGGAATGTGCATGGAGAAACCCCCATAAGTTTATGTCTCATTATTTCTTCTTGGTTTTTAAAAGTGTTTTAATTGGAGTAAAGCTTAGAATATTGTTTGTCCTAGGTGGACACAATCTGGTTCATTTGTACATTATATATGTCTATTCAAGTACAGATCCTCTTCCCATGTAAAATGTTACAGAGGGTTCCGCAGACCTCCCTTGCTATATGGTCGGTCTTTTTGAGATATGTATATAATATGTGTTTGTATACATATAGTAACACTAATCTTAATTTATCCATTCCCCCCACCTTTCCTTTAAGATGAGCATAGTTTGTTGTCTAAGTCTGTGAGTGTCTTTCTCTGTGGAAATATGTTCATTTGTGTCAGTTATTAGATAACGCCTATAAGTGATATCATAGAATATAGGTCTTTTACTTTCCGACTTACCTCATGTTTCGTGATTATCTCCAGACTCATTTGTGGTGCCTCAGAGAGCAACGGTTCATCGTTTTCCATGGCTAATATTCCATTGTGTGCATGGACCACTTCTTCTTTATCCATTCACCTCTTGTTGGATATTTTGATTGCTTCACTGTCTTGGCTATTGTGAATAAGGCTGCACTGCAGCTTTTGCGGCCTGTGTCTTCTCGATTCTTGTCTTCTCAGGTGAGAGGTCCATTGGTGCGCCTGCTGGATTGAGTGGTACCTCCATTTTTACTTTTCAACACAGCTCCTTTCTTTTCTCATTATTGGCTGTTACCCCTTTACGTCTCACCAGCAGGTAGAGGGGACACAGTTCTTTAAAACCCCTTCAGCATTTATTGTTTGTGGACTTTTTGCTGATGGTCAGTCGACGGGTGTAAGTTGAAACTTTTTGTAGATTAGATTGCATGGGTCTAACGCTCCCTGAGGTTGAGCTTTTATCCATTTTCCTTTTTTTTTTAAAGGGCGTGAGTAAAATTTAACTCTTCATACTCTCTTCTTGAAACATTTGCCTTTTTTGAATTTTTTTGTCCATACCCTACTTCAGCACAATTTTTTAGGCCAGGCGTCCTTTACAGCCCTGAGTCCTTGTGAATGTTAAGTGACCATTAGCTGTGAGTTTAAAGCTGCTCTTGCAGGAAACGGCCACAAGGTGGCAGCATTTCTCATTTACCAAATTTGGTAACTGGGGAAACAGAGCCTTAATGGAAGTGGTGTTCTAGGTTGTAAATTCGAATGGAATGTGCCAGGAAAAAAGCCCTTTAAGTTTATGTCTCGTTACTTCTTGTTCATATTTGTAATTTACTTTTTATTTTTTATCCCAGCAAATTTGATTACAATGGTTTGTTTGTTCTAGGTGTGCAAGATGTGGTTCTTTCTCACATATATGTGTATCTATTCTTCCTCGCATCCTTTTCCCACGTAGGTTATGGCACAATGTTGAGTAGTCTTCTCCTGGTCTTCCGTACGTCTTTGGTGATTATATATTTCACATGGTTTGTATATCTCTGTTAACCCCAATATGGTAATGTATCCAATCCTCATCCCTTTCTATTGGGTGAACCGTAAGTTTTTTTAATGAATCTGTGATTGCCTTTCTCTGTGGAAATATCCTCATTGGTATCAATTTTTAAGTAACTCCTAACAGTGATATGATAGGATATGTGTCTTTTGCTATCTCACTTACTACAGGTGGCGTGATTACGTCTAGACTCATCTATGGTGCTGCAAATGGCATTGTTTCATTTTTTTTCACTAGCGAATATTCCATCTGTACATGGAGGAGTTCTTCTTTGTCCACCCATCTGTTGGTGGACTTTTTGGTTACTTTCGTATCTTGGCTATTGTAATACTGTGCAATGCAGGTTTGCCTGCCTGTGTCTTTCCAATTCTCTCTTCTTAGATTATAGGTCGAGGAGTGGGCCTGCTGGATCATACGGTAGCTCAATGTTGACCTTTGTAAGGCACCTCCATTCTGCTCTCATTTGTGGCCCTTTCCAAGTTACGTCCCACTTGAAGTTGAGGGTATGCATTTCTCCACAACAACTTCAGCATTTATTGTTTGTAGTTTTCTTGCTGATGGTTATTCTGACAAGTGTGAGCTGATACCTCTTTGTGGTTGAATTCGCGTGTGCCTCATAATCCGTTGAAATTGACCTTTAAGGCATGTCCATTTTATTTTTCAAGCTGTGATTACCCCTTAGTTCTTCAAAGTGTTCTCTTAAAGTATGTGTCACATTTTGAAATGTTTTGGCCATTACCTCCCTCAAGACATTTTGAGGGCAGGTTTCATTTACAGTTCTGCAGTACTTGTTCCTACGAAATGACCATTAGCACAGGCTTTAAAGCTGCTTTTGCAGCTAACTGCCAGAGGGTGGCAGCCCTTCTATGTTCCCCACCCTGGTAACTAGGGAAAAGCCCTTGCGGCCTGTGGTGTTTCTCGCTTATAAATTAGAGTGGAGTGTGCCCGGACAAACCCACACAAGCTGATGTCTCCTTACTTTAGTTGGATTTTTAAATTTGATTTTTATTTTTTATTGGAGTAATTTTCCACTGAGTACGTGGACCACTTCTACTTTGTGCATTCCTCGGTTGATGGACATTTTCATTGCTTCCAAGTGTTGGCGATGGTAAATATTGTTGGAGTGCAGGATTGCCAGCCTGTGACTTTTTGATTCTCATTTTCTCAGGTGATAGGCCCAGCAGTGGGTGTGATTGATTGACTGGTAGCCCCGTGTTTCCCTTTTCAAAGCACCTTCTTTGTGTTTACATTAGTGGCTCTTACCACGTCCCACTTAGAATCGAGGGTACGCATTTCTCCACAATCGATTTAGCGTTTATTGTTTGCAGCATTTATGCTAATGGCCCTCCTGGCTGCTGTGAGCTGATAGGGTTCTGTAATTTGGCTTTGCATGTCTTTGAAAATTCGTAAAACTCATCATTTTTCTCCGCCGTTTTCTTTTCTCTTAAAAAAAAGGAAACAATTGGGAGTACAATATAACTCTTGAAATTGTCTTCTTGGAAGGTTGCCCTCTTTTGAATTTTTTGGTCGATTTTCCACGCCAGAGTTTTTTTAGAGAGCAGGTGTCATTTCCCGAACTGCAAGTTTGGTGAATATTTCGTGACCTTTAGCAATGGGTTTAAAGCTGCTGTTGTGGGAAGTGGCCTCAAGGAGGCAGCATTTCTCCATTCCCAAATCTGGGTACTAGGGCAGCAGAGCCTTTCTGGAAGTTGTGTTCCTAGGTTGTAAATTACATTGGAATGTGCATGGAGAAACCCCCATAAGTTTATGTCTCATTATTTCTTCTTGGTTTTTAAAAGTGTTTTAATTGGAGTAAAGCTTAGAATATTGTTTGTCCTAGGTGGACACAATCTGGTTCATTTCTACATTATATATGTCTATTCACGTACAGATCCTCTTCCCATGTAAAATGTTACAGAGGGTTCCGCAGACCTCCCTTGCTATATGGTCGGTCTTTTTGAGATATGTATATAATATGTGTTTGTATACATATAGTAACACTAATCTTAATTTATCCATTCCCCCCACCTTTCCTTTTAGATGAGCATAGTTTGTTGTCTAAGTCTGTGAGTGTCTTTCTCTGTGGAAATATGTTCATTTGTGTCAGTTATTAGATAACGCCTATAAGTGATATCATAGAATATAGGTCTTTTACTTTCCGACTTACCTCATGTTTCGTGATTATCTCCAGACTCATTTGTGGTGCCTCAGAGAGCAACGGTTCATCGTTTTCCATGGCTAATATTCCATTGTGTGCATGGACCACTTCTTCTTTATCCATTCACCTCTTGTTGGATATTTTGATTGCTTCACTGTCTTGGCTATTGTGAATAAGGCTGCACTGCAGCTTTTGCGGCCTGTGTCTTCTCGATTCTTGTCTTCTCAGGTGAGAGGTCCATTGGTGCGCCTGCTGGATTGAGTGGTACCTCCATTTTTACTTTTCAACACAGCTCCTTTCTTTTCTCATTATTGGCTGTTACCCCTTTACGTCTCACCAGCAGGTAGAGGGGACACAGTTCTTTAAAACCCCTTCAGCATTTATTGTTTGTGGACTTTTTGCTGATGGTCAGTCGACGGGTGTAAGTTGAAACTTTTTGTAGATTAGATTGCATGGGTCTAACGCTCCCTGAGGTTGAGCTTTTATCCATTTTCCTTTTTTTTTTAAAGGGCGTGAGTAAAATTTAACTCTTCATACTCTCTTCTTGAAACATTTGCCTTTTTTGAATTTTTTTGTCCATACCCTACTTCAGCACAATTTTTTAGGCCAGGCGTCCTTTACAGCCCTGAGTCCTTGTGAATGTTAAGTGACCATTAGCTGTGAGTTTAAAGCTGCTCTTGCAGGAAACGGCCACAAGGTGGCAGCATTTCTCATTTACCAAATTTGGTAACTGGGGAAACAGAGCCTTAATGGAAGTGGTGTTCTAGGTTGTAAATTCGAATGGAATGTGCCAGGAAAAAAGCCCTTTAAGTTTATGTCTCGTTACTTCTTGTTCATATTTGTAATTTACTTTTTATTTTTTATCCCAGCAAATTTGATTACAATGGTTTGTTTGTTCTAGGTGTGCAAGATGTGGTTCTTTCTCACATATATGTGTATCTATTCTTCCTCGCATCCTTTTCCCACGTAGGTTATGGCACAATGTTGAGTAGTCTTCTCCTGGTCTTCCGTACGTCTTTGGTGATTATATATTTCACATGGTTTGTATATCTCTGTTAACCCCAATATGGTAATGTATCCAATCCTCATCCCTTTCTATTGGGTGAACCGTAAGTTTTTTTAATGAATCTGTGATTGCCTTTCTCTGTGGAAATATCCTCATTGGTATCAATTTTTAAGTAACTCCTAACAGTGATATGATAGGATATGTGTCTTTTGCTATCTCACTTACTACAGGTGGCGTGATTACGTCTAGACTCATCTATGGTGCTGCAAATGGCATTGTTTCATTTTTTTTCACTAGCGAATATTCCATCTGTACATGGAGGAGTTCTTCTTTGTCCACCCATCTGTTGGTGGACTTTTTGGTTACTTTCGTATCTTGGCTATTGTAATACTGTGCAATGCAGGTTTGCCTGCCTGTGTCTTTCCAATTCTCTCTTCTTAGATTATAGGTCGAGGAGTGGGCCTGCTGGATCATACGGTAGCTCAATGTTGACCTTTGTAAGGCACCTCCATTCTGCTCTCATTTGTGGCCCTTTCCAAGTTACGTCCCACTTGAAGTTGAGGGTATGCATTTCTCCACAACAACTTCAGCATTTATTGTTTGTAGTTTTCTTGCTGATGGTTATTCTGACAAGTGTGAGCTGATACCTCTTTGTGGTTGAATTCGCGTGTGCCTCATAATCCGTTGAAATTGACCTTTAAGGCATGTCCATTTTATTTTTCAAGCTGTGATTACCCCTTAGTTCTTCAAAGTGTTCTCTTAAAGTATGTGTCACATTTTGAAATGTTTTGGCCATTACCTCCCTCAAGACATTTTGAGGGCAGGTTTCATTTACAGTTCTGCAGTACTTGTTCCTACGAAATGACCATTAGCACAGGCTTTAAAGCTGCTTTTGCAGCTAACTGCCAGAGGGTGGCAGCCCTTCTATGTTCCCCACCCTGGTAACTAGGGAAAAGCCCTTGCGGCCTGTGGTGTTTCTCGCTTATAAATTAGAGTGGAGTGTGCCCGGACAAACCCACACAAGCTGATGTCTCCTTACTTTAGTTGGATTTTTAAATTTGATTTTTATTTTTTATTGGAGTAATTTTCCACTGAGTACGTGGACCACTTCTACTTTGTGCATTCCTCGGTTGATGGACATTTTCATTGCTTCCAAGTGTTGGCGATGGTAAATATTGTTGGAGTGCAGGATTGCCAGCCTGTGACTTTTTGATTCTCATTTTCTCAGGTGATAGGCCCAGCAGTGGGTGTGATTGATTGACTGGTAGCCCCGTGTTTCCCTTTTCAAAGCACCTTCTTTGTGTTTACATTAGTGGCTCTTACCACGTCCCACTTAGAATCGAGGGTACGCATTTCTCCACAATCGATTTAGCGTTTATTGTTTGCAGCATTTATGCTAATGGCCCTCCTGGCTGCTGTGAGCTGATAGGGTTCTGTAATTTGGCTTTGCATGTCTTTGAAAATTCGTAAAACTCATCATTTTTCTCCGCCGTTTTCTTTTCTCTTAAAAAAAAGGAAACAATTGGGAGTACAATATAACTCTTGAAATTGTCTTCTTGGAAGGTTGCCCTCTTTTGAATTTTTTGGTCGATTTTCCACGCCAGAGTTTTTTTAGAGAGCAGGTGTCATTTCCCGAACTGCAAGTTTGGTGAATATTTCGTGACCTTTAGCAATGGGTTTAAAGCTGCTGTTGTGGGAAGTGGCCTCAAGGAGGCAGCATTTCTCCATTCCCAAATCTGGGTACTAGGGCAGCAGAGCCTTTCTGGAAGTTGTGTTCCTAGGTTGTAAATTACATTGGAATGTGCATGGAGAAACCCCCATAAGTTTATGTCTCATTATTTCTTCTTGGTTTTTAAAAGTGTTTTAATTGGAGTAAAGCTTAGAATATTGTTTGTCCTAGGTGGACACAATCTGGTTCATTTCTACATTATATATGTCTATTCACGTACAGATCCTCTTCCCATGTAAAATGTTACAGAGGGTTCCGCAGACCTCCCTTGCTATATGGTCGGTCTTTTTGAGATATGTATATAATATGTGTTTGTATACATATAGTAACACTAATCTTAATTTATCCATTCCCCCCACCTTTCCTTTTAGATGAGCATAGTTTGTTGTCTAAGTCTGTGAGTGTCTTTCTCTGTGGAAATATGTTCATTTGTGTCAGTTATTAGATAACGCCTATAAGTGATATCATAGAATATAGGTCTTTTACTTTCCGACTTACCTCATGTTTCGTGATTATCTCCAGACTCATTTGTGGTGCCTCAGAGAGCAACGGTTCATCGTTTTCCATGGCTAATATTCCATTGTGTGCATGGACCACTTCTTCTTTATCCATTCACCTCTTGTTGGATATTTTGATTGCTTCACTGTCTTGGCTATTGTGAATAAGGCTGCACTGCAGCTTTTGCGGCCTGTGTCTTCTCGATTCTTGTCTTCTCAGGTGAGAGGTCCATTGGTGCGCCTGCTGGATTGAGTGGTACCTCCATTTTTACTTTTCAACACAGCTCCTTTCTTTTCTCATTATTGGCTGTTACCCCTTTACGTCTCACCAGCAGGTAGAGGGGACACAGTTCTTTAAAACCCCTTCAGCATTTATTGTTTGTGGACTTTTTGCTGATGGTCAGTCGACGGGTGTAAGTTGAAACTTTTTGTAGATTAGATTGCATGGGTCTAACGCTCCCTGAGGTTGAGCTTTTATCCATTTTCCTTTTTTTTTTAAAGGGCGTGAGTAAAATTTAACTCTTCATACTCTCTTCTTGAAACATTTGCCTTTTTTGAATTTTTTTGTCCATACCCTACTTCAGCACAATTTTTTAGGCCAGGCGTCCTTTACAGCCCTGAGTCCTTGTGAATGTTAAGTGACCATTAGCTGTGAGTTTAAAGCTGCTCTTGCAGGAAACGGCCACAAGGTGGCAGCATTTCTCATTTACCAAATTTGGTAACTGGGGAAACAGAGCCTTAATGGAAGTGGTGTTCTAGGTTGTAAATTCGAATGGAATGTGCCAGGAAAAAAGCCCTTTAAGTTTATGTCTCGTTACTTCTTGTTCATATTTGTAATTTACTTTTTATTTTTTATCCCAGCAAATTTGATTACAATGGTTTGTTTGTTCTAGGTGTGCAAGATGTGGTTCTTTCTCACATATATGTGTATCTATTCTTCCTCGCATCCTTTTCCCACGTAGGTTATGGCACAATGTTGAGTAGTCTTCTCCTGGTCTTCCGTACGTCTTTGGTGATTATATATTTCACATGGTTTGTATATCTCTGTTAACCCCATTATGGTAATGTATCCAATCCTCATCCCTTTCTATTGGGTGAACCGTAAGTTTTTTTAATGAATCTGTGATTGCCTTTCTCTGTGGAAATATCCTCATTGGTATCAATTTTTAAGTAACTCCTAACAGTGATATGATAGGATATGTGTCTTTTGCTATCTCACTTACTACAGGTGGCGTGATTACGTCTAGACTCATCTATGGTGCTGCAAATGGCATTGTTTCATTTTTTTTCACTAGCGAATATTCCATCTGTACATGGAGGAGTTCTTCTTTGTCCACCCATCTGTTGGTGGACTTTTTGGTTACTTTCGTATCTTGGCTATTGTAATACTGTGCAATGCAGGTTTGCCTGCCTGTGTCTTTCCAATTCTCTCTTCTTAGATTATAGGTCGAGGAGTGGGCCTGCTGGATCATACGGTAGCTCAATGTTGACCTTTGTAAGGCACCTCCATTCTGCTCTCATTTGTGGCCCTTTCCAAGTTACGTCCCACTTGAAGTTGAGGGTATGCATTTCTCCACAACAACTTCAGCATTTATTGTTTGTAGTTTTCTTGCTGATGGTTATTCTGACAAGTGTGAGCTGATACCTCTTTGTGGTTGAATTCGCGTGTGCCTCATAATCCGTTGAAATTGACCTTTAAGGCATGTCCATTTTATTTTTCAAGCTGTGATTACCCCTTAGTTCTTCAAAGTGTTCTCTTAAAGTATGTGTCACATTTTGAAATGTTTTGGCCATTACCTCCCTCAAGACATTTTGAGGGCAGGTTTCATTTACAGTTCTGCAGTACTTGTTCCTACGAAATGACCATTAGCACAGGCTTTAAAGCTGCTTTTGCAGCTAACTGCCAGAGGGTGGCAGCCCTTCTATGTTCCCCACCCTGGTAACTAGGGAAAAGCCCTTGCGGCCTGTGGTGTTTCTCGCTTATAAATTAGAGTGGAGTGTGCCCGGACAAACCCACACAAGCTGATGTCTCCTTACTTTAGTTGGATTTTTAAATTTGATTTTTATTTTTTATTGGAGTAATTTTCCACTGAGTACGTGGACCACTTCTACTTTGTGCATTCCTCGGTTGATGGACATTTTCATTGCTTCCAAGTGTTGGCGATGGTAAATATTGTTGGAGTGCAGGATTGCCAGCCTGTGACTTTTTGATTCTCATTTTCTCAGGTGATAGGCCCAGCAGTGGGTGTGATTGATTGACTGGTAGCCCCGTGTTTCCCTTTTCAAAGCACCTTCTTTGTGTTTACATTAGTGGCTCTTACCACGTCCCACTTAGAATCGAGGGTACGCATTTCTCCACAATCGATTTAGCGTTTATTGTTTGCAGCATTTATGCTAATGGCCCTCCTGGCTGCTGTGAGCTGATAGGGTTCTGTAATTTGGCTTTGCATGTCTTTGAAAATTCGTAAAACTCATCATTTTTCTCCGCCGTTTTCTTTTCTCTTAAAAAAAAGGAAACAATTGGGAGTACAATATAACTCTTGAAATTGTCTTCTTGGAAGGTTGCCCTCTTTTGAATTTTTTGGTCGATTTTCCACGCCAGAGTTTTTTTAGAGAGCAGGTGTCATTTCCCGAACTGCAAGTTTGGTGAATATTTCGTGACCTTTAGCAATGGGTTTAAAGCTGCTGTTGTGGGAAGTGGCCTCAAGGAGGCAGCATTTCTCCATTCCCAAATCTGGGTACTAGGGCAGCAGAGCCTTTCTGGAAGTTGTGTTCCTAGGTTGTAAATTACATTGGAATGTGCATGGAGAAACCCCCATAAGTTTATGTCTCATTATTTCTTCTTGGTTTTTAAAAGTGTTTTAATTGGAGTAAAGCTTAGAATATTGTTTGTCCTAGGTGGACACAATCTGGTTCATTTCTACATTATATATGTCTATTCACGTACAGATCCTCTTCCCATGTAAAATGTTACAGAGGGTTCCGCAGACCTCCCTTGCTATATGGTCGGTCTTTTTGAGATATGTATATAATATGTGTTTGTATACATATAGTAACACTAATCTTAATTTATCCATTCCCCCCACCTTTCCTTTTAGATGAGCATAGTTTGTTGTCTAAGTCTGTGAGTGTCTTTCTCTGTGGAAATATGTTCATTTGTGTCAGTTATTAGATAACGCCTATAAGTGATATCATAGAATATAGGTCTTTTACTTTCCGACTTACCTCATGTTTCGTGATTATCTCCAGACTCATTTGTGGTGCCTCAGAGAGCAACGGTTCATCGTTTTCCATGGCTAATATTCCATTGTGTGCATGGACCACTTCTTCTTTATCCATTCACCTCTTGTTGGATATTTTGATTGCTTCACTGTCTTGGCTATTGTGAATAAGGCTGCACTGCAGCTTTTGCGGCCTGTGTCTTCTCGATTCTTGTCTTCTCAGGTGAGAGGTCCATTGGTGCGCCTGCTGGATTGAGTGGTACCTCCATTTTTACTTTTCAACACAGCTCCTTTCTTTTCTCATTATTGGCTGTTACCCCTTTACGTCTCACCAGCAGGTAGAGGGGACACAGTTCTTTAAAACCCCTTCAGCATTTATTGTTTGTGGACTTTTTGCTGATGGTCAGTCGACGGGTGTAAGTTGAAACTTTTTGTAGATTAGATTGCATGGGTCTAACGCTCCCTGAGGTTGAGCTTTTATCCATTTTCCTTTTTTTTTTAAAGGGCGTGAGTAAAATTTAACTCTTCATACTCTCTTCTTGAAACATTTGCCTTTTTTGAATTTTTTTGTCCATACCCTACTTCAGCACAATTTTTTAGGCCAGGCGTCCTTTACAGCCCTGAGTCCTTGTGAATGTTAAGTGACCATTAGCTGTGAGTTTAAAGCTGCTCTTGCAGGAAACGGCCACAAGGTGGCAGCATTTCTCATTTACCAAATTTGGTAACTGGGGAAACAGAGCCTTAATGGAAGTGGTGTTCTAGGTTGTAAATTCGAATGGAATGTGCCAGGAAAAAAGCCCTTTAAGTTTATGTCTCGTTACTTCTTGTTCATATTTGTAATTTACTTTTTATTTTTTATCCCAGCAAATTTGATTACAATGGTTTGTTTGTTCTAGGTGTGCAAGATGTGGTTCTTTCTCACATATATGTGTATCTATTCTTCCTCGCATCCTTTTCCCACGTAGGTTATGGCACAATGTTGAGTAGTCTTCTCCTGGTCTTCCGTACGTCTTTGGTGATTATATATTTCACATGGTTTGTATATCTCTGTTAACCCCAATATGGTAATGTATCCAATCCTCATCCCTTTCTATTGGGTGAACCGTAAGTTTTTTTAATGAATCTGTGATTGCCTTTCTCTGTGGAAATATCCTCATTGGTATCAATTTTTAAGTAACTCCTAACAGTGATATGATAGGATATGTGTCTTTTGCTATCTCACTTACTACAGGTGGCGTGATTACGTCTAGACTCATCTATGGTGCTGCAAATGGCATTGTTTCATTTTTTTTCACTAGCGAATATTCCATCTGTACATGGAGGAGTTCTTCTTTGTCCACCCATCTGTTGGTGGACTTTTTGGTTACTTTCGTATCTTGGCTATTGTAATACTGTGCAATGCAGGTTTGCCTGCCTGTGTCTTTCCAATTCTCTCTTCTTAGATTATAGGTCGAGGAGTGGGCCTGCTGGATCATACGGTAGCTCAATGTTGACCTTTGTAAGGCACCTCCATTCTGCTCTCATTTGTGGCCCTTTCCAAGTTACGTCCCACTTGAAGTTGAGGGTATGCATTTCTCCACAACAACTTCAGCATTTATTGTTTGTAGTTTTCTTGCTGATGGTTATTCTGACAAGTGTGAGCTGATACCTCTTTGTGGTTGAATTCGCGTGTGCCTCATAATCCGTTGAAATTGACCTTTAAGGCATGTCCATTTTATTTTTCAAGCTGTGATTACCCCTTAGTTCTTCAAAGTGTTCTCTTAAAGTATGTGTCACATTTTGAAATGTTTTGGCCATTACCTCCCTCAAGACATTTTGAGGGCAGGTTTCATTTACAGTTCTGCAGTACTTGTTCCTACGAAATGACCATTAGCACAGGCTTTAAAGCTGCTTTTGCAGCTAACTGCCAGAGGGTGGCAGCCCTTCTATGTTCCCCACCCTGGTAACTAGGGAAAAGCCCTTGCGGCCTGTGGTGTTTCTCGCTTATAAATTAGAGTGGAGTGTGCCCGGACAAACCCACACAAGCTGATGTCTCCTTACTTTAGTTGGATTTTTAAATTTGATTTTTATTTTTTATTGGAGTAATTTTCCACTGAGTACGTGGACCACTTCTACTTTGTGCATTCCTCGGTTGATGGACATTTTCATTGCTTCCAAGTGTTGGCGATGGTAAATATTGTTGGAGTGCAGGATTGCCAGCCTGTGACTTTTTGATTCTCATTTTCTCAGGTGATAGGCCCAGCAGTGGGTGTGATTGATTGACTGGTAGCCCCGTGTTTCCCTTTTCAAAGCACCTTCTTTGTGTTTACATTAGTGGCTCTTACCACGTCCCACTTAGAATCGAGGGTACGCATTTCTCCACAATCGATTTAGCGTTTATTGTTTGCAGCATTTATGCTAATGGCCCTCCTGGCTGCTGTGAGCTGATAGGGTTCTGTAATTTGGCTTTGCATGTCTTTGAAAATTCGTAAAACTCATCATTTTTCTCCGCCGTTTTCTTTTCTCTTAAAAAAAAGGAAACAATTGGGAGTACAATATAACTCTTGAAATTGTCTTCTTGGAAGGTTGCCCTCTTTTGAATTTTTTGGTCGATTTTCCACGCCAGAGTTTTTTTAGAGAGCAGGTGTCATTTCCCGAACTGCAAGTTTGGTGAATATTTCGTGACCTTTAGCAATGGGTTTAAAGCTGCTGTTGTGGGAAGTGGCCTCAAGGAGGCAGCATTTCTCCATTCCCAAATCTGGGTACTAGGGCAGCAGAGCCTTTCTGGAAGTTGTGTTCCTAGGTTGTAAATTACATTGGAATGTGCATGGAGAAACCCCCATAAGTTTATGTCTCATTATTTCTTCTTGGTTTTTAAAAGTGTTTTAATTGGAGTAAAGCTTAGAATATTGTTTGTCCTAGGTGGACACAATCTGGTTCATTTCTACATTATATATGTCTATTCACGTACAGATCCTCTTCCCATGTAAAATGTTACAGAGGGTTCCGCAGACCTCCCTTGCTATATGGTCGGTCTTTTTGAGATATGTATATAATATGTGTTTGTATACATATAGTAACACTAATCTTAATTTATCCATTCCCCCCACCTTTCCTTTTAGATGAGCATAGTTTGTTGTCTAAGTCTGTGAGTGTCTTTCTCTGTGGAAATATGTTCATTTGTGTCAGTTATTAGATAACGCCTATAAGTGATATCATAGAATATAGGTCTTTTACTTTCCGACTTACCTCATGTTTCGTGATTATCTCCAGACTCATTTGTGGTGCCTCAGAGAGCAACGGTTCATCGTTTTCCATGGCTAATATTCCATTGTGTGCATGGACCACTTCTTCTTTATCCATTCACCTCTTGTTGGATATTTTGATTGCTTCACTGTCTTGGCTATTGTGAATAAGGCTGCACTGCAGCTTTTGCGGCCTGTGTCTTCTCGATTCTTGTCTTCTCAGGTGAGAGGTCCATTGGTGCGCCTGCTGGATTGAGTGGTACCTCCATTTTTACTTTTCAACACAGCTCCTTTCTTTTCTCATTATTGGCTGTTACCCCTTTACGTCTCACCAGCAGGTAGAGGGGACACAGTTCTTTAAAACCCCTTCAGCATTTATTGTTTGTGGACTTTTTGCTGATGGTCAGTCGACGGGTGTAAGTTGAAACTTTTTGTAGATTAGATTGCATGGGTCTAACGCTCCCTGAGGTTGAGCTTTTATCCATTTTCCTTTTTTTTTTAAAGGGCGTGAGTAAAATTTAACTCTTCATACTCTCTTCTTGAAACATTTGCCTTTTTTGAATTTTTTTGTCCATACCCTACTTCAGCACAATTTTTTAGGCCAGGCGTCCTTTACAGCCCTGAGTCCTTGTGAATGTTAAGTGACCATTAGCTGTGAGTTTAAAGCTGCTCTTGCAGGAAACGGCCACAAGGTGGCAGCATTTCTCATTTACCAAATTTGGTAACTGGGGAAACAGAGCCTTAATGGAAGTGGTGTTCTAGGTTGTAAATTCGAATGGAATGTGCCAGGAAAAAAGCCCTTTAAGTTTATGTCTCGTTACTTCTTGTTCATATTTGTAATTTACTTTTTATTTTTTATCCCAGCAAATTTGATTACAATGGTTTGTTTGTTCTAGGTGTGCAAGATGTGGTTCTTTCTCACATATATGTGTATCTATTCTTCCTCGCATCCTTTTCCCACGTAGGTTATGGCACAATGTTGAGTAGTCTTCTCCTGGTCTTCCGTACGTCTTTGGTGATTATATATTTCACATGGTTTGTATATCTCTGTTAACCCCAATATGGTAATGTATCCAATCCTCATCCCTTTCTATTGGGTGAACCGTAAGTTTTTTTAATGAATCTGTGATTGCCTTTCTCTGTGGAAATATCCTCATTGGTATCAATTTTTAAGTAACTCCTAACAGTGATATGATAGGATATGTGTCTTTTGCTATCTCACTTACTACAGGTGGCGTGATTACGTCTAGACTCATCTATGGTGCTGCAAATGGCATTGTTTCATTTTTTTTCACTAGCGAATATTCCATCTGTACATGGAGGAGTTCTTCTTTGTCCACCCATCTGTTGGTGGACTTTTTGGTTACTTTCGTATCTTGGCTATTGTAATACTGTGCAATGCAGGTTTGCCTGCCTGTGTCTTTCCAATTCTCTCTTCTTAGATTATAGGTCGAGGAGTGGGCCTGCTGGATCATACGGTAGCTCAATGTTGACCTTTGTAAGGCACCTCCATTCTGCTCTCATTTGTGGCCCTTTCCAAGTTACGTCCCACTTGAAGTTGAGGGTATGCATTTCTCCACAACAACTTCAGCATTTATTGTTTGTAGTTTTCTTGCTGATGGTTATTCTGACAAGTGTGAGCTGATACCTCTTTGTGGTTGAATTCGCGTGTGCCTCATAATCCGTTGAAATTGACCTTTAAGGCATGTCCATTTTATTTTTCAAGCTGTGATTACCCCTTAGTTCTTCAAAGTGTTCTCTTAAAGTATGTGTCACATTTTGAAATGTTTTGGCCATTACCTCCCTCAAGACATTTTGAGGGCAGGTTTCATTTACAGTTCTGCAGTACTTGTTCCTACGAAATGACCATTAGCACAGGCTTTAAAGCTGCTTTTGCAGCTAACTGCCAGAGGGTGGCAGCCCTTCTATGTTCCCCACCCTGGTAACTAGGGAAAAGCCCTTGCGGCCTGTGGTGTTTCTCGCTTATAAATTAGAGTGGAGTGTGCCCGGACAAACCCACACAAGCTGATGTCTCCTTACTTTAGTTGGATTTTTAAATTTGATTTTTATTTTTTATTGGAGTAATTTTCCACTGAGTACGTGGACCACTTCTACTTTGTGCATTCCTCGGTTGATGGACATTTTCATTGCTTCCAAGTGTTGGCGATGGTAAATATTGTTGGAGTGCAGGATTGCCAGCCTGTGACTTTTTGATTCTCATTTTCTCAGGTGATAGGCCCAGCAGTGGGTGTGATTGATTGACTGGTAGCCCCGTGTTTCCCTTTTCAAAGCACCTTCTTTGTGTTTACATTAGTGGCTCTTACCACGTCCCACTTAGAATCGAGGGTACGCATTTCTCCACAATCGATTTAGCGTTTATTGTTTGCAGCATTTATGCTAATGGCCCTCCTGGCTGCTGTGAGCTGATAGGGTTCTGTAATTTGGCTTTGCATGTCTTTGAAAATTCGTAAAACTCATCATTTTTCTCCGCCGTTTTCTTTTCTCTTAAAAAAAAGGAAACAATTGGGAGTACAATATAACTCTTGAAATTGTCTTCTTGGAAGGTTGCCCTCTTTTGAATTTTTTGGTCGATTTTCCACGCCAGAGTTTTTTTAGAGAGCAGGTGTCATTTCCCGAACTGCAAGTTTGGTGAATATTTCGTGACCTTTAGCAATGGGTTTAAAGCTGCTGTTGTGGGAAGTGGCCTCAAGGAGGCAGCATTTCTCCATTCCCAAATCTGGGTACTAGGGCAGCAGAGCCTTTCTGGAAGTTGTGTTCCTAGGTTGTAAATTACATTGGAATGTGCATGGAGAAACCCCCATAAGTTTATGTCTCATTATTTCTTCTTGGTTTTTAAAAGTGTTTTAATTGGAGTAAAGCTTAGAATATTGTTTGTCCTAGGTGGACACAATCTGGTTCATTTGTACATTATATATGTCTATTCAAGTACAGATCCTCTTCCCATGTAAAATGTTACAGAGGGTTCCGCAGACCTCCCTTGCTATATGGTCGGTCTTTTTGAGATATGTATATAATATGTGTTTGTATACATATAGTAACACTAATCTTAATTTATCCATTCCCCCCACCTTTCCTTTAAGATGAGCATAGTTTGTTGTCTAAGTCTGTGAGTGTCTTTCTCTGTGGAAATATGTTCATTTGTGTCAGTTATTAGATAACGCCTATAAGTGATATCATAGAATATAGGTCTTTTACTTTCCGACTTACCTCATGTTTCGTGATTATCTCCAGACTCATTTGTGGTGCCTCAGAGAGCAACGGTTCATCGTTTTCCATGGCTAATATTCCATTGTGTGCATGGACCACTTCTTCTTTATCCATTCACCTCTTGTTGGATATTTTGATTGCTTCACTGTCTTGGCTATTGTGAATAAGGCTGCACTGCAGCTTTTGCGGCCTGTGTCTTCTCGATTCTTGTCTTCTCAGGTGAGAGGTCCATTGGTGCGCCTGCTGGATTGAGTGGTACCTCCATTTTTACTTTTCAACACAGCTCCTTTCTTTTCTCATTATTGGCTGTTACCCCTTTACGTCTCACCAGCAGGTAGAGGGGACACAGTTCTTTAAAACCCCTTCAGCATTTATTGTTTGTGGACTTTTTGCTGATGGTCAGTCGACGGGTGTAAGTTGAAACTTTTTGTAGATTAGATTGCATGGGTCTAACGCTCCCTGAGGTTGAGCTTTTATCCATTTTCCTTTTTTTTTTAAAGGGCGTGAGTAAAATTTAACTCTTCATACTCTCTTCTTGAAACATTTGCCTTTTTTGAATTTTTTTGTCCATACCCTACTTCAGCACAATTTTTTAGGCCAGGCGTCCTTTACAGCCCTGAGTCCTTGTGAATGTTAAGTGACCATTAGCTGTGAGTTTAAAGCTGCTCTTGCAGGAAACGGCCACAAGGTGGCAGCATTTCTCATTTACCAAATTTGGTAACTGGGGAAACAGAGCCTTAATGGAAGTGGTGTTCTAGGTTGTAAATTCGAATGGAATGTGCCAGGAAAAAAGCCCTTTAAGTTTATGTCTCGTTACTTCTTGTTCATATTTGTAATTTACTTTTTATTTTTTATCCCAGCAAATTTGATTACAATGGTTTGTTTGTTCTAGGTGTGCAAGATGTGGTTCTTTCTCACATATATGTGTATCTATTCTTCCTCGCATCCTTTTCCCACGTAGGTTATGGCACAATGTTGAGTAGTCTTCTCCTGGTCTTCCGTACGTCTTTGGTGATTATATATTTCACATGGTTTGTATATCTCTGTTAACCCCAATATGGTAATGTATCCAATCCTCATCCCTTTCTATTGGGTGAACCGTAAGTTTTTTTAATGAATCTGTGATTGCCTTTCTCTGTGGAAATATCCTCATTGGTATCAATTTTTAAGTAACTCCTAACAGTGATATGATAGGATATGTGTCTTTTGCTATCTCACTTACTACAGGTGGCGTGATTACGTCTAGACTCATCTATGGTGCTGCAAATGGCATTGTTTCATTTTTTTTCACTAGCGAATATTCCATCTGTACATGGAGGAGTTCTTCTTTGTCCACCCATCTGTTGGTGGACTTTTTGGTTACTTTCGTATCTTGGCTATTGTAATACTGTGCAATGCAGGTTTGCCTGCCTGTGTCTTTCCAATTCTCTCTTCTTAGATTATAGGTCGAGGAGTGGGCCTGCTGGATCATACGGTAGCTCAATGTTGACCTTTGTAAGGCACCTCCATTCTGCTCTCATTTGTGGCCCTTTCCAAGTTACGTCCCACTTGAAGTTGAGGGTATGCATTTCTCCACAACAACTTCAGCATTTATTGTTTGTAGTTTTCTTGCTGATGGTTATTCTGACAAGTGTGAGCTGATACCTCTTTGTGGTTGAATTCGCGTGTGCCTCATAATCCGTTGAAATTGACCTTTAAGGCATGTCCATTTTATTTTTCAAGCTGTGATTACCCCTTAGTTCTTCAAAGTGTTCTCTTAAAGTATGTGTCACATTTTGAAATGTTTTGGCCATTACCTCCCTCAAGACATTTTGAGGGCAGGTTTCATTTACAGTTCTGCAGTACTTGTTCCTACGAAATGACCATTAGCACAGGCTTTAAAGCTGCTTTTGCAGCTAACTGCCAGAGGGTGGCAGCCCTTCTATGTTCCCCACCCTGGTAACTAGGGAAAAGCCCTTGCGGCCTGTGGTGTTTCTCGCTTATAAATTAGAGTGGAGTGTGCCCGGACAAACCCACACAAGCTGATGTCTCCTTACTTTAGTTGGATTTTTAAATTTGATTTTTATTTTTTATTGGAGTAATTTTCCACTGAGTACGTGGACCACTTCTACTTTGTGCATTCCTCGGTTGATGGACATTTTCATTGCTTCCAAGTGTTGGCGATGGTAAATATTGTTGGAGTGCAGGATTGCCAGCCTGTGACTTTTTGATTCTCATTTTCTCAGGTGATAGGCCCAGCAGTGGGTGTGATTGATTGACTGGTAGCCCCGTGTTTCCCTTTTCAAAGCACCTTCTTTGTGTTTACATTAGTGGCTCTTACCACGTCCCACTTAGAATCGAGGGTACGCATTTCTCCACAATCGATTTAGCGTTTATTGTTTGCAGCATTTATGCTAATGGCCCTCCTGGCTGCTGTGAGCTGATAGGGTTCTGTAATTTGGCTTTGCATGTCTTTGAAAATTCGTAAAACTCATCATTTTTCTCCGCCGTTTTCTTTTCTCTTAAAAAAAAGGAAACAATTGGGAGTACAATATAACTCTTGAAATTGTCTTCTTGGAAGGTTGCCCTCTTTTGAATTTTTTGGTCGATTTTCCACGCCAGAGTTTTTTTAGAGAGCAGGTGTCATTTCCCGAACTGCAAGTTTGGTGAATATTTCGTGACCTTTAGCAATGGGTTTAAAGCTGCTGTTGTGGGAAGTGGCCTCAAGGAGGCAGCATTTCTCCATTCCCAAATCTGGGTACTAGGGCAGCAGAGCCTTTCTGGAAGTTGTGTTCCTAGGTTGTAAATTACATTGGAATGTGCATGGAGAAACCCCCATAAGTTTATGTCTCATTATTTCTTCTTGGTTTTTAAAAGTGTTTTAATTGGAGTAAAGCTTAGAATATTGTTTGTCCTAGGTGGACACAATCTGGTTCATTTGTACATTATATATGTCTATTCAAGTACAGATCCTCTTCCCATGTAAAATGTTACAGAGGGTTCCGCAGACCTCCCTTGCTATATGGTCGGTCTTTTTGAGATATGTATATAATATGCGTTTGTATACATATAGTAACACTAATCTTAATTTATCCATTCCCCCCACCTTTCCTTTAAGATGAGCATAGTTTGTTGTCTAAGTCTGTGAGTGTCTTTCTCTGTGGAAATATGTTCATTTGTGTCAGTTATTAGATAACGCCTATAAGTGATATCATAGAATATAGGTCTTTTACTTTCCGACTTACCTCATGTTTCGTGATTATCTCCAGACTCATTTGTGGTGCCTCAGAGAGCAACGGTTCATCGTTTTCCATGGCTAATATTCCATTGTGTGCATGGACCACTTCTTCTTTATCCATTCACCTCTTGTTGGATATTTTGATTGCTTCACTGTCTTGGCTATTGTGAATAAGGCTGCACTGCAGCTTTTGCGGCCTGTGTCTTCTCGATTCTTGTCTTCTCAGGTGAGAGGTCCATTGGTGCGCCTGCTGGATTGAGTGGTACCTCCATTTTTACTTTTCAACACAGCTCCTTTCTTTTCTCATTATTGGCTGTTACCCCTTTACGTCTCACCAGCAGGTAGAGGGGACACAGTTCTTTAAAACCCCTTCAGCATTTATTGTTTGTGGACTTTTTGCTGATGGTCAGTCGACGGGTGTAAGTTGAAACTTTTTGTAGATTAGATTGCATGGGTCTAACGCTCCCTGAGGTTGAGCTTTTATCCATTTTCCTTTTTTTTTTAAAGGGCGTGAGTAAAATTTAACTCTTCATACTCTCTTCTTGAAACATTTGCCTTTTTTGAATTTTTTTGTCCATACCCTACTTCAGCACAATTTTTTAGGCCAGGCGTCCTTTACAGCCCTGAGTCCTTGTGAATGTTAAGTGACCATTAGCTGTGAGTTTAAAGCTGCTCTTGCAGGAAACGGCCACAAGGTGGCAGCATTTCTCATTTACCAAATTTGGTAACTGGGGAAACAGAGCCTTAATGGAAGTGGTGTTCTAGGTTGTAAATTCGAATGGAATGTGCCAGGAAAAAAGCCCTTTAAGTTTATGTCTCGTTACTTCTTGTTCATATTTGTAATTTACTTTTTATTTTTTATCCCAGCAAATTTGATTACAATGGTTTGTTTGTTCTAGGTGTGCAAGATGTGGTTCTTTCTCACATATATGTGTATCTATTCTTCCTCGCATCCTTTTCCCACGTAGGTTATGGCACAATGTTGAGTAGTCTTCTCCTGGTCTTCCGTACGTCTTTGGTGATTATATATTTCACATGGTTTGTATATCTCTGTTAACCCCAATATGGTAATGTATCCAATCCTCATCCCTTTCTATTGGGTGAACCGTAAGTTTTTTTAATGAATCTGTGATTGCCTTTCTCTGTGGAAATATCCTCATTGGTATCAATTTTTAAGTAACTCCTAACAGTGATATGATAGGATATGTGTCTTTTGCTATCTCACTTACTACAGGTGGCGTGATTACGTCTAGACTCATCTATGGTGCTGCAAATGGCATTGTTTCATTTTTTTTCACTAGCGAATATTCCATCTGTACATGGAGGAGTTCTTCTTTGTCCACCCATCTGTTGGTGGACTTTTTGGTTACTTTCGTATCTTGGCTATTGTAATACTGTGCAATGCAGGTTTGCCTGCCTGTGTCTTTCCAATTCTCTCTTCTTAGATTATAGGTCGAGGAGTGGGCCTGCTGGATCATACGGTAGCTCAATGTTGACCTTTGTAAGGCACCTCCATTCTGCTCTCATTTGTGGCCCTTTCCAAGTTACGTCCCACTTGAAGTTGAGGGTATGCATTTCTCCACAACAACTTCAGCATTTATTGTTTGTAGTTTTCTTGCTGATGGTTATTCTGACAAGTGTGAGCTGATACCTCTTTGTGGTTGAATTCGCGTGTGCCTCATAATCCGTTGAAATTGACCTTTAAGGCATGTCCATTTTATTTTTCAAGCTGTGATTACCCCTTAGTTCTTCAAAGTGTTCTCTTAAAGTATGTGTCACATTTTGAAATGTTTTGGCCATTACCTCCCTCAAGACATTTTGAGGGCAGGTTTCATTTACAGTTCTGCAGTACTTGTTCCTACGAAATGACCATTAGCACAGGCTTTAAAGCTGCTTTTGCAGCTAACTGCCAGAGGGTGGCAGCCCTTCTATGTTCCCCACCCTGGTAACTAGGGAAAAGCCCTTGCGGCCTGTGGTGTTTCTCGCTTATAAATTAGAGTGGAGTGTGCCCGGACAAACCCACACAAGCTGATGTCTCCTTACTTTAGTTGGATTTTTAAATTTGATTTTTATTTTTTATTGGAGTAATTTTCCACTGAGTACGTGGACCACTTCTACTTTGTGCATTCCTCGGTTGATGGACATTTTCATTGCTTCCAAGTGTTGGCGATGGTAAATATTGTTGGAGTGCAGGATTGCCAGCCTGTGACTTTTTGATTCTCATTTTCTCAGGTGATAGGCCCAGCAGTGGGTGTGATTGATTGACTGGTAGCCCCGTGTTTCCCTTTTCAAAGCACCTTCTTTGTGTTTACATTAGTGGCTCTTACCACGTCCCACTTAGAATCGAGGGTACGCATTTCTCCACAATCGATTTAGCGTTTATTGTTTGCAGCATTTATGCTAATGGCCCTCCTGGCTGCTGTGAGCTGATAGGGTTCTGTAATTTGGCTTTGCATGTCTTTGAAAATTCGTAAAACTCATCATTTTTCTCCGCCGTTTTCTTTTCTCTTAAAAAAAAGGAAACAATTGGGAGTACAATATAACTCTTGAAATTGTCTTCTTGGAAGGTTGCCCTCTTTTGAATTTTTTGGTCGATTTTCCACGCCAGAGTTTTTTTAGAGAGCAGGTGTCATTTCCCGAACTGCAAGTTTGGTGAATATTTCGTGACCTTTAGCAATGGGTTTAAAGCTGCTGTTGTGGGAAGTGGCCTCAAGGAGGCAGCATTTCTCCATTCCCAAATCTGGGTACTAGGGCAGCAGAGCCTTTCTGGAAGTTGTGTTCCTAGGTTGTAAATTACATTGGAATGTGCATGGAGAAACCCCCATAAGTTTATGTCTCATTATTTCTTCTTGGTTTTTAAAAGTGTTTTAATTGGAGTAAAGCTTAGAATATTGTTTGTCCTAGGTGGACACAATCTGGTTCATTTCTACATTATATATGTCTATTCACGTACAGATCCTCTTCCCATGTAAAATGTTACAGAGGGTTCCGCAGACCTCCCTTGCTATATGGTCGGTCTTTTTGAGATATGTATATAATATGCGTTTGTATACATATAGTAACACTAATCTTAATTTATCCATTCCCCCCACCTTTCCTTTTAGATGAGCATAGTTTGTTGTCTAAGTCTGTGAGTGTCTTTCTCTGTGGAAATATGTTCATTTGTGTCAGTTATTAGATAACGCCTATAAGTGATATCATAGAATATAGGTCTTTTACTTTCCGACTTACCTCATGTTTCGTGATTATCTCCAGACTCATTTGTGGTGCCTCAGAGAGCAACGGTTCATCGTTTTCCATGGCTAATATTCCATTGTGTGCATGGACCACTTCTTCTTTATCCATTCACCTCTTGTTGGATATTTTGATTGCTTCACTGTCTTGGCTATTGTGAATAAGGCTGCACTGCAGCTTTTGCGGCCTGTGTCTTCTCGATTCTTGTCTTCTCAGGTGAGAGGTCCATTGGTGCGCCTGCTGGATTGAGTGGTACCTCCATTTTTACTTTTCAACACAGCTCCTTTCTTTTCTCATTATTGGCTGTTACCCCTTTACGTCTCACCAGCAGGTAGAGGGGACACAGTTCTTTAAAACCCCTTCAGCATTTATTGTTTGTGGACTTTTTGCTGATGGTCAGTCGACGGGTGTAAGTTGAAACTTTTTGTAGATTAGATTGCATGGGTCTAACGCTCCCTGAGGTTGAGCTTTTATCCATTTTCCTTTTTTTTTTAAAGGGCGTGAGTAAAATTTAACTCTTCATACTCTCTTCTTGAAACATTTGCCTTTTTTGAATTTTTTTGTCCATACCCTACTTCAGCACAATTTTTTAGGCCAGGCGTCCTTTACAGCCCTGAGTCCTTGTGAATGTTAAGTGACCATTAGCTGTGAGTTTAAAGCTGCTCTTGCAGGAAACGGCCACAAGGTGGCAGCATTTCTCATTTACCAAATTTGGTAACTGGGGAAACAGAGCCTTAATGGAAGTGGTGTTCTAGGTTGTAAATTCGAATGGAATGTGCCAGGAAAAAAGCCCTTTAAGTTTATGTCTCGTTACTTCTTGTTCATATTTGTAATTTACTTTTTATTTTTTATCCCAGCAAATTTGATTACAATGGTTTGTTTGTTCTAGGTGTGCAAGATGTGGTTCTTTCTCACATATATGTGTATCTATTCTTCCTCGCATCCTTTTCCCACGTAGGTTATGGCACAATGTTGAGTAGTCTTCTCCTGGTCTTCCGTACGTCTTTGGTGATTATATATTTCACATGGTTTGTATATCTCTGTTAACCCCAATATGGTAATGTATCCAATCCTCATCCCTTTCTATTGGGTGAACCGTAAGTTTTTTTAATGAATCTGTGATTGCCTTTCTCTGTGGAAATATCCTCATTGGTATCAATTTTTAAGTAACTCCTAACAGTGATATGATAGGATATGTGTCTTTTGCTATCTCACTTACTACAGGTGGCGTGATTACGTCTAGACTCATCTATGGTGCTGCAAATGGCATTGTTTCATTTTTTTTCACTAGCGAATATTCCATCTGTACATGGAGGAGTTCTTCTTTGTCCACCCATCTGTTGGTGGACTTTTTGGTTACTTTCGTATCTTGGCTATTGTAATACTGTGCAATGCAGGTTTGCCTGCCTGTGTCTTTCCAATTCTCTCTTCTTAGATTATAGGTCGAGGAGTGGGCCTGCTGGATCATACGGTAGCTCAATGTTGACCTTTGTAAGGCACCTCCATTCTGCTCTCATTTGTGGCCCTTTCCAAGTTACGTCCCACTTGAAGTTGAGGGTATGCATTTCTCCACAACAACTTCAGCATTTATTGTTTGTAGTTTTCTTGCTGATGGTTATTCTGACAAGTGTGAGCTGATACCTCTTTGTGGTTGAATTCGCGTGTGCCTCATAATCCGTTGAAATTGACCTTTAAGGCATGTCCATTTTATTTTTCAAGCTGTGATTACCCCTTAGTTCTTCAAAGTGTTCTCTTAAAGTATGTGTCACATTTTGAAATGTTTTGGCCATTACCTCCCTCAAGACATTTTGAGGGCAGGTTTCATTTACAGTTCTGCAGTACTTGTTCCTACGAAATGACCATTAGCACAGGCTTTAAAGCTGCTTTTGCAGCTAACTGCCAGAGGGTGGCAGCCCTTCTATGTTCCCCACCCTGGTAACTAGGGAAAAGCCCTTGCGGCCTGTGGTGTTTCTCGCTTATAAATTAGAGTGGAGTGTGCCCGGACAAACCCACACAAGCTGATGTCTCCTTACTTTAGTTGGATTTTTAAATTTGATTTTTATTTTTTATTGGAGTAATTTTCCACTGAGTACGTGGACCACTTCTACTTTGTGCATTCCTCGGTTGATGGACATTTTCATTGCTTCCAAGTGTTGGCGATGGTAAATATTGTTGGAGTGCAGGATTGCCAGCCTGTGACTTTTTGATTCTCATTTTCTCAGGTGATAGGCCCAGCAGTGGGTGTGATTGATTGACTGGTAGCCCCGTGTTTCCCTTTTCAAAGCACCTTCTTTGTGTTTACATTAGTGGCTCTTACCACGTCCCACTTAGAATCGAGGGTACGCATTTCTCCACAATCGATTTAGCGTTTATTGTTTGCAGCATTTATGCTAATGGCCCTCCTGGCTGCTGTGAGCTGATAGGGTTCTGTAATTTGGCTTTGCATGTCTTTGAAAATTCGTAAAACTCATCATTTTTCTCCGCCGTTTTCTTTTCTCTTAAAAAAAAGGAAACAATTGGGAGTACAATATAACTCTTGAAATTGTCTTCTTGGAAGGTTGCCCTCTTTTGAATTTTTTGGTCGATTTTCCACGCCAGAGTTTTTTTAGAGAGCAGGTGTCATTTCCCGAACTGCAAGTTTGGTGAATATTTCGTGACCTTTAGCAATGGGTTTAAAGCTGCTGTTGTGGGAAGTGGCCTCAAGGAGGCAGCATTTCTCCATTCCCAAATCTGGGTACTAGGGCAGCAGAGCCTTTCTGGAAGTTGTGTTCCTAGGTTGTAAATTACATTGGAATGTGCATGGAGAAACCCCCATAAGTTTATGTCTCATTATTTCTTCTTGGTTTTTAAAAGTGTTTTAATTGGAGTAAAGCTTAGAATATTGTTTGTCCTAGGTGGACACAATCTGGTTCATTTGTACATTATATATGTCTATTCAAGTACAGATCCTCTTCCCATGTAAAATGTTACAGAGGGTTCCGCAGACCTCCCTTGCTATATGGTCGGTCTTTTTGAGATATGTATATAATATGCGTTTGTATACATATAGTAACACTAATCTTAATTTATCCATTCCCCCCACCTTTCCTTTAAGATGAGCATAGTTTGTTGTCTAAGTCTGTGAGTGTCTTTCTCTGTGGAAATATGTTCATTTGTGTCAGTTATTAGATAACGCCTATAAGTGATATCATAGAATATAGGTCTTTTACTTTCCGACTTACCTCATGTTTCGTGATTATCTCCAGACTCATTTGTGGTGCCTCAGAGAGCAACGGTTCATCGTTTTCCATGGCTAATATTCCATTGTGTGCATGGACCACTTCTTCTTTATCCATTCACCTCTTGTTGGATATTTTGATTGCTTCACTGTCTTGGCTATTGTGAATAAGGCTGCACTGCAGCTTTTGCGGCCTGTGTCTTCTCGATTCTTGTCTTCTCAGGTGAGAGGTCCATTGGTGCGCCTGCTGGATTGAGTGGTACCTCCATTTTTACTTTTCAACACAGCTCCTTTCTTTTCTCATTATTGGCTGTTACCCCTTTACGTCTCACCAGCAGGTAGAGGGGACACAGTTCTTTAAAACCCCTTCAGCATTTATTGTTTGTGGACTTTTTGCTGATGGTCAGTCGACGGGTGTAAGTTGAAACTTTTTGTAGATTAGATTGCATGGGTCTAACGCTCCCTGAGGTTGAGCTTTTATCCATTTTCCTTTTTTTTTTAAAGGGCGTGAGTAAAATTTAACTCTTCATACTCTCTTCTTGAAACATTTGCCTTTTTTGAATTTTTTTGTCCATACCCTACTTCAGCACAATTTTTTAGGCCAGGCGTCCTTTACAGCCCTGAGTCCTTGTGAATGTTAAGTGACCATTAGCTGTGAGTTTAAAGCTGCTCTTGCAGGAAACGGCCACAAGGTGGCAGCATTTCTCATTTACCAAATTTGGTAACTGGGGAAACAGAGCCTTAATGGAAGTGGTGTTCTAGGTTGTAAATTCGAATGGAATGTGCCAGGAAAAAAGCCCTTTAAGTTTATGTCTCGTTACTTCTTGTTCATATTTGTAATTTACTTTTTATTTTTTATCCCAGCAAATTTGATTACAATGGTTTGTTTGTTCTAGGTGTGCAAGATGTGGTTCTTTCTCACATATATGTGTATCTATTCTTCCTCGCATCCTTTTCCCACGTAGGTTATGGCACAATGTTGAGTAGTCTTCTCCTGGTCTTCCGTACGTCTTTGGTGATTATATATTTCACATGGTTTGTATATCTCTGTTAACCCCAATATGGTAATGTATCCAATCCTCATCCCTTTCTATTGGGTGAACCGTAAGTTTTTTTAATGAATCTGTGATTGCCTTTCTCTGTGGAAATATCCTCATTGGTATCAATTTTTAAGTAACTCCTAACAGTGATATGATAGGATATGTGTCTTTTGCTATCTCACTTACTACAGGTGGCGTGATTACGTCTAGACTCATCTATGGTGCTGCAAATGGCATTGTTTCATTTTTTTTCACTAGCGAATATTCCATCTGTACATGGAGGAGTTCTTCTTTGTCCACCCATCTGTTGGTGGACTTTTTGGTTACTTTCGTATCTTGGCTATTGTAATACTGTGCAATGCAGGTTTGCCTGCCTGTGTCTTTCCAATTCTCTCTTCTTAGATTATAGGTCGAGGAGTGGGCCTGCTGGATCATACGGTAGCTCAATGTTGACCTTTGTAAGGCACCTCCATTCTGCTCTCATTTGTGGCCCTTTCCAAGTTACGTCCCACTTGAAGTTGAGGGTATGCATTTCTCCACAACAACTTCAGCATTTATTGTTTGTAGTTTTCTTGCTGATGGTTATTCTGACAAGTGTGAGCTGATACCTCTTTGTGGTTGAATTCGCGTGTGCCTCATAATCCGTTGAAATTGACCTTTAAGGCATGTCCATTTTATTTTTCAAGCTGTGATTACCCCTTAGTTCTTCAAAGTGTTCTCTTAAAGTATGTGTCACATTTTGAAATGTTTTGGCCATTACCTCCCTCAAGACATTTTGAGGGCAGGTTTCATTTACAGTTCTGCAGTACTTGTTCCTACGAAATGACCATTAGCACAGGCTTTAAAGCTGCTTTTGCAGCTAACTGCCAGAGGGTGGCAGCCCTTCTATGTTCCCCACCCTGGTAACTAGGGAAAAGCCCTTGCGGCCTGTGGTGTTTCTCGCTTATAAATTAGAGTGGAGTGTGCCCGGACAAACCCACACAAGCTGATGTCTCCTTACTTTAGTTGGATTTTTAAATTTGATTTTTATTTTTTATTGGAGTAATTTTCCACTGAGTACGTGGACCACTTCTACTTTGTGCATTCCTCGGTTGATGGACATTTTCATTGCTTCCAAGTGTTGGCGATGGTAAATATTGTTGGAGTGCAGGATTGCCAGCCTGTGACTTTTTGATTCTCATTTTCTCAGGTGATAGGCCCAGCAGTGGGTGTGATTGATTGACTGGTAGCCCCGTGTTTCCCTTTTCAAAGCACCTTCTTTGTGTTTACATTAGTGGCTCTTACCACGTCCCACTTAGAATCGAGGGTACGCATTTCTCCACAATCGATTTAGCGTTTATTGTTTGCAGCATTTATGCTAATGGCCCTCCTGGCTGCTGTGAGCTGATAGGGTTCTGTAATTTGGCTTTGCATGTCTTTGAAAATTCGTAAAACTCATCATTTTTCTCCGCCGTTTTCTTTTCTCTTAAAAAAAAGGAAACAATTGGGAGTACAATATAACTCTTGAAATTGTCTTCTTGGAAGGTTGCCCTCTTTTGAATTTTTTGGTCGATTTTCCACGCCAGAGTTTTTTTAGAGAGCAGGTGTCATTTCCCGAACTGCAAGTTTGGTGAATATTTCGTGACCTTTAGCAATGGGTTTAAAGCTGCTGTTGTGGGAAGTGGCCTCAAGGAGGCAGCATTTCTCCATTCCCAAATCTGGGTACTAGGGCAGCAGAGCCTTTCTGGAAGTTGTGTTCCTAGGTTGTAAATTACATTGGAATGTGCATGGAGAAACCCCCATAAGTTTATGTCTCATTATTTCTTCTTGGTTTTTAAAAGTGTTTTAATTGGAGTAAAGCTTAGAATATTGTTTGTCCTAGGTGGACACAATCTGGTTCATTTGTACATTATATATGTCTATTCAAGTACAGATCCTCTTCCCATGTAAAATGTTACAGAGGGTTCCGCAGACCTCCCTTGCTATATGGTCGGTCTTTTTGAGATATGTATATAATATGTGTTTGTATACATATAGTAACACTAATCTTAATTTATCCATTCCCCCCACCTTTCCTTTAAGATGAGCATAGTTTGTTGTCTAAGTCTGTGAGTGTCTTTCTCTGTGGAAATATGTTCATTTGTGTCAGTTATTAGATAACGCCTATAAGTGATATCATAGAATATAGGTCTTTTACTTTCCGACTTACCTCATGTTTCGTGATTATCTCCAGACTCATTTGTGGTGCCTCAGAGAGCAACGGTTCATCGTTTTCCATGGCTAATATTCCATTGTGTGCATGGACCACTTCTTCTTTATCCATTCACCTCTTGTTGGATATTTTGATTGCTTCACTGTCTTGGCTATTGTGAATAAGGCTGCACTGCAGCTTTTGCGGCCTGTGTCTTCTCGATTCTTGTCTTCTCAGGTGAGAGGTCCATTGGTGCGCCTGCTGGATTGAGTGGTACCTCCATTTTTACTTTTCAACACAGCTCCTTTCTTTTCTCATTATTGGCTGTTACCCCTTTACGTCTCACCAGCAGGTAGAGGGGACACAGTTCTTTAAAACCCCTTCAGCATTTATTGTTTGTGGACTTTTTGCTGATGGTCAGTCGACGGGTGTAAGTTGAAACTTTTTGTAGATTAGATTGCATGGGTCTAACGCTCCCTGAGGTTGAGCTTTTATCCATTTTCCTTTTTTTTTTAAAGGGCGTGAGTAAAATTTAACTCTTCATACTCTCTTCTTGAAACATTTGCCTTTTTTGAATTTTTTTGTCCATACCCTACTTCAGCACAATTTTTTAGGCCAGGCGTCCTTTACAGCCCTGAGTCCTTGTGAATGTTAAGTGACCATTAGCTGTGAGTTTAAAGCTGCTCTTGCAGGAAACGGCCACAAGGTGGCAGCATTTCTCATTTACCAAATTTGGTAACTGGGGAAACAGAGCCTTAATGGAAGTGGTGTTCTAGGTTGTAAATTCGAATGGAATGTGCCAGGAAAAAAGCCCTTTAAGTTTATGTCTCGTTACTTCTTGTTCATATTTGTAATTTACTTTTTATTTTTTATCCCAGCAAATTTGATTACAATGGTTTGTTTGTTCTAGGTGTGCAAGATGTGGTTCTTTCTCACATATATGTGTATCTATTCTTCCTCGCATCCTTTTCCCACGTAGGTTATGGCACAATGTTGAGTAGTCTTCTCCTGGTCTTCCGTACGTCTTTGGTGATTATATATTTCACATGGTTTGTATATCTCTGTTAACCCCAATATGGTAATGTATCCAATCCTCATCCCTTTCTATTGGGTGAACCGTAAGTTTTTTTAATGAATCTGTGATTGCCTTTCTCTGTGGAAATATCCTCATTGGTATCAATTTTTAAGTAACTCCTAACAGTGATATGATAGGATATGTGTCTTTTGCTATCTCACTTACTACAGGTGGCGTGATTACGTCTAGACTCATCTATGGTGCTGCAAATGGCATTGTTTCATTTTTTTTCACTAGCGAATATTCCATCTGTACATGGAGGAGTTCTTCTTTGTCCACCCATCTGTTGGTGGACTTTTTGGTTACTTTCGTATCTTGGCTATTGTAATACTGTGCAATGCAGGTTTGCCTGCCTGTGTCTTTCCAATTCTCTCTTCTTAGATTATAGGTCGAGGAGTGGGCCTGCTGGATCATACGGTAGCTCAATGTTGACCTTTGTAAGGCACCTCCATTCTGCTCTCATTTGTGGCCCTTTCCAAGTTACGTCCCACTTGAAGTTGAGGGTATGCATTTCTCCACAACAACTTCAGCATTTATTGTTTGTAGTTTTCTTGCTGATGGTTATTCTGACAAGTGTGAGCTGATACCTCTTTGTGGTTGAATTCGCGTGTGCCTCATAATCCGTTGAAATTGACCTTTAAGGCATGTCCATTTTATTTTTCAAGCTGTGATTACCCCTTAGTTCTTCAAAGTGTTCTCTTAAAGTATGTGTCACATTTTGAAATGTTTTGGCCATTACCTCCCTCAAGACATTTTGAGGGCAGGTTTCATTTACAGTTCTGCAGTACTTGTTCCTACGAAATGACCATTAGCACAGGCTTTAAAGCTGCTTTTGCAGCTAACTGCCAGAGGGTGGCAGCCCTTCTATGTTCCCCACCCTGGTAACTAGGGAAAAGCCCTTGCGGCCTGTGGTGTTTCTCGCTTATAAATTAGAGTGGAGTGTGCCCGGACAAACCCACACAAGCTGATGTCTCCTTACTTTAGTTGGATTTTTAAATTTGATTTTTATTTTTTATTGGAGTAATTTTCCACTGAGTACGTGGACCACTTCTACTTTGTGCATTCCTCGGTTGATGGACATTTTCATTGCTTCCAAGTGTTGGCGATGGTAAATATTGTTGGAGTGCAGGATTGCCAGCCTGTGACTTTTTGATTCTCATTTTCTCAGGTGATAGGCCCAGCAGTGGGTGTGATTGATTGACTGGTAGCCCCGTGTTTCCCTTTTCAAAGCACCTTCTTTGTGTTTACATTAGTGGCTCTTACCACGTCCCACTTAGAATCGAGGGTACGCATTTCTCCACAATCGATTTAGCGTTTATTGTTTGCAGCATTTATGCTAATGGCCCTCCTGGCTGCTGTGAGCTGATAGGGTTCTGTAATTTGGCTTTGCATGTCTTTGAAAATTCGTAAAACTCATCATTTTTCTCCGCCGTTTTCTTTTCTCTTAAAAAAAAGGAAACAATTGGGAGTACAATATAACTCTTGAAATTGTCTTCTTGGAAGGTTGCCCTCTTTTGAATTTTTTGGTCGATTTTCCACGCCAGAGTTTTTTTAGAGAGCAGGTGTCATTTCCCGAACTGCAAGTTTGGTGAATATTTCGTGACCTTTAGCAATGGGTTTAAAGCTGCTGTTGTGGGAAGTGGCCTCAAGGAGGCAGCATTTCTCCATTCCCAAATCTGGGTACTAGGGCAGCAGAGCCTTTCTGGAAGTTGTGTTCCTAGGTTGTAAATTACATTGGAATGTGCATGGAGAAACCCCCATAAGTTTATGTCTCATTATTTCTTCTTGGTTTTTAAAAGTGTTTTAATTGGAGTAAAGCTTAGAATATTGTTTGTCCTAGGTGGACACAATCTGGTTCATTTGTACATTATATATGTCTATTCAAGTACAGATCCTCTTCCCATGTAAAATGTTACAGAGGGTTCCGCAGACCTCCCTTGCTATATGGTCGGTCTTTTTGAGATATGTATATAATATGCGTTTGTATACATATAGTAACACTAATCTTAATTTATCCATTCCCCCCACCTTTCCTTTAAGATGAGCATAGTTTGTTGTCTAAGTCTGTGAGTGTCTTTCTCTGTGGAAATATGTTCATTTGTGTCAGTTATTAGATAACGCCTATAAGTGATATCATAGAATATAGGTCTTTTACTTTCCGACTTACCTCATGTTTCGTGATTATCTCCAGACTCATTTGTGGTGCCTCAGAGAGCAACGGTTCATCGTTTTCCATGGCTAATATTCCATTGTGTGCATGGACCACTTCTTCTTTATCCATTCACCTCTTGTTGGATATTTTGATTGCTTCACTGTCTTGGCTATTGTGAATAAGGCTGCACTGCAGCTTTTGCGGCCTGTGTCTTCTCGATTCTTGTCTTCTCAGGTGAGAGGTCCATTGGTGCGCCTGCTGGATTGAGTGGTACCTCCATTTTTACTTTTCAACACAGCTCCTTTCTTTTCTCATTATTGGCTGTTACCCCTTTACGTCTCACCAGCAGGTAGAGGGGACACAGTTCTTTAAAACCCCTTCAGCATTTATTGTTTGTGGACTTTTTGCTGATGGTCAGTCGACGGGTGTAAGTTGAAACTTTTTGTAGATTAGATTGCATGGGTCTAACGCTCCCTGAGGTTGAGCTTTTATCCATTTTCCTTTTTTTTTTAAAGGGCGTGAGTAAAATTTAACTCTTCATACTCTCTTCTTGAAACATTTGCCTTTTTTGAATTTTTTTGTCCATACCCTACTTCAGCACAATTTTTTAGGCCAGGCGTCCTTTACAGCCCTGAGTCCTTGTGAATGTTAAGTGACCATTAGCTGTGAGTTTAAAGCTGCTCTTGCAGGAAACGGCCACAAGGTGGCAGCATTTCTCATTTACCAAATTTGGTAACTGGGGAAACAGAGCCTTAATGGAAGTGGTGTTCTAGGTTGTAAATTCGAATGGAATGTGCCAGGAAAAAAGCCCTTTAAGTTTATGTCTCGTTACTTCTTGTTCATATTTGTAATTTACTTTTTATTTTTTATCCCAGCAAATTTGATTACAATGGTTTGTTTGTTCTAGGTGTGCAAGATGTGGTTCTTTCTCACATATATGTGTATCTATTCTTCCTCGCATCCTTTTCCCACGTAGGTTATGGCACAATGTTGAGTAGTCTTCTCCTGGTCTTCCGTACGTCTTTGGTGATTATATATTTCACATGGTTTGTATATCTCTGTTAACCCCAATATGGTAATGTATCCAATCCTCATCCCTTTCTATTGGGTGAACCGTAAGTTTTTTTAATGAATCTGTGATTGCCTTTCTCTGTGGAAATATCCTCATTGGTATCAATTTTTAAGTAACTCCTAACAGTGATATGATAGGATATGTGTCTTTTGCTATCTCACTTACTACAGGTGGCGTGATTACGTCTAGACTCATCTATGGTGCTGCAAATGGCATTGTTTCATTTTTTTTCACTAGCGAATATTCCATCTGTACATGGAGGAGTTCTTCTTTGTCCACCCATCTGTTGGTGGACTTTTTGGTTACTTTCGTATCTTGGCTATTGTAATACTGTGCAATGCAGGTTTGCCTGCCTGTGTCTTTCCAATTCTCTCTTCTTAGATTATAGGTCGAGGAGTGGGCCTGCTGGATCATACGGTAGCTCAATGTTGACCTTTGTAAGGCACCTCCATTCTGCTCTCATTTGTGGCCCTTTCCAAGTTACGTCCCACTTGAAGTTGAGGGTATGCATTTCTCCACAACAACTTCAGCATTTATTGTTTGTAGTTTTCTTGCTGATGGTTATTCTGACAAGTGTGAGCTGATACCTCTTTGTGGTTGAATTCGCGTGTGCCTCATAATCCGTTGAAATTGACCTTTAAGGCATGTCCATTTTATTTTTCAAGCTGTGATTACCCCTTAGTTCTTCAAAGTGTTCTCTTAAAGTATGTGTCACATTTTGAAATGTTTTGGCCATTACCTCCCTCAAGACATTTTGAGGGCAGGTTTCATTTACAGTTCTGCAGTACTTGTTCCTACGAAATGACCATTAGCACAGGCTTTAAAGCTGCTTTTGCAGCTAACTGCCAGAGGGTGGCAGCCCTTCTATGTTCCCCACCCTGGTAACTAGGGAAAAGCCCTTGCGGCCTGTGGTGTTTCTCGCTTATAAATTAGAGTGGAGTGTGCCCGGACAAACCCACACAAGCTGATGTCTCCTTACTTTAGTTGGATTTTTAAATTTGATTTTTATTTTTTATTGGAGTAATTTTCCACTGAGTACGTGGACCACTTCTACTTTGTGCATTCCTCGGTTGATGGACATTTTCATTGCTTCCAAGTGTTGGCGATGGTAAATATTGTTGGAGTGCAGGATTGCCAGCCTGTGACTTTTTGATTCTCATTTTCTCAGGTGATAGGCCCAGCAGTGGGTGTGATTGATTGACTGGTAGCCCCGTGTTTCCCTTTTCAAAGCACCTTCTTTGTGTTTACATTAGTGGCTCTTACCACGTCCCACTTAGAATCGAGGGTACGCATTTCTCCACAATCGATTTAGCGTTTATTGTTTGCAGCATTTATGCTAATGGCCCTCCTGGCTGCTGTGAGCTGATAGGGTTCTGTAATTTGGCTTTGCATGTCTTTGAAAATTCGTAAAACTCATCATTTTTCTCCGCCGTTTTCTTTTCTCTTAAAAAAAAGGAAACAATTGGGAGTACAATATAACTCTTGAAATTGTCTTCTTGGAAGGTTGCCCTCTTTTGAATTTTTTGGTCGATTTTCCACGCCAGAGTTTTTTTAGAGAGCAGGTGTCATTTCCCGAACTGCAAGTTTGGTGAATATTTCGTGACCTTTAGCAATGGGTTTAAAGCTGCTGTTGTGGGAAGTGGCCTCAAGGAGGCAGCATTTCTCCATTCCCAAATCTGGGTACTAGGGCAGCAGAGCCTTTCTGGAAGTTGTGTTCCTAGGTTGTAAATTACATTGGAATGTGCATGGAGAAACCCCCATAAGTTTATGTCTCATTATTTCTTCTTGGTTTTTAAAAGTGTTTTAATTGGAGTAAAGCTTAGAATATTGTTTGTCCTAGGTGGACACAATCTGGTTCATTTCTACATTATATATGTCTATTCACGTACAGATCCTCTTCCCATGTAAAATGTTACAGAGGGTTCCGCAGACCTCCCTTGCTATATGGTCGGTCTTTTTGAGATATGTATATAATATGCGTTTGTATACATATAGTAACACTAATCTTAATTTATCCATTCCCCCCACCTTTCCTTTTAGATGAGCATAGTTTGTTGTCTAAGTCTGTGAGTGTCTTTCTCTGTGGAAATATGTTCATTTGTGTCAGTTATTAGATAACGCCTATAAGTGATATTATAGAATATAGGTCTTTTACTTTCCGACTTACCTCATGTTTCGTGATTATCTCCAGACTCATTTGTGGTGCCTCAGAGAGCAACGGTTCATCGTTTTCCATGGCTAATATTCCATTGTGTGCATGGACCACTTCTTCTTTATCCATTCACCTCTTGTTGGATATTTTGATTGCTTCACTGTCTTGGCTATTGTGAATAAGGCTGCACTGCAGCTTTTGCGGCCTGTGTCTTCTCGATTCTTGTCTTCTCAGGTGAGAGGTCCATTGGTGCGCCTGCTGGATTGAGTGGTACCTCCATTTTTACTTTTCAACACAGCTCCTTTCTTTTCTCATTATTGGCTGTTACCCCTTTACGTCTCACCAGCAGGTAGAGGGGACACAGTTCTTTAAAACCCCTTCAGCATTTATTGTTTGTGGACTTTTTGCTGATGGTCAGTCGACGGGTGTAAGTTGAAACTTTTTGTAGATTAGATTGCATGGGTCTAACGCTCCCTGAGGTTGAGCTTTTATCCATTTTCCTTTTTTTTTTAAAGGGCGTGAGTAAAATTTAACTCTTCATACTCTCTTCTTGAAACATTTGCCTTTTTTGAATTTTTTTGTCCATACCCTACTTCAGCACAATTTTTTAGGCCAGGCGTCCTTTACAGCCCTGAGTCCTTGTGAATGTTAAGTGACCATTAGCTGTGAGTTTAAAGCTGCTCTTGCAGGAAACGGCCACAAGGTGGCAGCATTTCTCATTTACCAAATTTGGTAACTGGGGAAACAGAGCCTTAATGGAAGTGGTGTTCTAGGTTGTAAATTCGAATGGAATGTGCCAGGAAAAAAGCCCTTTAAGTTTATGTCTCGTTACTTCTTGTTCATATTTGTAATTTACTTTTTATTTTTTATCCCAGCAAATTTGATTACAATGGTTTGTTTGTTCTAGGTGTGCAAGATGTGGTTCTTTCTCACATATATGTGTATCTATTCTTCCTCGCATCCTTTTCCCACGTAGGTTATGGCACAATGTTGAGTAGTCTTCTCCTGGTCTTCCGTACGTCTTTGGTGATTATATATTTCACATGGTTTGTATATCTCTGTTAACCCCAATATGGTAATGTATCCAATCCTCATCCCTTTCTATTGGGTGAACCGTAAGTTTTTTTAATGAATCTGTGATTGCCTTTCTCTGTGGAAATATCCTCATTGGTATCAATTTTTAAGTAACTCCTAACAGTGATATGATAGGATATGTGTCTTTTGCTATCTCACTTACTACAGGTGGCGTGATTACGTCTAGACTCATCTATGGTGCTGCAAATGGCATTGTTTCATTTTTTTTCACTAGCGAATATTCCATCTGTACATGGAGGAGTTCTTCTTTGTCCACCCATCTGTTGGTGGACTTTTTGGTTACTTTCGTATCTTGGCTATTGTAATACTGTGCAATGCAGGTTTGCCTGCCTGTGTCTTTCCAATTCTCTCTTCTTAGATTATAGGTCGAGGAGTGGGCCTGCTGGATCATACGGTAGCTCAATGTTGACCTTTGTAAGGCACCTCCATTCTGCTCTCATTTGTGGCCCTTTCCAAGTTACGTCCCACTTGAAGTTGAGGGTATGCATTTCTCCACAACAACTTCAGCATTTATTGTTTGTAGTTTTCTTGCTGATGGTTATTCTGACAAGTGTGAGCTGATACCTCTTTGTGGTTGAATTCGCGTGTGCCTCATAATCCGTTGAAATTGACCTTTAAGGCATGTCCATTTTATTTTTCAAGCTGTGATTACCCCTTAGTTCTTCAAAGTGTTCTCTTAAAGTATGTGTCACATTTTGAAATGTTTTGGCCATTACCTCCCTCAAGACATTTTGAGGGCAGGTTTCATTTACAGTTCTGCAGTACTTGTTCCTACGAAATGACCATTAGCACAGGCTTTAAAGCTGCTTTTGCAGCTAACTGCCAGAGGGTGGCAGCCCTTCTATGTTCCCCACCCTGGTAACTAGGGAAAAGCCCTTGCGGCCTGTGGTGTTTCTCGCTTATAAATTAGAGTGGAGTGTGCCCGGACAAACCCACACAAGCTGATGTCTCCTTACTTTAGTTGGATTTTTAAATTTGATTTTTATTTTTTATTGGAGTAATTTTCCACTGAGTACGTGGACCACTTCTACTTTGTGCATTCCTCGGTTGATGGACATTTTCATTGCTTCCAAGTGTTGGCGATGGTAAATATTGTTGGAGTGCAGGATTGCCAGCCTGTGACTTTTTGATTCTCATTTTCTCAGGTGATAGGCCCAGCAGTGGGTGTGATTGATTGACTGGTAGCCCCGTGTTTCCCTTTTCAAAGCACCTTCTTTGTGTTTACATTAGTGGCTCTTACCACGTCCCACTTAGAATCGAGGGTACGCATTTCTCCACAATCGATTTAGCGTTTATTGTTTGCAGCATTTATGCTAATGGCCCTCCTGGCTGCTGTGAGCTGATAGGGTTCTGTAATTTGGCTTTGCATGTCTTTGAAAATTCGTAAAACTCATCATTTTTCTCCGCCGTTTTCTTTTCTCTTAAAAAAAAGGAAACAATTGGGAGTACAATATAACTCTTGAAATTGTCTTCTTGGAAGGTTGCCCTCTTTTGAATTTTTTGGTCGATTTTCCACGCCAGAGTTTTTTTAGAGAGCAGGTGTCATTTCCCGAACTGCAAGTTTGGTGAATATTTCGTGACCTTTAGCAATGGGTTTAAAGCTGCTGTTGTGGGAAGTGGCCTCAAGGAGGCAGCATTTCTCCATTCCCAAATCTGGGTACTAGGGCAGCAGAGCCTTTCTGGAAGTTGTGTTCCTAGGTTGTAAATTACATTGGAATGTGCATGGAGAAACCCCCATAAGTTTATGTCTCATTATTTCTTCTTGGTTTTTAAAAGTGTTTTAATTGGAGTAAAGCTTAGAATATTGTTTGTCCTAGGTGGACACAATCTGGTTCATTTGTACATTATATATGTCTATTCAAGTACAGATCCTCTTCCCATGTAAAATGTTACAGAGGGTTCCGCAGACCTCCCTTGCTATATGGTCGGTCTTTTTGAGATATGTATATAATATGCGTTTGTATACATATAGTAACACTAATCTTAATTTATCCATTCCCCCCACCTTTCCTTTAAGATGAGCATAGTTTGTTGTCTAAGTCTGTGAGTGTCTTTCTCTGTGGAAATATGTTCATTTGTGTCAGTTATTAGATAACGCCTATAAGTGATATCATAGAATATAGGTCTTTTACTTTCCGACTTACCTCATGTTTCGTGATTATCTCCAGACTCATTTGTGGTGCCTCAGAGAGCAACGGTTCATCGTTTTCCATGGCTAATATTCCATTGTGTGCATGGACCACTTCTTCTTTATCCATTCACCTCTTGTTGGATATTTTGATTGCTTCACTGTCTTGGCTATTGTGAATAAGGCTGCACTGCAGCTTTTGCGGCCTGTGTCTTCTCGATTCTTGTCTTCTCAGGTGAGAGGTCCATTGGTGCGCCTGCTGGATTGAGTGGTACCTCCATTTTTACTTTTCAACACAGCTCCTTTCTTTTCTCATTATTGGCTGTTACCCCTTTACGTCTCACCAGCAGGTAGAGGGGACACAGTTCTTTAAAACCCCTTCAGCATTTATTGTTTGTGGACTTTTTGCTGATGGTCAGTCGACGGGTGTAAGTTGAAACTTTTTGTAGATTAGATTGCATGGGTCTAACGCTCCCTGAGGTTGAGCTTTTATCCATTTTCCTTTTTTTTTTAAAGGGCGTGAGTAAAATTTAACTCTTCATACTCTCTTCTTGAAACATTTGCCTTTTTTGAATTTTTTTGTCCATACCCTACTTCAGCACAATTTTTTAGGCCAGGCGTCCTTTACAGCCCTGAGTCCTTGTGAATGTTAAGTGACCATTAGCTGTGAGTTTAAAGCTGCTCTTGCAGGAAACGGCCACAAGGTGGCAGCATTTCTCATTTACCAAATTTGGTAACTGGGGAAACAGAGCCTTAATGGAAGTGGTGTTCTAGGTTGTAAATTCGAATGGAATGTGCCAGGAAAAAAGCCCTTTAAGTTTATGTCTCGTTACTTCTTGTTCATATTTGTAATTTACTTTTTATTTTTTATCCCAGCAAATTTGATTACAATGGTTTGTTTGTTCTAGGTGTGCAAGATGTGGTTCTTTCTCACATATATGTGTATCTATTCTTCCTCGCATCCTTTTCCCACGTAGGTTATGGCACAATGTTGAGTAGTCTTCTCCTGGTCTTCCGTACGTCTTTGGTGATTATATATTTCACATGGTTTGTATATCTCTGTTAACCCCAATATGGTAATGTATCCAATCCTCATCCCTTTCTATTGGGTGAACCGTAAGTTTTTTTAATGAATCTGTGATTGCCTTTCTCTGTGGAAATATCCTCATTGGTATCAATTTTTAAGTAACTCCTAACAGTGATATGATAGGATATGTGTCTTTTGCTATCTCACTTACTACAGGTGGCGTGATTACGTCTAGACTCATCTATGGTGCTGCAAATGGCATTGTTTCATTTTTTTTCACTAGCGAATATTCCATCTGTACATGGAGGAGTTCTTCTTTGTCCACCCATCTGTTGGTGGACTTTTTGGTTACTTTCGTATCTTGGCTATTGTAATACTGTGCAATGCAGGTTTGCCTGCCTGTGTCTTTCCAATTCTCTCTTCTTAGATTATAGGTCGAGGAGTGGGCCTGCTGGATCATACGGTAGCTCAATGTTGACCTTTGTAAGGCACCTCCATTCTGCTCTCATTTGTGGCCCTTTCCAAGTTACGTCCCACTTGAAGTTGAGGGTATGCATTTCTCCACAACAACTTCAGCATTTATTGTTTGTAGTTTTCTTGCTGATGGTTATTCTGACAAGTGTGAGCTGATACCTCTTTGTGGTTGAATTCGCGTGTGCCTCATAATCCGTTGAAATTGACCTTTAAGGCATGTCCATTTTATTTTTCAAGCTGTGATTACCCCTTAGTTCTTCAAAGTGTTCTCTTAAAGTATGTGTCACATTTTGAAATGTTTTGGCCATTACCTCCCTCAAGACATTTTGAGGGCAGGTTTCATTTACAGTTCTGCAGTACTTGTTCCTACGAAATGACCATTAGCACAGGCTTTAAAGCTGCTTTTGCAGCTAACTGCCAGAGGGTGGCAGCCCTTCTATGTTCCCCACCCTGGTAACTAGGGAAAAGCCCTTGCGGCCTGTGGTGTTTCTCGCTTATAAATTAGAGTGGAGTGTGCCCGGACAAACCCACACAAGCTGATGTCTCCTTACTTTAGTTGGATTTTTAAATTTGATTTTTATTTTTTATTGGAGTAATTTTCCACTGAGTACGTGGACCACTTCTACTTTGTGCATTCCTCGGTTGATGGACATTTTCATTGCTTCCAAGTGTTGGCGATGGTAAATATTGTTGGAGTGCAGGATTGCCAGCCTGTGACTTTTTGATTCTCATTTTCTCAGGTGATAGGCCCAGCAGTGGGTGTGATTGATTGACTGGTAGCCCCGTGTTTCCCTTTTCAAAGCACCTTCTTTGTGTTTACATTAGTGGCTCTTACCACGTCCCACTTAGAATCGAGGGTACGCATTTCTCCACAATCGATTTAGCGTTTATTGTTTGCAGCATTTATGCTAATGGCCCTCCTGGCTGCTGTGAGCTGATAGGGTTCTGTAATTTGGCTTTGCATGTCTTTGAAAATTCGTAAAACTCATCATTTTTCTCCGCCGTTTTCTTTTCTCTTAAAAAAAAGGAAACAATTGGGAGTACAATATAACTCTTGAAATTGTCTTCTTGGAAGGTTGCCCTCTTTTGAATTTTTTGGTCGATTTTCCACGCCAGAGTTTTTTTAGAGAGCAGGTGTCATTTCCCGAACTGCAAGTTTGGTGAATATTTCGTGACCTTTAGCAATGGGTTTAAAGCTGCTGTTGTGGGAAGTGGCCTCAAGGAGGCAGCATTTCTCCATTCCCAAATCTGGGTACTAGGGCAGCAGAGCCTTTCTGGAAGTTGTGTTCCTAGGTTGTAAATTACATTGGAATGTGCATGGAGAAACCCCCATAAGTTTATGTCTCATTATTTCTTCTTGGTTTTTAAAAGTGTTTTAATTGGAGTAAAGCTTAGAATATTGTTTGTCCTAGGTGGACACAATCTGGTTCATTTCTACATTATATATGTCTATTCACGTACAGATCCTCTTCCCATGTAAAATGTTACAGAGGGTTCCGCAGACCTCCCTTGCTATATGGTCGGTCTTTTTGAGATATGTATATAATATGCGTTTGTATACATATAGTAACACTAATCTTAATTTATCCATTCCCCCCACCTTTCCTTTTAGATGAGCATAGTTTGTTGTCTAAGTCTGTGAGTGTCTTTCTCTGTGGAAATATGTTCATTTGTGTCAGTTATTAGATAACGCCTATAAGTGATATTATAGAATATAGGTCTTTTACTTTCCGACTTACCTCATGTTTCGTGATTATCTCCAGACTCATTTGTGGTGCCTCAGAGAGCAACGGTTCATCGTTTTCCATGGCTAATATTCCATTGTGTGCATGGACCACTTCTTCTTTATCCATTCACCTCTTGTTGGATATTTTGATTGCTTCACTGTCTTGGCTATTGTGAATAAGGCTGCACTGCAGCTTTTGCGGCCTGTGTCTTCTCGATTCTTGTCTTCTCAGGTGAGAGGTCCATTGGTGCGCCTGCTGGATTGAGTGGTACCTCCATTTTTACTTTTCAACACAGCTCCTTTCTTTTCTCATTATTGGCTGTTACCCCTTTACGTCTCACCAGCAGGTAGAGGGGACACAGTTCTTTAAAACCCCTTCAGCATTTATTGTTTGTGGACTTTTTGCTGATGGTCAGTCGACGGGTGTAAGTTGAAACTTTTTGTAGATTAGATTGCATGGGTCTAACGCTCCCTGAGGTTGAGCTTTTATCCATTTTCCTTTTTTTTTTAAAGGGCGTGAGTAAAATTTAACTCTTCATACTCTCTTCTTGAAACATTTGCCTTTTTTGAATTTTTTTGTCCATACCCTACTTCAGCACAATTTTTTAGGCCAGGCGTCCTTTACAGCCCTGAGTCCTTGTGAATGTTAAGTGACCATTAGCTGTGAGTTTAAAGCTGCTCTTGCAGGAAACGGCCACAAGGTGGCAGCATTTCTCATTTACCAAATTTGGTAACTGGGGAAACAGAGCCTTAATGGAAGTGGTGTTCTAGGTTGTAAATTCGAATGGAATGTGCCAGGAAAAAAGCCCTTTAAGTTTATGTCTCGTTACTTCTTGTTCATATTTGTAATTTACTTTTTATTTTTTATCCCAGCAAATTTGATTACAATGGTTTGTTTGTTCTAGGTGTGCAAGATGTGGTTCTTTCTCACATATATGTGTATCTATTCTTCCTCGCATCCTTTTCCCACGTAGGTTATGGCACAATGTTGAGTAGTCTTCTCCTGGTCTTCCGTACGTCTTTGGTGATTATATATTTCACATGGTTTGTATATCTCTGTTAACCCCAATATGGTAATGTATCCAATCCTCATCCCTTTCTATTGGGTGAACCGTAAGTTTTTTTAATGAATCTGTGATTGCCTTTCTCTGTGGAAATATCCTCATTGGTATCAATTTTTAAGTAACTCCTAACAGTGATATGATAGGATATGTGTCTTTTGCTATCTCACTTACTACAGGTGGCGTGATTACGTCTAGACTCATCTATGGTGCTGCAAATGGCATTGTTTCATTTTTTTTCACTAGCGAATATTCCATCTGTACATGGAGGAGTTCTTCTTTGTCCACCCATCTGTTGGTGGACTTTTTGGTTACTTTCGTATCTTGGCTATTGTAATACTGTGCAATGCAGGTTTGCCTGCCTGTGTCTTTCCAATTCTCTCTTCTTAGATTATAGGTCGAGGAGTGGGCCTGCTGGATCATACGGTAGCTCAATGTTGACCTTTGTAAGGCACCTCCATTCTGCTCTCATTTGTGGCCCTTTCCAAGTTACGTCCCACTTGAAGTTGAGGGTATGCATTTCTCCACAACAACTTCAGCATTTATTGTTTGTAGTTTTCTTGCTGATGGTTATTCTGACAAGTGTGAGCTGATACCTCTTTGTGGTTGAATTCGCGTGTGCCTCATAATCCGTTGAAATTGACCTTTAAGGCATGTCCATTTTATTTTTCAAGCTGTGATTACCCCTTAGTTCTTCAAAGTGTTCTCTTAAAGTATGTGTCACATTTTGAAATGTTTTGGCCATTACCTCCCTCAAGACATTTTGAGGGCAGGTTTCATTTACAGTTCTGCAGTACTTGTTCCTACGAAATGACCATTAGCACAGGCTTTAAAGCTGCTTTTGCAGCTAACTGCCAGAGGGTGGCAGCCCTTCTATGTTCCCCACCCTGGTAACTAGGGAAAAGCCCTTGCGGCCTGTGGTGTTTCTCGCTTATAAATTAGAGTGGAGTGTGCCCGGACAAACCCACACAAGCTGATGTCTCCTTACTTTAGTTGGATTTTTAAATTTGATTTTTATTTTTTATTGGAGTAATTTTCCACTGAGTACGTGGACCACTTCTACTTTGTGCATTCCTCGGTTGATGGACATTTTCATTGCTTCCAAGTGTTGGCGATGGTAAATATTGTTGGAGTGCAGGATTGCCAGCCTGTGACTTTTTGATTCTCATTTTCTCAGGTGATAGGCCCAGCAGTGGGTGTGATTGATTGACTGGTAGCCCCGTGTTTCCCTTTTCAAAGCACCTTCTTTGTGTTTACATTAGTGGCTCTTACCACGTCCCACTTAGAATCGAGGGTACGCATTTCTCCACAATCGATTTAGCGTTTATTGTTTGCAGCATTTATGCTAATGGCCCTCCTGGCTGCTGTGAGCTGATAGGGTTCTGTAATTTGGCTTTGCATGTCTTTGAAAATTCGTAAAACTCATCATTTTTCTCCGCCGTTTTCTTTTCTCTTAAAAAAAAGGAAACAATTGGGAGTACAATATAACTCTTGAAATTGTCTTCTTGGAAGGTTGCCCTCTTTTGAATTTTTTGGTCGATTTTCCACGCCAGAGTTTTTTTAGAGAGCAGGTGTCATTTCCCGAACTGCAAGTTTGGTGAATATTTCGTGACCTTTAGCAATGGGTTTAAAGCTGCTGTTGTGGGAAGTGGCCTCAAGGAGGCAGCATTTCTCCATTCCCAAATCTGGGTACTAGGGCAGCAGAGCCTTTCTGGAAGTTGTGTTCCTAGGTTGTAAATTACATTGGAATGTGCATGGAGAAACCCCCATAAGTTTATGTCTCATTATTTCTTCTTGGTTTTTAAAAGTGTTTTAATTGGAGTAAAGCTTAGAATATTGTTTGTCCTAGGTGGACACAATCTGGTTCATTTCTACATTATATATGTCTATTCACGTACAGATCCTCTTCCCATGTAAAATGTTACAGAGGGTTCCGCAGACCTCCCTTGCTATATGGTCGGTCTTTTTGAGATATGTATATAATATGTGTTTGTATACATATAGTAACACTAATCTTAATTTATCCATTCCCCCCACCTTTCCTTTTAGATGAGCATAGTTTGTTGTCTAAGTCTGTGAGTGTCTTTCTCTGTGGAAATATGTTCATTTGTGTCAGTTATTAGATAACGCCTATAAGTGATATCATAGAATATAGGTCTTTTACTTTCCGACTTACCTCATGTTTCGTGATTATCTCCAGACTCATTTGTGGTGCCTCAGAGAGCAACGGTTCATCGTTTTCCATGGCTAATATTCCATTGTGTGCATGGACCACTTCTTCTTTATCCATTCACCTCTTGTTGGATATTTTGATTGCTTCACTGTCTTGGCTATTGTGAATAAGGCTGCACTGCAGCTTTTGCGGCCTGTGTCTTCTCGATTCTTGTCTTCTCAGGTGAGAGGTCCATTGGTGCGCCTGCTGGATTGAGTGGTACCTCCATTTTTACTTTTCAACACAGCTCCTTTCTTTTCTCATTATTGGCTGTTACCCCTTTACGTCTCACCAGCAGGTAGAGGGGACACAGTTCTTTAAAACCCCTTCAGCATTTATTGTTTGTGGACTTTTTGCTGATGGTCAGTCGACGGGTGTAAGTTGAAACTTTTTGTAGATTAGATTGCATGGGTCTAACGCTCCCTGAGGTTGAGCTTTTATCCATTTTCCTTTTTTTTTTAAAGGGCGTGAGTAAAATTTAACTCTTCATACTCTCTTCTTGAAACATTTGCCTTTTTTGAATTTTTTTGTCCATACCCTACTTCAGCACAATTTTTTAGGCCAGGCGTCCTTTACAGCCCTGAGTCCTTGTGAATGTTAAGTGACCATTAGCTGTGAGTTTAAAGCTGCTCTTGCAGGAAACGGCCACAAGGTGGCAGCATTTCTCATTTACCAAATTTGGTAACTGGGGAAACAGAGCCTTAATGGAAGTGGTGTTCTAGGTTGTAAATTCGAATGGAATGTGCCAGGAAAAAAGCCCTTTAAGTTTATGTCTCGTTACTTCTTGTTCATATTTGTAATTTACTTTTTATTTTTTATCCCAGCAAATTTGATTACAATGGTTTGTTTGTTCTAGGTGTGCAAGATGTGGTTCTTTCTCACATATATGTGTATCTATTCTTCCTCGCATCCTTTTCCCACGTAGGTTATGGCACAATGTTGAGTAGTCTTCTCCTGGTCTTCCGTACGTCTTTGGTGATTATATATTTCACATGGTTTGTATATCTCTGTTAACCCCAATATGGTAATGTATCCAATCCTCATCCCTTTCTATTGGGTGAACCGTAAGTTTTTTTAATGAATCTGTGATTGCCTTTCTCTGTGGAAATATCCTCATTGGTATCAATTTTTAAGTAACTCCTAACAGTGATATGATAGGATATGTGTCTTTTGCTATCTCACTTACTACAGGTGGCGTGATTACGTCTAGACTCATCTATGGTGCTGCAAATGGCATTGTTTCATTTTTTTTCACTAGCGAATATTCCATCTGTACATGGAGGAGTTCTTCTTTGTCCACCCATCTGTTGGTGGACTTTTTGGTTACTTTCGTATCTTGGCTATTGTAATACTGTGCAATGCAGGTTTGCCTGCCTGTGTCTTTCCAATTCTCTCTTCTTAGATTATAGGTCGAGGAGTGGGCCTGCTGGATCATACGGTAGCTCAATGTTGACCTTTGTAAGGCACCTCCATTCTGCTCTCATTTGTGGCCCTTTCCAAGTTACGTCCCACTTGAAGTTGAGGGTATGCATTTCTCCACAACAACTTCAGCATTTATTGTTTGTAGTTTTCTTGCTGATGGTTATTCTGACAAGTGTGAGCTGATACCTCTTTGTGGTTGAATTCGCGTGTGCCTCATAATCCGTTGAAATTGACCTTTAAGGCATGTCCATTTTATTTTTCAAGCTGTGATTACCCCTTAGTTCTTCAAAGTGTTCTCTTAAAGTATGTGTCACATTTTGAAATGTTTTGGCCATTACCTCCCTCAAGACATTTTGAGGGCAGGTTTCATTTACAGTTCTGCAGTACTTGTTCCTACGAAATGACCATTAGCACAGGCTTTAAAGCTGCTTTTGCAGCTAACTGCCAGAGGGTGGCAGCCCTTCTATGTTCCCCACCCTGGTAACTAGGGAAAAGCCCTTGCGGCCTGTGGTGTTTCTCGCTTATAAATTAGAGTGGAGTGTGCCCGGACAAACCCACACAAGCTGATGTCTCCTTACTTTAGTTGGATTTTTAAATTTGATTTTTATTTTTTATTGGAGTAATTTTCCACTGAGTACGTGGACCACTTCTACTTTGTGCATTCCTCGGTTGATGGACATTTTCATTGCTTCCAAGTGTTGGCGATGGTAAATATTGTTGGAGTGCAGGATTGCCAGCCTGTGACTTTTTGATTCTCATTTTCTCAGGTGATAGGCCCAGCAGTGGGTGTGATTGATTGACTGGTAGCCCCGTGTTTCCCTTTTCAAAGCACCTTCTTTGTGTTTACATTAGTGGCTCTTACCACGTCCCACTTAGAATCGAGGGTACGCATTTCTCCACAATCGATTTAGCGTTTATTGTTTGCAGCATTTATGCTAATGGCCCTCCTGGCTGCTGTGAGCTGATAGGGTTCTGTAATTTGGCTTTGCATGTCTTTGAAAATTCGTAAAACTCATCATTTTTCTCCGCCGTTTTCTTTTCTCTTAAAAAAAAGGAAACAATTGGGAGTACAATATAACTCTTGAAATTGTCTTCTTGGAAGGTTGCCCTCTTTTGAATTTTTTGGTCGATTTTCCACGCCAGAGTTTTTTTAGAGAGCAGGTGTCATTTCCCGAACTGCAAGTTTGGTGAATATTTCGTGACCTTTAGCAATGGGTTTAAAGCTGCTGTTGTGGGAAGTGGCCTCAAGGAGGCAGCATTTCTCCATTCCCAAATCTGGGTACTAGGGCAGCAGAGCCTTTCTGGAAGTTGTGTTCCTAGGTTGTAAATTACATTGGAATGTGCATGGAGAAACCCCCATAAGTTTATGTCTCATTATTTCTTCTTGGTTTTTAAAAGTGTTTTAATTGGAGTAAAGCTTAGAATATTGTTTGTCCTAGGTGGACACAATCTGGTTCATTTGTACATTATATATGTCTATTCAAGTACAGATCCTCTTCCCATGTAAAATGTTACAGAGGGTTCCGCAGACCTCCCTTGCTATATGGTCGGTCTTTTTGAGATATGTATATAATATGTGTTTGTATACATATAGTAACACTAATCTTAATTTATCCATTCCCCCCACCTTTCCTTTAAGATGAGCATAGTTTGTTGTCTAAGTCTGTGAGTGTCTTTCTCTGTGGAAATATGTTCATTTGTGTCAGTTATTAGATAACGCCTATAAGTGATATCATAGAATATAGGTCTTTTACTTTCCGACTTACCTCATGTTTCGTGATTATCTCCAGACTCATTTGTGGTGCCTCAGAGAGCAACGGTTCATCGTTTTCCATGGCTAATATTCCATTGTGTGCATGGACCACTTCTTCTTTATCCATTCACCTCTTGTTGGATATTTTGATTGCTTCACTGTCTTGGCTATTGTGAATAAGGCTGCACTGCAGCTTTTGCGGCCTGTGTCTTCTCGATTCTTGTCTTCTCAGGTGAGAGGTCCATTGGTGCGCCTGCTGGATTGAGTGGTACCTCCATTTTTACTTTTCAACACAGCTCCTTTCTTTTCTCATTATTGGCTGTTACCCCTTTACGTCTCACCAGCAGGTAGAGGGGACACAGTTCTTTAAAACCCCTTCAGCATTTATTGTTTGTGGACTTTTTGCTGATGGTCAGTCGACGGGTGTAAGTTGAAACTTTTTGTAGATTAGATTGCATGGGTCTAACGCTCCCTGAGGTTGAGCTTTTATCCATTTTCCTTTTTTTTTTAAAGGGCGTGAGTAAAATTTAACTCTTCATACTCTCTTCTTGAAACATTTGCCTTTTTTGAATTTTTTTGTCCATACCCTACTTCAGCACAATTTTTTAGGCCAGGCGTCCTTTACAGCCCTGAGTCCTTGTGAATGTTAAGTGACCATTAGCTGTGAGTTTAAAGCTGCTCTTGCAGGAAACGGCCACAAGGTGGCAGCATTTCTCATTTACCAAATTTGGTAACTGGGGAAACAGAGCCTTAATGGAAGTGGTGTTCTAGGTTGTAAATTCGAATGGAATGTGCCAGGAAAAAAGCCCTTTAAGTTTATGTCTCGTTACTTCTTGTTCATATTTGTAATTTACTTTTTATTTTTTATCCCAGCAAATTTGATTACAATGGTTTGTTTGTTCTAGGTGTGCAAGATGTGGTTCTTTCTCACATATACGTGTATCTATTCTTCCTCGCATCCTTTTCCCACGTAGGTTATGGCACAATGTTGAGTAGTCTTCTCCTGGTCTTCCGTACGTCTTTGGTGATTATATATTTCACATGGTTTGTATATCTCTGTTAACCCCAATATGGTAATGTATCCAATCCTCATCCCTTTCTATTGGGTGAACCGTAAGTTTTTTTAATGAATCTGTGATTGCCTTTCTCTGTGGAAATATCCTCATTGGTATCAATTTTTAAGTAACTCCTAACAGTGATATGATAGGATATGTGTCTTTTGCTATCTCACTTACTACAGGTGGCGTGATTACGTCTAGACTCATCTATGGTGCTGCAAATGGCATTGTTTCATTTTTTTTCACTAGCGAATATTCCATCTGTACATGGAGGAGTTCTTCTTTGTCCACCCATCTGTTGGTGGACTTTTTGGTTACTTTCGTATCTTGGCTATTGTAATACTGTGCAATGCAGGTTTGCCTGCCTGTGTCTTTCCAATTCTCTCTTCTTAGATTATAGGTCGAGGAGTGGGCCTGCTGGATCATACGGTAGCTCAATGTTGACCTTTGTAAGGCACCTCCATTCTGCTCTCATTTGTGGCCCTTTCCAAGTTACGTCCCACTTGAAGTTGAGGGTATGCATTTCTCCACAACAACTTCAGCATTTATTGTTTGTAGTTTTCTTGCTGATGGTTATTCTGACAAGTGTGAGCTGATACCTCTTTGTGGTTGAATTCGCGTGTGCCTCATAATCCGTTGAAATTGACCTTTAAGGCATGTCCATTTTATTTTTCAAGCTGTGATTACCCCTTAGTTCTTCAAAGTGTTCTCTTAAAGTATGTGTCACATTTTGAAATGTTTTGGCCATTACCTCCCTCAAGACATTTTGAGGGCAGGTTTCATTTACAGTTCTGCAGTACTTGTTCCTACGAAATGACCATTAGCACAGGCTTTAAAGCTGCTTTTGCAGATAACTGCCAGAGGGTGGCAGCCCTTCTATGTTCCCCACCCTGGTAACTAGGGAAAAGCCCTTGCGGCCTGTGGTGTTTCTCGCTTATAAATTAGAGTGGAGTGTGCCCGGACAAACCCACACAAGCTGATGTCTCCTTACTTTAGTTGGATTTTTAAATTTGATTTTTATTTTTTATTGGAGTAATTTTCCACTGAGTACGTGGACCACTTCTACTTTGTGCATTCCTCGGTTGATGGACATTTTCATTGCTTCCAAGTGTTGGCGATGGTAAATATTGTTGGAGTGCAGGATTGCCAGCCTGTGACTTTTTGATTCTCATTTTCTCAGGTGATAGGCCCAGCAGTGGGTGTGATTGATTGACTGGTAGCCCCGTGTTTCCCTTTTCAAAGCACCTTCTTTGTGTTTACATTAGTGGCTCTTACCACGTCCCACTTAGAATCGAGGGTACGCATTTCTCCACAATCGATTTAGCGTTTATTGTTTGCAGCATTTATGCTAATGGCCCTCCTGGCTGCTGTGAGCTGATAGGGTTCTGTAATTTGGCTTTGCATGTCTTTGAAAATTCGTAAAACTCATCATTTTTCTCCGCCGTTTTCTTTTCTCTTAAAAAAAAGGAAACAATTGGGAGTACAATATAACTCTTGAAATTGTCTTCTTGGAAGGTTGCCCTCTTTTGAATTTTTTGGTCGATTTTCCACGCCAGAGTTTTTTTAGAGAGCAGGTGTCATTTCCCGAACTGCAAGTTTGGTGAATATTTCGTGACCTTTAGCAATGGGTTTAAAGCTGCTGTTGTGGGAAGTGGCCTCAAGGAGGCAGCATTTCTCCATTCCCAAATCTGGGTACTAGGGCAGCAGAGCCTTTCTGGAAGTTGTGTTCCTAGGTTGTAAATTACATTGGAATGTGCATGGAGAAACCCCCATAAGTTTATGTCTCATTATTTCTTCTTGGTTTTTAAAAGTGTTTTAATTGGAGTAAAGCTTAGAATATTGTTTGTCCTAGGTGGACACAATCTGGTTCATTTGTACATTATATATGTCTATTCAAGTACAGATCCTCTTCCCATGTAAAATGTTACAGAGGGTTCCGCAGACCTCCCTTGCTATATGGTCGGTCTTTTTGAGATATGTATATAATATGTGTTTGTATACATATAGTAACACTAATCTTAATTTATCCATTCCCCCCACCTTTCCTTTAAGATGAGCATAGTTTGTTGTCTAAGTCTGTGAGTGTCTTTCTCTGTGGAAATATGTTCATTTGTGTCAGTTATTAGATAACGCCTATAAGTGATATCATAGAATATAGGTCTTTTACTTTCCGACTTACCTCATGTTTCGTGATTATCTCCAGACTCATTTGTGGTGCCTCAGAGAGCAACGGTTCATCGTTTTCCATGGCTAATATTCCATTGTGTGCATGGACCACTTCTTCTTTATCCATTCACCTCTTGTTGGATATTTTGATTGCTTCACTGTCTTGGCTATTGTGAATAAGGCTGCACTGCAGCTTTTGCGGCCTGTGTCTTCTCGATTCTTGTCTTCTCAGGTGAGAGGTCCATTGGTGCGCCTGCTGGATTGAGTGGTACCTCCATTTTTACTTTTCAACACAGCTCCTTTCTTTTCTCATTATTGGCTGTTACCCCTTTACGTCTCACCAGCAGGTAGAGGGGACACAGTTCTTTAAAACCCCTTCAGCATTTATTGTTTGTGGACTTTTTGCTGATGGTCAGTCGACGGGTGTAAGTTGAAACTTTTTGTAGATTAGATTGCATGGGTCTAACGCTCCCTGAGGTTGAGCTTTTATCCATTTTCCTTTTTTTTTTAAAGGGCGTGAGTAAAATTTAACTCTTCATACTCTCTTCTTGAAACATTTGCCTTTTTTGAATTTTTTTGTCCATACCCTACTTCAGCACAATTTTTTAGGCCAGGCGTCCTTTACAGCCCTGAGTCCTTGTGAATGTTAAGTGACCATTAGCTGTGAGTTTAAAGCTGCTCTTGCAGGAAACGGCCACAAGGTGGCAGCATTTCTCATTTACCAAATTTGGTAACTGGGGAAACAGAGCCTTAATGGAAGTGGTGTTCTAGGTTGTAAATTCGAATGGAATGTGCCAGGAAAAAAGCCCTTTAAGTTTATGTCTCGTTACTTCTTGTTCATATTTGTAATTTACTTTTTATTTTTTATCCCAGCAAATTTGATTACAATGGTTTGTTTGTTCTAGGTGTGCAAGATGTGGTTCTTTCTCACATATACGTGTATCTATTCTTCCTCGCATCCTTTTCCCACGTAGGTTATGGCACAATGTTGAGTAGTCTTCTCCTGGTCTTCCGTACGTCTTTGGTGATTATATATTTCACATGGTTTGTATATCTCTGTTAACCCCAATATGGTAATGTATCCAATCCTCATCCCTTTCTATTGGGTGAACCGTAAGTTTTTTTAATGAATCTGTGATTGCCTTTCTCTGTGGAAATATCCTCATTGGTATCAATTTTTAAGTAACTCCTAACAGTGGTATGATAGGATATGTGTCTTTTGCTATCTCACTTACTACAGGTGGCGTGATTACGTCTAGACTCATCTATGGTGCTGCAAATGGCATTGTTTCATTTTTTTTCACTAGCGAATATTCCATCTGTACATGGAGGAGTTCTTCTTTGTCCACCCATCTGTTGGTGGACTTTTTGGTTACTTTCGTATCTTGGCTATTGTAATACTGTGCAATGCAGGTTTGCCTGCCTGTGTCTTTCCAATTCTCTCTTCTTAGATTATAGGTCGAGGAGTGGGCCTGCTGGATCATACGGTAGCTCAATGTTGACCTTTGTAAGGCACCTCCATTCTGCTCTCATTTGTGGCCCTTTCCAAGTTACGTCCCACTTGAAGTTGAGGGTATGCATTTCTCCACAACACCTTCAGCATTTATTGTTTGTAGTTTTCTTGCTGATGGTTATTCTGACAAGTGTGAGCTGATACCTCTTTGTGGTTGAATTCGCGTGTGCCTCATAATCCGTTGAAATTGACCTTTAAGGCATGTCCATTTTATTTTTCAAGCTGTGATTACCCCTTAGTTCTTCAAAGTGTTCTCTTAAAGTATGTGTCACATTTTGAAATGTTTTGGCCATTACCTCCCTCAAGACATTTTGAGGGCAGGTTTCATTTACAGTTCTGCAGTACTTGTTCCTACGAAATGACCATTAGCACAGGCTTTAAAGCTGCTTTTGCAGCTAACTGCCAGAGGGTGGCAGCCCTTCTATGTTCCCCACCCTGGTAACTAGGGAAAAGCCCTTGCGGCCTGTGGTGTTTCTCGCTTATAAATTAGAGTGGAGTGTGCCCGGACAAACCCACACAAGCTGATGTCTCCTTACTTTAGTTGGATTTTTAAATTTGATTTTTATTTTTTATTGGAGTAATTTTCCACTGAGTACGTGGACCACTTCTACTTTGTGCATTCCTCGGTTGATGGACATTTTCATTGCTTCCAAGTGTTGGCGATGGTAAATATTGTTGGAGTGCAGGATTGCCAGCCTGTGACTTTTTGATTCTCATTTTCTCAGGTGATAGGCCCAGCAGTGGGTGTGATTGCTTGACTGGTAGCCCCGTGTTTCCCTTTTCAAAGCACCTTCTTTGTGTTTACATTAGTGGCTCTTACCACGTCCCACTTAGAATCGAGGGTACGCATTTCTCCACAATCGATTTAGCGTTTATTGTTTGCAGCATTTATGCTAATGGCCCTCCTGGCTGCTGTGAGCTGATAGGGTTCTGTAATTTGGCTTTGCATGTCTTTGAAAATTCGTAAAACTCATCATTTTTCTCCGCCGTTTTCTTTTCTCTTAAAAAAAAGGAAACAATTGGGAGTACAATATAACTCTTGAAATTGTCTTCTTGGAAGGTTGCCCTCTTTTGAATTTTTTGGTCGATTTTCCACGCCAGAGTTTTTTTAGAGAGCAGGTGTCATTTCCCGAACTGCAAGTTTGGTGAATATTTCGTGACCTTTAGCAATGGGTTTAAAGCTGCTGTTGTGGGAAGTGGCCTCAAGGAGGCAGCATTTCTCCATTCCCAAATCTGGGTACTAGGGCAGCAGAGCCTTTCTGGAAGTTGTGTTCCTAGGTTGTAAATTACATTGGAATGTGCATGGAGAAACCCCCATAAGTTTATGTCTCATTATTTCTTCTTGGTTTTTAAAAGTGTTTTAATTGGAGTAAAGCTTAGAATATTGTTTGTCCTAGGTGGACACAATCTGGTTCATTTGTACATTATATATGTCTATTCAAGTACAGATCCTCTTCCCATGTAAAATGTTACAGAGGGTTCCGCAGACCTCCCTTGCTATATGGTCGGTCTTTTTGAGATATGTATATAATATGTGTTTGTATACATATAGTAACACTAATCTTAATTTATCCATTCCCCCCACCTTTCCTTTAAGATGAGCATAGTTTGTTGTCTAAGTCTGTGAGTGTCTTTCTCTGTGGAAATATGTTCATTTGTGTCAGTTATTAGATAACGCCTATAAGTGATATCATAGAATATAGGTCTTTTACTTTCCGACTTACCTCATGTTTCGTGATTATCTCCAGACTCATTTGTGGTGCCTCAGAGAGCAACGGTTCATCGTTTTCCATGGCTAATATTCCATTGTGTGCATGGACCACTTCTTCTTTATCCATTCACCTCTTGTTGGATATTTTGATTGCTTCACTGTCTTGGCTATTGTGAATAAGGCTGCACTGCAGCTTTTGCGGCCTGTGTCTTCTCGATTCTTGTCTTCTCAGGTGAGAGGTCCATTGGTGCGCCTGCTGGATTGAGTGGTACCTCCATTTTTACTTTTCAACACAGCTCCTTTCTTTTCTCATTATTGGCTGTTACCCCTTTACGTCTCACCAGCAGGTAGAGGGGACACAGTTCTTTAAAACCCCTTCAGCATTTATTGTTTGTGGACTTTTTGCTGATGGTCAGTCGACGGGTGTAAGTTGAAACTTTTTGTAGATTAGATTGCATGGGTCTAACGCTCCCTGAGGTTGAGCTTTTATCCATTTTCCTTTTTTTTTTAAAGGGCGTGAGTAAAATTTAACTCTTCATACTCTCTTCTTGAAACATTTGCCTTTTTTGAATTTTTTTGTCCATACCCTACTTCAGCACAATTTTTTAGGCCAGGCGTCCTTTACAGCCCTGAGTCCTTGTGAATGTTAAGTGACCATTAGCTGTGAGTTTAAAGCTGCTCTTGCAGGAAACGGCCACAAGGTGGCAGCATTTCTCATTTACCAAATTTGGTAACTGGGGAAACAGAGCCTTAATGGAAGTGGTGTTCTAGGTTGTAAATTCGAATGGAATGTGCCAGGAAAAAAGCCCTTTAAGTTTATGTCTCGTTACTTCTTGTTCATATTTGTAATTTACTTTTTATTTTTTATCCCAGCAAATTTGATTACAATGGTTTGTTTGTTCTAGGTGTGCAAGATGTGGTTCTTTCTCACATATACGTGTATCTATTCTTCCTCGCATCCTTTTCCCACGTAGGTTATGGCACAATGTTGAGTAGTCTTCTCCTGGTCTTCCGTACGTCTTTGGTGATTATATATTTCACATGGTTTGTATATCTCTGTTAACCCCAATATGGTAATGTATCCAATCCTCATCCCTTTCTATTGGGTGAACCGTAAGTTTTTTTAATGAATCTGTGATTGCCTTTCTCTGTGGAAATATCCTCATTGGTATCAATTTTTAAGTAACTCCTAACAGTGGTATGATAGGATATGTGTCTTTTGCTATCTCACTTACTACAGGTGGCGTGATTACGTCTAGACTCATCTATGGTGCTGCAAATGGCATTGTTTCATTTTTTTTCACTAGCGAATATTCCATCTGTACATGGAGGAGTTCTTCTTTGTCCACCCATCTGTTGGTGGACTTTTTGGTTACTTTCGTATCTTGGCTATTGTAATACTGTGCAATGCAGGTTTGCCTGCCTGTGTCTTTCCAATTCTCTCTTCTTAGATTATAGGTCGAGGAGTGGGCCTGCTGGATCATACGGTAGCTCAATGTTGACCTTTGTAAGGCACCTCCATTCTGCTCTCATTTGTGGCCCTTTCCAAGTTACGTCCCACTTGAAGTTGAGGGTATGCATTTCTCCACAACACCTTCAGCATTTATTGTTTGTAGTTTTCTTGCTGATGGTTATTCTGACAAGTGTGAGCTGATACCTCTTTGTGGTTGAATTCGCGTGTGCCTCACAATCCGTTGAAATTGACCTTTAAGGCATGTCCATTTTATTTTTCAAGCTGTGATTACCCCTTAGTTCTTCAAAGTGTTCTCTTAAAGTATGTGTCACATTTTGAAATGTTTTGGCCATTACCTCCCTCAAGACATTTTGAGGGCAGGTTTCATTTACAGTTCTGCAGTACTTGTTCCTACGAAATGACCATTAGCACAGGCTTTAAAGCTGCTTTTGCAGCTAACTGCCAGAGGGTGGCAGCCCTTCTATGTTCCCCACCCTGGTAACTAGGGAAAAGCCCTTGCGGCCTGTGGTGTTTCTCGCTTATAAATTAGAGTGGAGTGTGCCCGGACAAACCCACACAAGCTGATGTCTCCTTACTTTAGTTGGATTTTTAAATTTGATTTTTATTTTTTATTGGAGTAATTTTCCACTGAGTACGTGGACCACTTCTACTTTGTGCATTCCTCGGTTGATGGACATTTTCATTGCTTCCAAGTGTTGGCGATGGTAAATATTGTTGGAGTGCAGGATTGCCAGCCTGTGACTTTTTGATTCTCATTTTCTCAGGTGATAGGCCCAGCAGTGGGTGTGATTGATTGACTGGTAGCCCCGTGTTTCCCTTTTCAAAGCACCTTCTTTGTGTTTACATTAGTGGCTCTTACCACGTCCCACTTAGAATCGAGGGTACGCATTTCTCCACAATCGATTTAGCGTTTATTGTTTGCAGCATTTATGCTAATGGCCCTCCTGGCTGCTGTGAGCTGATAGGGTTCTGTAATTTGGCTTTGCATGTCTTTGAAAATTCGTAAAACTCATCATTTTTCTCCGCCGTTTTCTTTTCTCTTAAAAAAAAGGAAACAATTGGGAGTACAATATAACTCTTGAAATTGTCTTCTTGGAAGGTTGCCCTCTTTTGAATTTTTTGGTCGATTTTCCACGCCAGAGTTTTTTTAGAGAGCAGGTGTCATTTCCCGAACTGCAAGTTTGGTGAATATTTCGTGACCTTTAGCAATGGGTTTAAAGCTGCTGTTGTGGGAAGTGGCCTCAAGGAGGCAGCATTTCTCCATTCCCAAATCTGGGTACTAGGGCAGCAGAGCCTTTCTGGAAGTTGTGTTCCTAGGTTGTAAATTACATTGGAATGTGCATGGAGAAACCCCCATAAGTTTATGTCTCATTATTTCTTCTTGGTTTTTAAAAGTGTTTTAATTGGAGTAAAGCTTAGAATATTGTTTGTCCTAGGTGGACACAATCTGGTTCATTTGTACATTATATATGTCTATTCAAGTACAGATCCTCTTCCCATGTAAAATGTTACAGAGGGTTCCGCAGACCTCCCTTGCTATATGGTCGGTCTTTTTGAGATATGTATATAATATGTGTTTGTATACATATAGTAACACTAATCTTAATTTATCCATTCCCCCCACCTTTCCTTTAAGATGAGCATAGTTTGTTGTCTAAGTCTGTGAGTGTCTTTCTCTGTGGAAATATGTTCATTTGTGTCAGTTATTAGATAACGCCTATAAGTGATATCATAGAATATAGGTCTTTTACTTTCCGACTTACCTCATGTTTCGTGATTATCTCCAGACTCATTTGTGGTGCCTCAGAGAGCAACGGTTCATCGTTTTCCATGGCTAATATTCCATTGTGTGCATGGACCACTTCTTCTTTATCCATTCACCTCTTGTTGGATATTTTGATTGCTTCACTGTCTTGGCTATTGTGAATAAGGCTGCACTGCAGCTTTTGCGGCCTGTGTCTTCTCGATTCTTGTCTTCTCAGGTGAGAGGTCCATTGGTGCGCCTGCTGGATTGAGTGGTACCTCCATTTTTACTTTTCAACACAGCTCCTTTCTTTTCTCATTATTGGCTGTTACCCCTTTACGTCTCACCAGCAGGTAGAGGGGACACAGTTCTTTAAAACCCCTTCAGCATTTATTGTTTGTGGACTTTTTGCTGATGGTCAGTCGACGGGTGTAAGTTGAAACTTTTTGTAGATTAGATTGCATGGGTCTAACGCTCCCTGAGGTTGAGCTTTTATCCATTTTCCTTTTTTTTTTAAAGGGCGTGAGTAAAATTTAACTCTTCATACTCTCTTCTTGAAACATTTGCCTTTTTTGAATTTTTTTGTCCATACCCTACTTCAGCACAATTTTTTAGGCCAGGCGTCCTTTACAGCCCTGAGTCCTTGTGAATGTTAAGTGACCATTAGCTGTGAGTTTAAAGCTGCTCTTGCAGGAAACGGCCACAAGGTGGCAGCATTTCTCATTTACCAAATTTGGTAACTGGGGAAACAGAGCCTTAATGGAAGTGGTGTTCTAGGTTGTAAATTCGAATGGAATGTGCCAGGAAAAAAGCCCTTTAAGTTTATGTCTCGTTACTTCTTGTTCATATTTGTAATTTACTTTTTATTTTTTATCCCAGCAAATTTGATTACAATGGTTTGTTTGTTCTAGGTGTGCAAGATGTGGTTCTTTCTCACATATACGTGTATCTATTCTTCCTCGCATCCTTTTCCCACGTAGGTTATGGCACAATGTTGAGTAGTCTTCTCCTGGTCTTCCGTACGTCTTTGGTGATTATATATTTCACATGGTTTGTATATCTCTGTTAACCCCAATATGGTAATGTATCCAATCCTCATCCCTTTCTATTGGGTGAACCGTAAGTTTTTTTAATGAATCTGTGATTGCCTTTCTCTGTGGAAATATCCTCATTGGTATCAATTTTTAAGTAACTCCTAACAGTGGTATGATAGGATATGTGTCTTTTGCTATCTCACTTACTACAGGTGGCGTGATTACGTCTAGACTCATCTATGGTGCTGCAAATGGCATTGTTTCATTTTTTTTCACTAGCGAATATTCCATCTGTACATGGAGGAGTTCTTCTTTGTCCACCCATCTGTTGGTGGACTTTTTGGTTACTTTCGTATCTTGGCTATTGTAATACTGTGCAATGCAGGTTTGCCTGCCTGTGTCTTTCCAATTCTCTCTTCTTAGATTATAGGTCGAGGAGTGGGCCTGCTGGATCATACGGTAGCTCAATGTTGACCTTTGTAAGGCACCTCCATTCTGCTCTCATTTGTGGCCCTTTCCAAGTTACGTCCCACTTGAAGTTGAGGGTATGCATTTCTCCACAACAACTTCAGCATTTATTGTTTGTAGTTTTCTTGCTGATGGTTATTCTGACAAGTGTGAGCTGATACCTCTTTGTGGTTGAATTCGCGTGTGCCTCATAATCCGTTGAAATTGACCTTTAAGGCATGTCCATTTTATTTTTCAAGCTGTGATTACCCCTTAGTTCTTCAAAGTGTTCTCTTAAAGTATGTGTCACATTTTGAAATGTTTTGGCCATTACCTCCCTCAAGACATTTTGAGGGCAGGTTTCATTGACAGTTCTGCAGTACTTGTTCCTACGAAATGACCATTAGCACAGGCTTTAAAGCTGCTTTTGCAGCTAACTGCCAGAGGGTGGCAGCCCTTCTATGTTCCCCACCCTGGTAACTAGGGAAAAGCCCTTGCGGCCTGTGGTGTTTCTCGCTTATAAATTAGAGTGGAGTGTGCCCGGACAAACCCACACAAGCTGATGTCTCCTTACTTTAGTTGGATTTTTAAATTTGATTTTTATTTTTTATTGGAGTAATTTTCCACTGAGTACGTGGACCACTTCTACTTTGTGCATTCCTCGGTTGATGGACATTTTCATTGCTTCCAAGTGTTGGCGATGGTAAATATTGTTGGAGTGCAGGATTGCCAGCCTGTGACTTTTTGATTCTCATTTTCTCAGGTGATAGGCCCAGCAGTGGGTGTGATTGATTGACTGGTAGCCCCGTGTTTCCCTTTTCAAAGCACCTTCTTTGTGTTTACATTAGTGGCTCTTACCACGTCCCACTTAGAATCGAGGGTACGCATTTCTCCACAATCGATTTAGCGTTTATTGTTTGCAGCATTTATGCTAATGGCCCTCCTGGCTGCTGTGAGCTGATAGGGTTCTGTAATTTGGCTTTGCATGTCTTTGAAAATTCGTAAAACTCATCATTTTTCTCCGCCGTTTTCTTTTCTCTTAAAAAAAAGGAAACAATTGGGAGTACAATATAACTCTTGAAATTGTCTTCTTGGAAGGTTGCCCTCTTTTGAATTTTTTGGTCGATTTTCCACGCCAGAGTTTTTTTTAGAGAGCAGGTGTCATTTCCCGAACTGCAAGTTTGGTGAATATTTCGTGACCTTTAGCAATGGGTTTAAAGCTGCTGTTGTGGGAAGTGGCCTCAAGGAGGCAGCATTTCTCCATTCCCAAATCTGGGTACTAGGGCAGCAGAGCCTTTCTGGAAGTTGTGTTCCTAGGTTGTAAATTACATTGGAATGTGCATGGAGAAACCCCCATAAGTTTATGTCTCATTATTTCTTCTTGGTTTTTAAAAGTGTTTTAATTGGAGTAAAGCTTAGAATATTGTTTGTCCTAGGTGGACACAATCTGGTTCATTTGTACATTATATATGTCTATTCAAGTACAGATCCTCTTCCCATGTAAAATGTTACAGAGGGTTCCGCAGACCTCCCTTGCTATATGGTCGGTCTTTTTGAGATATGTATATAATATGTGTTTGTATACATATAGTAACACTAATCTTAATTTATCCATTCCCCCCACCTTTCCTTTAAGATGAGCATAGTTTGTTGTCTAAGTCTGTGAGTGTCTTTCTCTGTGGAAATATGTTCATTTGTGTCAGTTATTAGATAACGCCTATAAGTGATATCATAGAATATAGGTCTTTTACTTTCCGACTTACCTCATGTTTCGTGATTATCTCCAGACTCATTTGTGGTGCCTCAGAGAGCAACGGTTCATCGTTTTCCATGGCTAATATTCCATTGTGTGCATGGACCACTTCTTCTTTATCCATTCACCTCTTGTTGGATATTTTGATTGCTTCACTGTCTTGGCTATTGTGAATAAGGCTGCACTGCAGCTTTTGCGGCCTGTGTCTTCTCGATTCTTGTCTTCTCAGGTGAGAGGTCCATTGGTGCGCCTGCTGGATTGAGTGGTACCTCCATTTTTACTTTTCAACACAGCTCCTTTCTTTTCTCATTATTGGCTGTTACCCCTTTACGTCTCACCAGCAGGTAGAGGGGACACAGTTCTTTAAAACCCCTTCAGCATTTATTGTTTGTGGACTTTTTGCTGATGGTCAGTCGACGGGTGTAAGTTGAAACTTTTTGTAGATTAGATTTCATGGGTCTAACGCTCCCTGAGGTTGAGCTTTTATCCATTTTCCTTTTTTTTTTAAAGGGCGTGAGTAAAATTTAACTCTTCATACTCTCTTCTTGAAACATTTGCCTTTTTTGAATTTTTTTGTCCATACCCTACTTCAGCACAATTTTTTAGGCCAGGCGTCCTTTACAGCCCTGAGTCCTTGTGAATGTTAAGTGACCATTAGCTGTGAGTTTAAAGCTGCTCTTGCAGGAAACGGCCACAAGGTGGCAGCATTTCTCATTTACCAAATTTGGTAACTGGGGAAACAGAGCCTTAATGGAAGTGGTGTTCTAGGTTGTAAATTCGAATGGAATGTGCCAGGAAAAAAGCCCTTTAAGTTTATGTCTCGTTACTTCTTGTTCATATTTGTAATTTACTTTTTATTTTTTATCCCAGCAAATTTGATTACAATGGTTTGTTTGTTCTAGGTGTGCAAGATGTGGTTCTTTCTCACATATACGTGTATCTATTCTTCCTCGCATCCTTTTCCCACGTAGGTTATGGCACAATGTTGAGTAGTCTTCTCCTGGTCTTCCGTACGTCTTTGGTGATTATATATTTCACATGGTTTGTATATCTCTGTTAACCCCAATATGGTAATGTATCCAATCCTCATCCCTTTCTATTGGGTGAACCGTAAGTTTTTTTAATGAATCTGTGATTGCCTTTCTCTGTGGAAATATCCTCATTGGTATCAATTTTTAAGTAACTCCTAACAGTGGTATGATAGGATATGTGTCTTTTGCTATCTCACTTACTACAGGTGGCGTGATTACGTCTAGACTCATCTATGGTGCTGCAAATGGCATTGTTTCATTTTTTTTCACTAGCGAATATTCCATCTGTACATGGAGGAGTTCTTCTTTGTCCACCCATCTGTTGGTGGACTTTTTGGTTACTTTCGTATCTTGGCTATTGTAATACTGTGCAATGCAGGTTTGCCTGCCTGTGTCTTTCCAATTCTCTCTTCTTAGATTATAGGTCGAGGAGTGGGCCTGCTGGATCATACGGTAGCTCAATGTTGACCTTTGTAAGGCACCTCCATTCTGCTCTCATTTGTGGCCCTTTCCAAGTTACGTCCCACTTGAAGTTGAGGGTATGCATTTCTCCACAACACCTTCAGCATTTATTGTTTGTAGTTTTCTTGCTGATGGTTATTCTGACAAGTGTGAGCTGATACCTCTTTGTGGTTGAATTCGCGTGTGCCTCACAATCCGTTGAAATTGACCTTTAAGGCATGTCCATTTTATTTTTCAAGCTGTGATTACCCCTTAGTTCTTCAAAGTGTTCTCTTAAAGTATGTGTCACATTTTGAAATGTTTTGGCCATTACCTCCCTCAAGACATTTTGAGGGCAGGTTTCATTTACAGTTCTGCAGTACTTGTTCCTACGAAATGACCATTAGCACAGGCTTTAAAGCTGCTTTTGCAGCTAACTGCCAGAGGGTGGCAGCCCTTCTATGTTCCCCACCCTGGTAACTAGGGAAAAGCCCTTGCGGCCTGTGGTGTTTCTCGCTTATAAATTAGAGTGGAGTGTGCCCGGACAAACCCACACAAGCTGATGTCTCCTTACTTTAGTTGGATTTTTAAATTTGATTTTTATTTTTTATTGGAGTAATTTTCCACTGAGTACGTGGACCACTTCTACTTTGTGCATTCCTCGGTTGATGGACATTTTCATTGCTTCCAAGTGTTGGCGATGGTAAATATTGTTGGAGTGCAGGATTGCCAGCCTGTGACTTTTTGATTCTCATTTTCTCAGGTGATAGGCCCAGCAGTGGGTGTGATTGATTGACTGGTAGCCCCGTGTTTCCCTTTTCAAAGCACCTTCTTTGTGTTTACATTAGTGGCTCTTACCACGTCCCACTTAGAATCGAGGGTACGCATTTCTCCACAATCGATTTAGCGTTTATTGTTTGCAGCATTTATGCTAATGGCCCTCCTGGCTGCTGTGAGCTGATAGGGTTCTGTAATTTGGCTTTGCATGTCTTTGAAAATTCGTAAAACTCATCATTTTTCTCCGCCGTTTTCTTTTCTCTTAAAAAAAAGGAAACAATTGGGAGTACAATATAACTCTTGAAATTGTCTTCTTGGAAGGTTGCCCTCTTTTGAATTTTTTGGTCGATTTTCCACGCCAGAGTTTTTTTAGAGAGCAGGTGTCATTTCCCGAACTGCAAGTTTGGTGAATATTTCGTGACCTTTAGCAATGGGTTTAAAGCTGCTGTTGTGGGAAGTGGCCTCAAGGAGGCAGCATTTCTCCATTCCCAAATCTGGGTACTAGGGCAGCAGAGCCTTTCTGGAAGTTGTGTTCCTAGGTTGTAAATTACATTGGAATGTGCATGGAGAAACCCCCATAAGTTTATGTCTCATTATTTCTTCTTGGTTTTTAAAAGTGTTTTAATTGGAGTAAAGCTTAGAATATTGTTTGTCCTAGGTGGACACAATCTGGTTCATTTGTACATTATATATGTCTATTCAAGTACAGATCCTCTTCCCATGTAAAATGTTACAGAGGGTTCCGCAGACCTCCCTTGCTATATGGTCGGTCTTTTTGAGATATGTATATAATATGTGTTTGTATACATATAGTAACACTAATCTTAATTTATCCATTCCCCCCACCTTTCCTTTAAGATGAGCATAGTTTGTTGTCTAAGTCTGTGAGTGTCTTTCTCTGTGGAAATATGTTCATTTGTGTCAGTTATTAGATAACGCCTATAAGTGATATCATAGAATATAGGTCTTTTACTTTCCGACTTACCTCATGTTTCGTGATTATCTCCAGACTCATTTGTGGTGCCTCAGAGAGCAACGGTTCATCGTTTTCCATGGCTAATATTCCATTGTGTGCATGGACCACTTCTTCTTTATCCATTCACCTCTTGTTGGATATTTTGATTGCTTCACTGTCTTGGCTATTGTGAATAAGGCTGCACTGCAGCTTTTGCGGCCTGTGTCTTCTCGATTCTTGTCTTCTCAGGTGAGAGGTCCATTGGTGCGCCTGCTGGATTGAGTGGTACCTCCATTTTTACTTTTCAACACAGCTCCTTTCTTTTCTCATTATTGGCTGTTACCCCTTTACGTCTCACCAGCAGGTAGAGGGGACACAGTTCTTTAAAACCCCTTCAGCATTTATTGTTTGTGGACTTTTTGCTGATGGTCAGTCGACGGGTGTAAGTTGAAACTTTTTGTAGATTAGATTGCATGGGTCTAACGCTCCCTGAGGTTGAGCTTTTATCCATTTTCCTTTTTTTTTTAAAGGGCGTGAGTAAAATTTAACTCTTCATACTCTCTTCTTGAAACATTTGCCTTTTTTGAATTTTTTTGTCCATACCCTACTTCAGCACAATTTTTTAGGCCAGGCGTCCTTTACAGCCCTGAGTCCTTGTGAATGTTAAGTGACCATTAGCTGTGAGTTTAAAGCTGCTCTTGCAGGAAACGGCCACAAGGTGGCAGCATTTCTCATTTACCAAATTTGGTAACTGGGGAAACAGAGCCTTAATGGAAGTGGTGTTCTAGGTTGTAAATTCGAATGGAATGTGCCAGGAAAAAAGCCCTTTAAGTTTATGTCTCGTTACTTCTTGTTCATATTTGTAATTTACTTTTTATTTTTTATCCCAGCAAATTTGATTACAATGGTTTGTTTGTTCTAGGTGTGCAAGATGTGGTTCTTTCTCACATATACGTGTATCTATTCTTCCTCGCATCCTTTTCCCACGTAGGTTATGGCACAATGTTGAGTAGTCTTCTCCTGGTCTTCCGTACGTCTTTGGTGATTATATATTTCACATGGTTTGTATATCTCTGTTAACCCCAATATGGTAATGTATCCAATCCTCATCCCTTTCTATTGGGTGAACCGTAAGTTTTTTTAATGAATCTGTGATTGCCTTTCTCTGTGGAAATATCCTCATTGGTATCAATTTTTAAGTAACTCCTAACAGTGGTATGATAGGATATGTGTCTTTTGCTATCTCACTTACTACAGGTGGCGTGATTACGTCTAGACTCATCTATGGTGCTGCAAATGGCATTGTTTCATTTTTTTTCACTAGCGAATATTCCATCTGTACATGGAGGAGTTCTTCTTTGTCCACCCATCTGTTGGTGGACTTTTTGGTTACTTTCGTATCTTGGCTATTGTAATACTGTGCAATGCAGGTTTGCCTGCCTGTGTCTTTCCAATTCTCTCTTCTTAGATTATAGGTCGAGGAGTGGGCCTGCTGGATCATACGGTAGCTCAATGTTGACCTTTGTAAGGCACCTCCATTCTGCTCTCATTTGTGGCCCTTTCCAAGTTACGTCCCACTTGAAGTTGAGGGTATGCATTTCTCCACAACACCTTCAGCATTTATTGTTTGTAGTTTTCTTGCTGATGGTTATTCTGACAAGTGTGAGCTGATACCTCTTTGTGGTTGAATTCGCGTGTGCCTCACAATCCGTTGAAATTGACCTTTAAGGCATGTCCATTTTATTTTTCAAGCTGTGATTACCCCTTAGTTCTTCAAAGTGTTCTCTTAAAGTATGTGTCACATTTTGAAATGTTTTGGCCATTACCTCCCTCAAGACATTTTGAGGGCAGGTTTCATTTACAGTTCTGCAGTACTTGTTCCTACGAAATGACCATTAGCACAGGCTTTAAAGCTGCTTTTGCAGCTAACTGCCAGAGGGTGGCAGCCCTTCTATGTTCCCCACCCTGGTAACTAGGGAAAAGCCCTTGCGGCCTGTGGTGTTTCTCGCTTATAAATTAGAGTGGAGTGTGCCCGGACAAACCCACACAAGCTGATGTCTCCTTACTTTAGTTGGATTTTTAAATTTGATTTTTATTTTTTATTGGAGTAATTTTCCACTGAGTACGTGGACCACTTCTACTTTGTGCATTCCTCGGTTGATGGACATTTTCATTGCTTCCAAGTGTTGGCGATGGTAAATATTGTTGGAGTGCAGGATTGCCAGCCTGTGACTTTTTGATTCTCATTTTCTCAGGTGATAGGCCCAGCAGTGGGTGTGATTGATTGACTGGTAGCCCCGTGTTTCCCTTTTCAAAGCACCTTCTTTGTGTTTACATTAGTGGCTCTTACCACGTCCCACTTAGAATCGAGGGTACGCATTTCTCCACAATCGATTTAGCGTTTATTGTTTGCAGCATTTATGCTAATGGCCCTCCTGGCTGCTGTGAGCTGATAGGGTTCTGTAATTTGGCTTTGCATGTCTTTGAAAATTCGTAAAACTCATCATTTTTCTCCGCCGTTTTCTTTTCTCTTAAAAAAAAGGAAACAATTGGGAGTACAATATAACTCTTGAAATTGTCTTCTTGGAAGGTTGCCCTCTTTTGAATTTTTTGGTCGATTTTCCACGCCAGAGTTTTTTTAGAGAGCAGGTGTCATTTCCCGAACTGCAAGTTTGGTGAATATTTCGTGACCTTTAGCAATGGGTTTAAAGCTGCTGTTGTGGGAAGTGGCCTCAAGGAGGCAGCATTTCTCCATTCCCAAATCTGGGTACTAGGGCAGCAGAGCCTTTCTGGAAGTTGTGTTCCTAGGTTGTAAATTACATTGGAATGTGCATGGAGAAACCCCCATAAGTTTATGTCTCATTATTTCTTCTTGGTTTTTAAAAGTGTTTTAATTGGAGTAAAGCTTAGAATATTGTTTGTCCTAGGTGGACACAATCTGGTTCATTTGTACATTATATATGTCTATTCAAGTACAGATCCTCTTCCCATGTAAAATGTTACAGAGGGTTCCGCAGACCTCCCTTGCTATATGGTCGGTCTTTTTGAGATATGTATATAATATGTGTTTGTATACATATAGTAACACTAATCTTAATTTATCCATTCCCCCCACCTTTCCTTTAAGATGAGCATAGTTTGTTGTCTAAGTCTGTGAGTGTCTTTCTCTGTGGAAATATGTTCATTTGTGTCAGTTATTAGATAACGCCTATAAGTGATATCATAGAATATAGGTCTTTTACTTTCCGACTTACCTCATGTTTCGTGATTATCTCCAGACTCATTTGTGGTGCCTCAGAGAGCAACGGTTCATCGTTTTCCATGGCTAATATTCCATTGTGTGCATGGACCACTTCTTCTTTATCCATTCACCTCTTGTTGGATATTTTGATTGCTTCACTGTCTTGGCTATTGTGAATAAGGCTGCACTGCAGCTTTTGCGGCCTGTGTCTTCTCGATTCTTGTCTTCTCAGGTGAGAGGTCCATTGGTGCGCCTGCTGGATTGAGTGGTACCTCCATTTTTACTTTTCAACACAGCTCCTTTCTTTTCTCATTATTGGCTGTTACCCCTTTACGTCTCACCAGCAGGTAGAGGGGACACAGTTCTTTAAAACCCCTTCAGCATTTATTGTTTGTGGACTTTTTGCTGATGGTCAGTCGACGGGTGTAAGTTGAAACTTTTTGTAGATTAGATTGCATGGGTCTAACGCTCCCTGAGGTTGAGCTTTTATCCATTTTCCTTTTTTTTTTAAAGGGCGTGAGTAAAATTTAACTCTTCATACTCTCTTCTTGAAACATTTGCCTTTTTTGAATTTTTTTGTCCATACCCTACTTCAGCACAATTTTTTAGGCCAGGCGTCCTTTACAGCCCTGAGTCCTTGTGAATGTTAAGTGACCATTAGCTGTGAGTTTAAAGCTGCTCTTGCAGGAAACGGCCACAAGGTGGCAGCATTTCTCATTTACCAAATTTGGTAACTGGGGAAACAGAGCCTTAATGGAAGTGGTGTTCTAGGTTGTAAATTCGAATGGAATGTGCCAGGAAAAAAGCCCTTTAAGTTTATGTCTCGTTACTTCTTGTTCATATTTGTAATTTACTTTTTATTTTTTATCCCAGCAAATTTGATTACAATGGTTTGTTTGTTCTAGGTGTGCAAGATGTGGTTCTTTCTCACATATACGTGTATCTATTCTTCCTCGCATCCTTTTCCCACGTAGGTTATGGCACAATGTTGAGTAGTCTTCTCCTGGTCTTCCGTACGTCTTTGGTGATTATATATTTCACATGGTTTGTATATCTCTGTTAACCCCAATATGGTAATGTATCCAATCCTCATCCCTTTCTATTGGGTGAACCGTAAGTTTTTTTAATGAATCTGTGATTGCCTTTCTCTGTGGAAATATCCTCATTGGTATCAATTTTTAAGTAACTCCTAACAGTGGTATGATAGGATATGTGTCTTTTGCTATCTCACTTACTACAGGTGGCGTGATTACGTCTAGACTCATCTATGGTGCTGCAAATGGCATTGTTTCATTTTTTTTCACTAGCGAATATTCCATCTGTACATGGAGGAGTTCTTCTTTGTCCACCCATCTGTTGGTGGACTTTTTGGTTACTTTCGTATCTTGGCTATTGTAATACTGTGCAATGCAGGTTTGCCTGCCTGTGTCTTTCCAATTCTCTCTTCTTAGATTATAGGTCGAGGAGTGGGCCTGCTGGATCATACGGTAGCTCAATGTTGACCTTTGTAAGGCACCTCCATTCTGCTCTCATTTGTGGCCCTTTCCAAGTTACGTCCCACTTGAAGTTGAGGGTATGCATTTCTCCACAACACCTTCAGCATTTATTGTTTGTAGTTTTCTTGCTGATGGTTATTCTGACAAGTGTGAGCTGATACCTCTTTGTGGTTGAATTCGCGTGTGCCTCATAATCCGTTGAAATTGACCTTTAAGGCATGTCCATTTTATTTTTCAAGCTGTGATTACCCCTTAGTTCTTCAAAGTGTTCTCTTAAAGTATGTGTCACATTTTGAAATGTTTTGGCCATTACCTCCCTCAAGACATTTTGAGGGCAGGTTTCATTGACAGTTCTGCAGTACTTGTTCCTACGAAATGACCATTAGCACAGGCTTTAAAGCTGCTTTTGCAGCTAACTGCCAGAGGGTGGCAGCCCTTCTATGTTCCCCACCCTGGTAACTAGGGAAAAGCCCTTGCGGCCTGTGGTGTTTCTCGCTTATAAATTAGAGTGGAGTGTGCCCGGACAAACCCACACAAGCTGATGTCTCCTTACTTTAGTTGGATTTTTAAATTTGATTTTTATTTTTTATTGGAGTAATTTTCCACTGAGTACGTGGACCACTTCTACTTTGTGCATTCCTCGGTTGATGGACATTTTCATTGCTTCCAAGTGTTGGCGATGGTAAATATTGTTGGAGTGCAGGATTGCCAGCCTGTGACTTTTTGATTCTCATTTTCTCAGGTGATAGGCCCAGCAGTGGGTGTGATTGCTTGACTGGTAGCCCCGTGTTTCCCTTTTCAAAGCACCTTCTTTGTGTTTACATTAGTGGCTCTTACCACGTCCCACTTAGAATCGAGGGTACGCATTTCTCCACAATCGATTTAGCGTTTATTGTTTGCAGCATTTATGCTAATGGCCCTCCTGGCTGCTGTGAGCTGATAGGGTTCTGTAATTTGGCTTTGCATGTCTTTGAAAATTCGTAAAACTCATCATTTTTCTCCGCCGTTTTCTTTTCTCTTAAAAAAAAGGAAACAATTGGGAGTACAATATAACTCTTGAAATTGTCTTCTTGGAAGGTTGCCCTCTTTTGAATTTTTTGGTCGATTTTCCACGCCAGAGTTTTTTTAGAGAGCAGGTGTCATTTCCCGAACTGCAAGTTTGGTGAATATTTCGTGACCTTTAGCAATGGGTTTAAAGCTGCTGTTGTGGGAAGTGGCCTCAAGGAGGCAGCATTTCTCCATTCCCAAATCTGGGTACTAGGGCAGCAGAGCCTTTCTGGAAGTTGTGTTCCTAGGTTGTAAATTACATTGGAATGTGCATGGAGAAACCCCCATAAGTTTATGTCTCATTATTTCTTCTTGGTTTTTAAAAGTGTTTTAATTGGAGTAAAGCTTAGAATATTGTTTGTCCTAGGTGGACACAATCTGGTTCATTTGTACATTATATATGTCTATTCAAGTACAGATCCTCTTCCCATGTAAAATGTTACAGAGGGTTCCGCAGACCTCCCTTGCTATATGGTCGGTCTTTTTGAGATATGTATATAATATGTGTTTGTATACATATAGTAACACTAATCTTAATTTATCCATTCCCCCCACCTTTCCTTTAAGATGAGCATAGTTTGTTGTCTAAGTCTGTGAGTGTCTTTCTCTGTGGAAATATGTTCATTTGTGTCAGTTATTAGATAACGCCTATAAGTGATATCATAGAATATAGGTCTTTTACTTTCCGACTTACCTCATGTTTCGTGATTATCTCCAGACTCATTTGTGGTGCCTCAGAGAGCAACGGTTCATCGTTTTCCATGGCTAATATTCCATTGTGTGCATGGACCACTTCTTCTTTATCCATTCACCTCTTGTTGGATATTTTGATTGCTTCACTGTCTTGGCTATTGTGAATAAGGCTGCACTGCAGCTTTTGCGGCCTGTGTCTTCTCGATTCTTGTCTTCTCAGGTGAGAGGTCCATTGGTGCGCCTGCTGGATTGAGTGGTACCTCCATTTTTACTTTTCAACACAGCTCCTTTCTTTTCTCATTATTGGCTGTTACCCCTTTACGTCTCACCAGCAGGTAGAGGGGACACAGTTCTTTAAAACCCCTTCAGCATTTATTGTTTGTGGACTTTTTGCTGATGGTCAGTCGACGGGTGTAAGTTGAAACTTTTTGTAGATTAGATTGCATGGGTCTAACGCTCCCTGAGGTTGAGCTTTTATCCATTTTCCTTTTTTTTTTAAAGGGCGTGAGTAAAATTTAACTCTTCATACTCTCTTCTTGAAACATTTGCCTTTTTTGAATTTTTTTGTCCATACCCTACTTCAGCACAATTTTTTAGGCCAGGCGTCCTTTACAGCCCTGAGTCCTTGTGAATGTTAAGTGACCATTAGCTGTGAGTTTAAAGCTGCTCTTGCAGGAAACGGCCACAAGGTGGCAGCATTTCTCATTTACCAAATTTGGTAACTGGGGAAACAGAGCCTTAATGGAAGTGGTGTTCTAGGTTGTAAATTCGAATGGAATGTGCCAGGAAAAAAGCCCTTTAAGTTTATGTCTCGTTACTTCTTGTTCATATTTGTAATTTACTTTTTATTTTTTATCCCAGCAAATTTGATTACAATGGTTTGTTTGTTCTAGGTGTGCAAGATGTGGTTCTTTCTCACATATATGTGTATCTATTCTTCCTCGCATCCTTTTCCCACGTAGGTTATGGCACAATGTTGAGTAGTCTTCTCCTGGTCTTCCGTACGTCTTTGGTGATTATATATTTCACATGGTTTGTATATCTCTGTTAACCCCAATATGGTAATGTATCCAATCCTCATCCCTTTCTATTGGGTGAACCGTAAGTTTTTTTAATGAATCTGTGATTGCCTTTCTCTGTGGAAATATCCTCATTGGTATCAATTTTTAAGTAACTCCTAACAGTGATATGATAGGATATGTGTCTTTTGCTATCTCACTTACTACAGGTGGCGTGATTACGTCTAGACTCATCTATGGTGCTGCAAATGGCATTGTTTCATTTTTTTTCACTAGCGAATATTCCATCTGTACATGGAGGAGTTCTTCTTTGTCCACCCATCTGTTGGTGGACTTTTTGGTTACTTTCGTATCTTGGCTATTGTAATACTGTGCAATGCAGGTTTGCCTGCCTGTGTCTTTCCAATTCTCTCTTCTTAGATTATAGGTCGAGGAGTGGGCCTGCTGGATCATACGGTAGCTCAATGTTGACCTTTGTAAGGCACCTCCATTCTGCTCTCATTTGTGGCCCTTTCCAAGTTACGTCCCACTTGAAGTTGAGGGTATGCATTTCTCCACAACACCTTCAGCATTTATTGTTTGTAGTTTTCTTGCTGATGGTTATTCTGACAAGTGTGAGCTGATACCTCTTTGTGGTTGAATTCGCGTGTGCCTCATAATCCGTTGAAATTGACCTTTAAGGCATGTCCATTTTATTTTTCAAGCTGTGATTACCCCTTAGTTCTTCAAAGTGTTCTCTTAAAGTATGTGTCACATTTTGAAATGTTTTGGCCATTACCTCCCTCAAGACATTTTGAGGGCAGGTTTCATTTACAGTTCTGCAGTACTTGTTCCTACGAAATGACCATTAGCACAGGCTTTAAAGCTGCTTTTGCAGCTAACTGCCAGAGGGTGGCAGCCCTTCTATGTTCCCCACCCTGGTAACTAGGGAAAAGCCCTTGCGGCCTGTGGTGTTTCTCGCTTATAAATTAGAGTGGAGTGTGCCCGGACAAACCCACACAAGCTGATGTCTCCTTACTTTAGTTGGATTTTTAAATTTGATTTTTATTTTTTATTGGAGTAATTTTCCACTGAGTACGTGGACCACTTCTACTTTGTGCATTCCTCGGTTGATGGACATTTTCATTGCTTCCAAGTGTTGGCGATGGTAAATATTGTTGGAGTGCAGGATTGCCAGCCTGTGACTTTTTGATTCTCATTTTCTCAGGTGATAGGCCCAGCAGTGGGTGTGATTGATTGACTGGTAGCCCCGTGTTTCCCTTTTCAAAGCACCTTCTTTGTGTTTACATTAGTGGCTCTTACCACGTCCCACTTAGAATCGAGGGTACGCATTTCTCCACAATCGATTTAGCGTTTATTGTTTGCAGCATTTATGCTAATGGCCCTCCTGGCTGCTGTGAGCTGATAGGGTTCTGTAATTTGGCTTTGCATGTCTTTGAAAATTCGTAAAACTCATCATTTTTCTCCGCCGTTTTCTTTTCTCTTAAAAAAAAGGAAACAATTGGGAGTACAATATAACTCTTGAAATTGTCTTCTTGGAAGGTTGCCCTCTTTTGAATTTTTTGGTCGATTTTCCACGCCAGAGTTTTTTTAGAGAGCAGGTGTCATTTCCCGAACTGCAAGTTTGGTGAATATTTCGTGACCTTTAGCAATGGGTTTAAAGCTGCTGTTGTGGGAAGTGGCCTCAAGGAGGCAGCATTTCTCCATTCCCAAATCTGGGTACTAGGGCAGCAGAGCCTTTCTGGAAGTTGTGTTCCTAGGTTGTAAATTACATTGGAATGTGCATGGAGAAACCCCCATAAGTTTATGTCTCATTATTTCTTCTTGGTTTTTAAAAGTGTTTTAATTGGAGTAAAGCTTAGAATATTGTTTGTCCTAGGTGGACACAATCTGGTTCATTTGTACATTATATATGTCTATTCAAGTACAGATCCTCTTCCCATGTAAAATGTTACAGAGGGTTCCGCAGACCTCCCTTGCTATATGGTCGGTCTTTTTGAGATATGTATATAATATGTGTTTGTATACATATAGTAACACTAATCTTAATTTATCCATTCCCCCCACCTTTCCTTTAAGATGAGCATAGTTTGTTGTCTAAGTCTGTGAGTGTCTTTCTCTGTGGAAATATGTTCATTTGTGTCAGTTATTAGATAACGCCTATAAGTGATATCATAGAATATAGGTCTTTTACTTTCCGACTTACCTCATGTTTCGTGATTATCTCCAGACTCATTTGTGGTGCCTCAGAGAGCAACGGTTCATCGTTTTCCATGGCTAATATTCCATTGTGTGCATGGACCACTTCTTCTTTATCCATTCACCTCTTGTTGGATATTTTGATTGCTTCACTGTCTTGGCTATTGTGAATAAGGCTGCACTGCAGCTTTTGCGGCCTGTGTCTTCTCGATTCTTGTCTTCTCAGGTGAGAGGTCCATTGGTGCGCCTGCTGGATTGAGTGGTACCTCCATTTTTACTTTTCAACACAGCTCCTTTCTTTTCTCATTATTGGCTGTTACCCCTTTACGTCTCACCAGCAGGTAGAGGGGACACAGTTCTTTAAAACCCCTTCAGCATTTATTGTTTGTGGACTTTTTGCTGATGGTCAGTCGACGGGTGTAAGTTGAAACTTTTTGTAGATTAGATTGCATGGGTCTAACGCTCCCTGAGGTTGAGCTTTTATCCATTTTCCTTTTTTTTTTAAAGGGCGTGAGTAAAATTTAACTCTTCATACTCTCTTCTTGAAACATTTGCCTTTTTTGAATTTTTTTGTCCATACCCTACTTCAGCACAATTTTTTAGGCCAGGCGTCCTTTACAGCCCTGAGTCCTTGTGAATGTTAAGTGACCATTAGCTGTGAGTTTAAAGCTGCTCTTGCAGGAAACGGCCACAAGGTGGCAGCATTTCTCATTTACCAAATTTGGTAACTGGGGAAACAGAGCCTTAATGGAAGTGGTGTTCTAGGTTGTAAATTCGAATGGAATGTGCCAGGAAAAAAGCCCTTTAAGTTTATGTCTCGTTACTTCTTGTTCATATTTGTAATTTACTTTTTATTTTTTATCCCAGCAAATTTGATTACAATGGTTTGTTTGTTCTAGGTGTGCAAGATGTGGTTCTTTCTCACATATACGTGTATCTATTCTTCCTCGCATCCTTTTCCCACGTAGGTTATGGCACAATGTTGAGTAGTCTTCTCCTGGTCTTCCGTACGTCTTTGGTGATTATATATTTCACATGGTTTGTATATCTCTGTTAACCCCAATATGGTAATGTATCCAATCCTCATCCCTTTCTATTGGGTGAACCGTAAGTTTTTTTAATGAATCTGTGATTGCCTTTCTCTGTGGAAATATCCTCATTGGTATCAATTTTTAAGTAACTCCTAACAGTGATATGATAGGATATGTGTCTTTTGCTATCTCACTTACTACAGGTGGCGTGATTACGTCTAGACTCATCTATGGTGCTGCAAATGGCATTGTTTCATTTTTTTTCACTAGCGAATATTCCATCTGTACATGGAGGAGTTCTTCTTTGTCCACCCATCTGTTGGTGGACTTTTTGGTTACTTTCGTATCTTGGCTATTGTAATACTGTGCAATGCAGGTTTGCCTGCCTGTGTCTTTCCAATTCTCTCTTCTTAGATTATAGGTCGAGGAGTGGGCCTGCTGGATCATACGGTAGCTCAATGTTGACCTTTGTAAGGCACCTCCATTCTGCTCTCATTTGTGGCCCTTTCCAAGTTACGTCCCACTTGAAGTTGAGGGTATGCATTTCTCCACAACAACTTCAGCATTTATTGTTTGTAGTTTTCTTGCTGATGGTTATTCTGACAAGTGTGAGCTGATACCTCTTTGTGGTTGAATTCGCGTGTGCCTCATAATCCGTTGAAATTGACCTTTAAGGCATGTCCATTTTATTTTTCAAGCTGTGATTACCCCTTAGTTCTTCAAAGTGTTCTCTTAAAGTATGTGTCACATTTTGAAATGTTTTGGCCATTACCTCCCTCAAGACATTTTGAGGGCAGGTTTCATTGACAGTTCTGCAGTACTTGTTCCTACGAAATGACCATTAGCACAGGCTTTAAAGCTGCTTTTGCAGCTAACTGCCAGAGGGTGGCAGCCCTTCTATGTTCCCCACCCTGGTAACTAGGGAAAAGCCCTTGCGGCCTGTGGTGTTTCTCGCTTATAAATTAGAGTGGAGTGTGCCCGGACAAACCCACACAAGCTGATGTCTCCTTACTTTAGTTGGATTTTTAAATTTGATTTTTATTTTTTATTGGAGTAATTTTCCACTGAGTACGTGGACCACTTCTACTTTGTGCATTCCTCGGTTGATGGACATTTTCATTGCTTCCAAGTGTTGGCGATGGTAAATATTGTTGGAGTGCAGGATTGCCAGCCTGTGACTTTTTGATTCTCATTTTCTCAGGTGATAGGCCCAGCAGTGGGTGTGATTGATTGACTGGTAGCCCCGTGTTTCCCTTTTCAAAGCACCTTCTTTGTGTTTACATTAGTGGCTCTTACCACGTCCCACTTAGAATCGAGGGTACGCATTTCTCCACAATCGATTTAGCGTTTATTGTTTGCAGCATTTATGCTAATGGCCCTCCTGGCTGCTGTGAGCTGATAGGGTTCTGTAATTTGGCTTTGCATGTCTTTGAAAATTCGTAAAACTCATCATTTTTCTCCGCCGTTTTCTTTTCTCTTAAAAAAAAGGAAACAATTGGGAGTACAATATAACTCTTGAAATTGTCTTCTTGGAAGGTTGCCCTCTTTTGAATTTTTTGGTCGATTTTCCACGCCAGAGTTTTTTTAGAGAGCAGGTGTCATTTCCCGAACTGCAAGTTTGGTGAATATTTCGTGACCTTTAGCAATGGGTTTAAAGCTGCTGTTGTGGGAAGTGGCCTCAAGGAGGCAGCATTTCTCCATTCTCAAATCTGGGTACTAGGGCAGCAGAGCCTTTCTGGAAGTTGTGTTCCTAGGTTGTAAATTACATTGGAATGTGCATGGAGAAACCCCCATAAGTTTATGTCTCATTATTTCTTCTTGGTTTTTAAAAGTGTTTTAATTGGAGTAAAGCTTAGAATATTGTTTGTCCTAGGTGGACACAATCTGGTTCATTTGTACATTATATATGTCTATTCAAGTACAGATCCTCTTCCCGTGTAAAATGTTACAGAGGGTTCTGCAGACCTCCCTTGCTATATGGTCGGTCTTTTTGAGATATGTATATAATATGTGTTTGTATACATATAGTAACACTAATCTTAATTTATCCATTCCCCCCACCTTTCCTTTTAGATGAGCATAGTTTGTTTTCTAAGTCTGTGAGTGTCTTTCTCTGTGGAAATATGTCCATTTGTGTCAGTTATTAGATAACGCCTATAAGTGATATCATAGAATATAGGTCTTTTACTTTCCGACTTACCTCATGTTTCGTGATTATCTCCAGACTCATTTGTGGTGCCTCAGAGAGCAACGGTTCATCGTTTTCCATGGCTAATATTCCATTGTGTGCATGGACCACTTCTTCTTTATCCATTCACCTCTTGTTGGATATTTTGATTGCTTCACTGTCTTGGCTATTGTGAATAAGGCTGCACTGCAGCTTTTGCGGCCTGTGTCTTCTCGATTCTTGTCTTCTCAGGTGAGAGGTCCATTGGTGCGCCTGCTGGATTGAATGGTACCTCCATTTTTACTTTTCAACACAGCTCCTTTCTTTTCTCATTATTGGCTGTTACCCCTTTACGTCTCACCAGCAGGTAGAGGGGACACAGTTCTTTAAAACCCCTTCAGCATTTATTGTTTGTGGACTTTTTGCTGATGGTCAGTCGTCGGGTGTAAGTTGAAACTTTTTGTAGATTAGATTGCATGGGTCTATCGCTCCCTGAGGTTGAGCTTTTATCCATTTTCCTTTTTTTTTTAAAGGGCGTGAGTAAAATTTAACTCTTCATACTCTCTTGAAACATTTGCCTTTTTTGAATTTTTTTGTCCATACCCTACTTCAGCACAATTTTTTAGGCCAGGCGTCCTTTACAGCCCTGAGTCCTTGTGAATGTTAAGTGACCATTAGCTGTGAGTTTAAAGCTGCTCTTGCAGGAAACGGCCACAAGGTGGCAGCATTTCTCATTTACCAAATTTGGTAACTGGGGAAACAGAGCCTTAATGGAAGTGGTGTTCTAGGTTGTAAATTCGAATGGAATGTGCCAGGAAAAAAGCCCTTTAAGTTTATGTCTCGTTACTTCTTGTTCATATTTGTAATTTACTTTTTATTTTTTATCCCAGCAAATTTGATTACAATGGTTTGTTTGTTCTAGGTGTGCAAGATGTGGTTCTTTCTCACATATACGTGTATCTATTCTTCCTCGCATCCTTTTCCCACGTAGGTTATGGCACAATGTTGAGTAGTCTTCTCCTGGTCTTCCGTATGTCTTTGGTGATTATATATTTCACATGGTTTGTATATCTCTGTTAACCCCAATATGGTAATGTATCCAATCCTCATCCCTTTCTATTGGGTGAACCGTAAGTTTTTTTAATGAATCTGTGATTGCCTTTCTCTGTGGAAATATCCTCATTGGTATCAATTTTTAAGTAACTCCTAACAGTGATATGATAGGATATGTGTCTTTTGCTATCTCACTTACTACAGGTGGCGTGATTACGTCTAGACTCATCTATGGTGCTGCAAATGGCATTGTTTCATTTTTTTTCACTAGCGAATATTCCATCTGTACATGGAGGAGTTATTCTTTGTCCACCCATCTGTTGGTGGACTTTTTGGTTACTTTCGTATCTTGGCTATTGTAATACTGTGCAATGCAGGTTTGCCTGCCTGTGTCTTTCCAATTCTCTCTTCTTAGATTATAGGTCGAGGAGTGGGCCTGCTGGATCATACGGTAGCTCAATGTTGACCTTTGTAAGGCACCTCCATTCTGCTCTCATTTGTGACCCTTTCCAAGTTACGTCCCAATTGAAGTTGAGGGTATGCATTTCTCCACAACACCTTCAGCATTTATTGTTTGTAGTTTTCTTGCTGATGGTTATTCTGACAAGTGTGAGCTGATACCTCTTTGTGGTTGAATTCGCGTGTGCCTCACAATCCGTTGAAATTGACCTTTAAGGCATGTCCATTTTATTTTTCAAGCTGTGATTACCCCTTAGTTCTTCAAAGTGTTCTCTTAAAGTATGTGTCACATTTTGAAATGTTTTGGCCATTACCTCCCTCAAGACATTTTGAGGGCAGGTTTCATTTACAGTTCTGCAGTACTTGTTCCTACGAAATGACCATTAGCACAGGCTTTAAAGCTGCTTTTGCAGCTAACTGCCAGAGGGTGGCAGCCCTTCTATGTTCCCCATCCTGGTAACTAGGGAAAAGCCCTTGCGGCCTGTGGTGTTTCTCGCTTATAAATTAGAGTGGAGTGTGCCCGGACAAACCCACACAAGCTGATGTCTCCTTACTTTAGTTGGATTTTTAAATTTGATTTTTATTTTTTATTGGAGTAATTTTCCACTGAGTACGTGGACCACTTCTACTTTGTGCATTCCTCGGTTGATGGACATTTTCATTGCTTCCAAGTGTTGGCGATGGTAAATATTGTTGGAGTGCAGGATTGCCAGCCTGTGACTTTTTGATTCTCATTTTCTCAGGTGATAGGCCCAGCAGTGGGTGTGATTGATTGACTGGTAGCCCCGTGTTTCCCTTTTCAAAGCACCTTCTTTGTGTTTACATTAGTGGCTCTTACCACGTCCCACTTAGAATCGAGGGTACGCATTTCTCCACAATCGATTTAGCGTTTATTGTTTGCAGCATTTATGCTAATGGCCCTCCTGGCTGCTGTGAGCTGATAGGGTTCTGTAATTTGGCTTTGCATGTCTTTGAAAATTCGTAAAACTCATCATTTTTCTCCGCCGTTTTCTTTTCTCTTAAAAAAAAGGAAACAATTGGGAGTACAATATAACTCTTGAAATTGTCTTCTTGGAAGGTTGCCCTCTTTTGAATTTTTTGGTCGATTTTCCACGCCAGAGTTTTTTTAGAGAGCAGGTGTCATTTCCCGAACTGCAAGTTTGGTGAATATTTCGTGACCTTTAGCAATGGGTTTAAAGCTGCTGTTGTGGGAAGTGGCCTCAAGGAGGCAGCATTTCTCCATTCCCAAATCTGGGTACTAGGGCAGCAGAGCCTTTCTGGAAGTTGTGTTCCTAGGTTGTAAATTACATTGGAATGTGCATGGAGAAACCCCCATAAGTTTATGTCTCATTATTTCTTCTTGGTTTTTAAAAGTGTTTTAATTGGAGTAAAGCTTAGAATATTGTTTGTCCTAGGTGGACACAATCTGGTTCATTTGTACATTATATATGTCTATTCAAGTACAGATCCTCTTCCCATGTAAAATGTTACAGAGGGTTCCGCAGACCTCCCTTGCTATATGGTCGGTCTTTTTGAGATATGTATATAATATGTGTTTGTATACATATAGTAACACTAATCTTAATTTATCCATTCCCCCCACCTTTCCTTTAAGATGAGCATAGTTTGTTGTCTAAGTCTGTGAGTGTCTTTCTCTGTGGAAATATGTTCATTTGTGTCAGTTATTAGATAACGCCTATAAGTGATTTCATAGAATATAGGTCTTTTACTTTCCGACTTACCTCATGTTTCGTGATTATCTCCAGACTCATTTGTGGTGCCTCAGAGAGCAACGGTTCATCGTTTTCCATGGCTAATATTCCATTGTGTGCATGGACCACTTCTTCTTTATCCATTCACCTCTTGTTGGATATTTTGATTGCTTCACTGTCTTGGCTATTGTGAATAAGGCTGCACTGCAGCTTTTGCGGCCTGTGTCTTCTCGATTCTTGTCTTCTCAGGTGAGAGGTCCATTGGTGCGCCTGCTGGATTGAGTGGTACCTCCATTTTTACTTTTCAACACAGCTCCTTTCTTTTCTCATTATTGGCTGTTACCCCTTTACGTCTCACCAGCAGGTAGAGGGGACACAGTTCTTTAAAACCCCTTCAGCATTTATTGTTTGTGGACTTTTTGCTGATGGTCAGTCGACGGGTGTAAGTTGAAACTTTTTGTAGATTAGATTGCATGGGTCTAACGCTCCCTGAGGTTGAGCTTTTATCCATTTTCCTTTTTTTTTTAAAGGGCGTGAGTAAAATTTAACTCTTCATACTCTCTTCTTGAAACATTTGCCTTTTTTGAATTTTTTTGTCCATACCCTACTTCAGCACAATTTTTTAGGCCAGGCGTCCTTTACAGCCCTGAGTCCTTGTGAATGTTAAGTGACCATTAGCTGTGAGTTTAAAGCTGCTCTTGCAGGAAACGGCCACAAGGTGGCAGCATTTCTCATTTACCAAATTTGGTAACTGGGGAAACAGAGCCTTAATGGAAGTGGTGTTCTAGGTTGTAAATTCGAATGGAATGTGCCAGGAAAAAAGCCCTTTAAGTTTATGTCTCGTTACTTCTTGTTCATATTTGTAATTTACTTTTTATTTTTTATCCCAGCAAATTTGATTACAATGGTTTGTTTGTTCTAGGTGTGCAAGATGTGGTTCTTTCTCACATATATGTGTATCTATTCTTCCTCGCATCCTTTTCCCACGTAGGTTATGGCACAATGTTGAGTAGTCTTCTCCTGGTCTTCCGTACGTCTTTGGTGATTATATATTTCACATGGTTTGTATATCTCTGTTAACCCCAATATGGTAATGTATCCAATCCTCATCCCTTTCTATTGGGTGAACCGTAAGTTTTTTTAATGAATCTGTGATTGCCTTTCTCTGTGGAAATATCCTCATTGGTATCAATTTTTAAGTAACTCCTAACAGTGATATGATAGGATATGTGTCTTTTGCTATCTCACTTACTACAGGTGGCGTGATTACGTCTAGACTCATCTATGGTGCTGCAAATGGCATTGTTTCATTTTTTTTCACTAGCGAATATTCCATCTGTACATGGAGGAGTTCTTCTTTGTCCACCCATCTGTTGGTGGACTTTTTGGTTACTTTCGTATCTTGGCTATTGTAATACTGTGCAATGCAGGTTTGCCTGCCTGTGTCTTTCCAATTCTCTCTTCTTAGATTATAGGTCGAGGAGTGGGCCTGCTGGATCATACGGTAGCTCAATGTTGACCTTTGTAAGGCACCTCCATTCTGCTCTCATTTGTGGCCCTTTCCAAGTTACGTCCCACTTGAAGTTGAGGGTATGCATTTCTCCACAACAACTTCAGCATTTATTGTTTGTAGTTTTCTTGCTGATGGTTATTCTGACAAGTGTGAGCTGATACCTCTTTGTGGTTGAATTCGCGTGTGCCTCATAATCCGTTGAAATTGACCTTTAAGGCATGTCCATTTTATTTTTCAAGCTGTGATTACCCCTTAGTTCTTCAAAGTGTTCTCTTAAAGTATGTGTCACATTTTGAAATGTTTTGGCCATTACCTCCCTCAAGACATTTTGAGGGCAGGTTTCATTTACAGTTCTGCAGTACTTGTTCCTACGAAATGACCATTAGCACAGGCTTTAAAGCTGCTTTTGCAGCTAACTGCCAGAGGGTGGCAGCCCTTCTATGTTCCCCACCCTGGTAACTAGGGAAAAGCCCTTGCGGCCTGTGGTGTTTCTCGCTTATAAATTAGAGTGGAGTGTGCCCGGACAAACCCACACAAGCTGATGTCTCCTTACTTTAGTTGGATTTTTAAATTTGATTTTTATTTTTTATTGGAGTAATTTTCCACTGAGTACGTGGACCACTTCTACTTTGTGCATTCCTCGGTTGATGGACATTTTCATTGCTTCCAAGTGTTGGCGATGGTAAATATTGTTGGAGTGCAGGATTGCCAGCCTGTGACTTTTTGATTCTCATTTTCTCAGGTGATAGGCCCAGCAGTGGGTGTGATTGATTGACTGGTAGCCCCGTGTTTCCCTTTTCAAAGCACCTTCTTTGTGTTTACATTAGTGGCTCTTACCACGTCCCACTTAGAATCGAGGGTACGCATTTCTCCACAATCGATTTAGCGTTTATTGTTTGCAGCATTTATGCTAATGGCCCTCCTGGCTGCTGTGAGCTGATAGGGTTCTGTAATTTGGCTTTGCATGTCTTTGAAAATTCGTAAAACTCATCATTTTTCTCCGCCGTTTTCTTTTCTCTTAAAAAAAAGGAAACAATTGGGAGTACAATATAACTCTTGAAATTGTCTTCTTGGAAGGTTGCCCTCTTTTGAATTTTTTGGTCGATTTTCCACGCCAGAGTTTTTTTAGAGAGCAGGTGTCATTTCCCGAACTGCAAGTTTGGTGAATATTTCGTGACCTTTAGCAATGGGTTTAAAGCTGCTGTTGTGGGAAGTGGCCTCAAGGAGGCAGCATTTCTCCATTCCCAAATCTGGGTACTAGGGCAGCAGAGCCTTTCTGGAAGTTGTGTTCCTAGGTTGTAAATTACATTGGAATGTGCATGGAGAAACCCCCATAAGTTTATGTCTCATTATTTCTTCTTGGTTTTTAAAAGTGTTTTAATTGGAGTAAAGCTTAGAATATTGTTTGTCCTAGGTGGACACAATCTGGTTCATTTGTACATTATATATGTCTATTCAAGTACAGATCCTCTTCCCATGTAAAATGTTACAGAGGGTTCCGCAGACCTCCCTTGCTATATGGTCGGTCTTTTTGAGATATGTATATAATATGTGTTTGTATACATATAGTAACACTAATCTTAATTTATCCATTCCCCCCACCTTTCCTTTAAGATGAGCATAGTTTGTTGTCTAAGTCTGTGAGTGTCTTTCTCTGTGGAAATATGTTCATTTGTGTCAGTTATTAGATAACGCCTATAAGTGATATCATAGAATATAGGTCTTTTACTTTCCGACTTACCTCATGTTTCGTGATTATCTCCAGACTCATTTGTGGTGCCTCAGAGAGCAACGGTTCATCGTTTTCATTGGCTAATATTCCATTGTGTGCATGGACCACTTCTTCTTTATCCATTCACCTCTTGTTGGATATTTTGATTGCTTCACTGTCTTGGCTATTGTGAATAAGGCTGCACTGCAGCTTTTGCGGCCTGTGTCTTCTCGATTCTTGTCTTCTCAGGTGAGAGGTCCATTGGTGCGCCTGCTGGATTGAGTGGTACCTCCATTTTTACTTTTCAACACAGCTCCTTTCTTTTCTCATTATTGGCTGTTACCCCTTTACGTCTCACCAGCAGGTAGAGGGGACACAGTTCTTTAAAACCCCTTCAGCATTTATTGTTTGTGGACTTTTTGCTGATGGTCAGTCGACGGGTGTAAGTTGAAACTTTTTGTAGATTAGATTGCATGGGTCTAACGCTCCCTGAGGTTGAGCTTTTATCCATTTTCCTTTTTTTTTTAAAGGGCGTGAGTAAAATTTAACTCTTCATACTCTCTTCTTGAAACATTTGCCTTTTTTGAATTTTTTTGTCCATACCCTACTTCAGCACAATTTTTTAGGCCAGGCGTCCTTTACAGCCCTGAGTCCTTGTGAATGTTAAGTGACCATTAGCTGTGAGTTTAAAGCTGCTCTTGCAGGAAACGGCCACAAGGTGGCAGCATTTCTCATTTACCAAATTTGGTAACTGGGGAAACAGAGCCTTAATGGAAGTGGTGTTCTAGGTTGTAAATTCGAATGGAATGTGCCAGGAAAAAAGCCCTTTAAGTTTATGTCTCGTTACTTCTTGTTCATATTTGTAATTTACTTTTTATTTTTTATCCCAGCAAATTTGATTACAATGGTTTGTTTGTTCTAGGTGTGCAAGATGTGGTTCTTTCTCACATATATGTGTATCTATTCTTCCTCGCATCCTTTTCCCACGTAGGTTATGGCACAATGTTGAGTAGTCTTCTCCTGGTCTTCCGTACGTCTTTGGTGATTATATATTTCACATGGTTTGTATATCTCTGTTAACCCCAATATGGTAATGTATCCAATCCTCATCCCTTTCTATTGGGTGAACCGTAAGTTTTTTTAATGAATCTGTGATTGCCTTTCTCTGTGGAAATATCCTCATTGGTATCAATTTTTAAGTAACTCCTAACAGTGATATGATAGGATATGTGTCTTTTGCTATCTCACTTACTACAGGTGGCGTGATTACGTCTAGACTCATCTATGGTGCTGCAAATGGCATTGTTTCATTTTTTTTCACTAGCGAATATTCCATCTGTACATGGAGGAGTTCTTCTTTGTCCACCCATCTGTTGGTGGACTTTTTGGTTACTTTCGTATCTTGGCTATTGTAATACTGTGCAATGCAGGTTTGCCTGCCTGTGTCTTTCCAATTCTCTCTTCTTAGATTATAGGTCGAGGAGTGGGCCTGCTGGATCATACGGTAGCTCAATGTTGACCTTTGTAAGGCACCTCCATTCTGCTCTCATTTGTGGCCCTTTCCAAGTTACGTCCCACTTGAAGTTGAGGGTATGCATTTCTCCACAACAACTTCAGCATTTATTGTTTGTAGTTTTCTTGCTGATGGTTATTCTGACAAGTGTGAGCTGATACCTCTTTGTGGTTGAATTCGCGTGTGCCTCATAATCCGTTGAAATTGACCTTTAAGGCATGTCCATTTTATTTTTCAAGCTGTGATTACCCCTTAGTTCTTCAAAGTGTTCTCTTAAAGTATGTGTCACATTTTGAAATGTTTTGGCCATTACCTCCCTCAAGACATTTTGAGGGCAGGTTTCATTTACAGTTCTGCAGTACTTGTTCCTACGAAATGACCATTAGCACAGGCTTTAAAGCTGCTTTTGCAGCTAACTGCCAGAGGGTGGCAGCCCTTCTATGTTCCCCACCCTGGTAACTAGGGAAAAGCCCTTGCGGCCTGTGGTGTTTCTCGCTTATAAATTAGAGTGGAGTGTGCCCGGACAAACCCACACAAGCTGATGTCTCCTTACTTTAGTTGGATTTTTAAATTTGATTTTTATTTTTTATTGGAGTAATTTTCCACTGAGTACGTGGACCACTTCTACTTTGTGCATTCCTCGGTTGATGGACATTTTCATTGCTTCCAAGTGTTGGCGATGGTAAATATTGTTGGAGTGCAGGATTGCCAGCCTGTGACTTTTTGATTCTCATTTTCTCAGGTGATAGGCCCAGCAGTGGGTGTGATTGATTGACTGGTAGCCCCGTGTTTCCCTTTTCAAAGCACCTTCTTTGTGTTTACATTAGTGGCTCTTACCACGTCCCACTTAGAATCGAGGGTACGCATTTCTCCACAATCGATTTAGCGTTTATTGTTTGCAGCATTTATGCTAATGGCCCTCCTGGCTGCTGTGAGCTGATAGGGTTCTGTAATTTGGCTTTGCATGTCTTTGAAAATTCGTAAAACTCATCATTTTTCTCCGCCGTTTTCTTTTCTCTTAAAAAAAAGGAAACAATTGGGAGTACAATATAACTCTTGAAATTGTCTTCTTGGAAGGTTGCCCTCTTTTGAATTTTTTGGTCGATTTTCCACGCCAGAGTTTTTTTAGAGAGCAGGTGTCATTTCCCGAACTGCAAGTTTGGTGAATATTTCGTGACCTTTAGCAATGGGTTTAAAGCTGCTGTTGTGGGAAGTGGCCTCAAGGAGGCAGCATTTCTCCATTCCCAAATCTGGGTACTAGGGCAGCAGAGCCTTTCTGGAAGTTGTGTTCCTAGGTTGTAAATTACATTGGAATGTGCATGGAGAAACCCCCATAAGTGTATGTCTCATTATTTCTTCTTGGTTTTTAAAAGTGTTTTAATTGGAGTAAAGCTTAGAATATTGTTTGTCCTAGGTGGACACAATCTGGTTCATTTGTACATTATATATGTCTATTCAAGTACAGATCCTCTTCCCATGTAAAATGTTACAGAGGGTTCCGCAGACCTCCCTTGCTATATGGTCGGTCTTTTTGAGATATGTATATAATATGCGTTTGTATACATATAGTAACACTAATCTTAATTTATCCATTCCCCCCACCTTTCCTTTAAGATGAGCATAGTTTGTTGTCTAAGTCTGTGAGTGTCTTTCTCTGTGGAAATATGTTCATTTGTGTCAGTTATTAGATAACGCCTATAAGTGATATCATAGAATATAGGTCTTTTACTTTCCGACTTACCTCATGTTTCGTGATTATCTCCAGACTCATTTGTGGTGCCTCAGAGAGCAACGGTTCATCGTTTTCCATGGCTAATATTCCATTGTGTGCATGGACCACTTCTTCTTTATCCATTCACCTCTTGTTGGATATTTTGATTGCTTCACTGTCTTGGCTATTGTGAATAAGGCTGCACTGCAGCTTTTGCGGCCTGTGTCTTCTCGATTCTTGTCTTCTCAGGTGAGAGGTCCATTGGTGCGCCTGCTGGATTGAGTGGTACCTCCATTTTTACTTTTCAACACAGCTCCTTTCTTTTCTCATTATTGGCTGTTACCCCTTTACGTCTCACCAGCAGGTAGAGGGGACACAGTTCTTTAAAACCCCTTCAGCATTTATTGTTTGTGGACTTTTTGCTGATGGTCAGTCGACGGGTGTAAGTTGAAACTTTTTGTAGATTAGATTGCATGGGTCTAACGCTCCCTGAGGTTGAGCTTTTATCCATTTTCCTTTTTTTTTTAAAGGGCGTGAGTAAAATTTAACTCTTCATACTCTCTTCTTGAAACATTTGCCTTTTTTGAATTTTTTTGTCCATACCCTACTTCAGCACAATTTTTTAGGCCAGGCGTCCTTTACAGCCCTGAGTCCTTGTGAATGTTAAGTGACCATTAGCTGTGAGTTTAAAGCTGCTCTTGCAGGAAACGGCCACAAGGTGGCAGCATTTCTCATTTACCAAATTTGGTAACTGGGGAAACAGAGCCTTAATGGAAGTGGTGTTCTAGGTTGTAAATTCGAATGGAATGTGCCAGGAAAAAAGCCCTTTAAGTTTATGTCTCGTTACTTCTTGTTCATATTTGTAATTTACTTTTTATTTTTTATCCCAGCAAATTTGATTACAATGGTTTGTTTGTTCTAGGTGTGCAAGATGTGGTTCTTTCTCACATATATGTGTATCTATTCTTCCTCGCATCCTTTTCCCACGTAGGTTATGGCACAATGTTGAGTAGTCTTCTCCTGGTCTTCCGTACGTCTTTGGTGATTATATATTTCACATGGTTTGTATATCTCTGTTAACCCCAATATGGTAATGTATCCAATCCTCATCCCTTTCTATTGGGTGAACCGTAAGTTTTTTTAATGAATCTGTGATTGCCTTTCTCTGTGGAAATATCCTCATTGGTATCAATTTTTAAGTAACTCCTAACAGTGATATGATAGGATATGTGTCTTTTGCTATCTCACTTACTACAGGTGGCGTGATTACGTCTAGACTCATCTATGGTGCTGCAAATGGCATTGTTTCATTTTTTTTCACTAGCGAATATTCCATCTGTACATGGAGGAGTTCTTCTTTGTCCACCCATCTGTTGGTGGACTTTTTGGTTACTTTCGTATCTTGGCTATTGTAATACTGTGCAATGCAGGTTTGCCTGCCTGTGTCTTTCCAATTCTCTCTTCTTAGATTATAGGTCGAGGAGTGGGCCTGCTGGAGAATACGGTAGCTCAATGTTGACCTTTGTAAGGCACCTCCATTCTGCTCTCATTTGTGGCCCTTTCCAAGTTACGTCCCACTTGAAGTTGAGGGTATGCATTTCTCCACAACAACTTCAGCATTTATTGTTTGTAGTTTTCTTGCTGATGGTTATTCTGACAAGTGTGAGCTGATACCTCTTTGTGGTTGAATTCGCGTGTGCCTCATAATCCGTTGAAATTGACCTTTAAGGCATGTCCATTTTATTTTTCAAGCTGTGATTACCCCTTAGTTCTTCAAAGTGTTCTCTTAAAGTATGTGTCACATTTTGAAATGTTTTGGCCATTACCTCCCTCAAGACATTTTGAGGGCAGGTTTCATTTACAGTTCTGCAGTACTTGTTCCTACGAAATGACCATTAGCACAGGCTTTAAAGCTGCTTTTGCAGCTAACTGCCAGAGGGTGGCAGCCCTTCTATGTTCCCCACCCTGGTAACTAGGGAAAAGCCCTTGCGGCCTGTGGTGTTTCTCGCTTATAAATTAGAGTGGAGTGTGCCCGGACAAACCCACACAAGCTGATGTCTCCTTACTTTAGTTGGATTTTTAAATTTGATTTTTATTTTTTATTGGAGTAATTTTCCACTGAGTACGTGGACCACTTCTACTTTGTGCATTCCTCGGTTGATGGACATTTTCATTGCTTCCAAGTGTTGGCGATGGTAAATATTGTTGGAGTGCAGGATTGCCAGCCTGTGACTTTTTGATTCTCATTTTCTCAGGTGATAGGCCCAGCAGTGGGTGTGATTGATTGACTGGTAGCCCCGTGTTTCCCTTTTCAAAGCACCTTCTTTGTGTTTACATTAGTGGCTCTTACCACGTCCCACTTAGAATCGAGGGTACGCATTTCTCCACAATCGATTTAGCGTTTATTGTTTGCAGCATTTATGCTAATGGCCCTCCTGGCTGCTGTGAGCTGATAGGGTTCTGTAATTTGGCTTTGCATGTCTTTGAAAATTCGTAAAACTCATCATTTTTCTCCGCCGTTTTCTTTTCTCTTAAAAAAAAGGAAACAATTGGGAGTACAATATAACTCTTGAAATTGTCTTCTTGGAAGGTTGCCCTCTTTTGAATTTTTTGGTCGATTTTCCACGCCAGAGTTTTTTTAGAGAGCAGGTGTCATTTCCCGAACTGCAAGTTTGGTGAATATTTCGTGACCTTTAGCAATGGGTTTAAAGCTGCTGTTGTGGGAAGTGGCCTCAAGGAGGCAGCATTTCTCCATTCCCAAATCTGGGTACTAGGGCAGCAGAGCCTTTCTGGAAGTTGTGTTCCTAGGTTGTAAATTACATTGGAATGTGCATGGAGAAACCCCCATAAGTTTATGTCTCATTATTTCTTCTTGGTTTTTAAAAGTGTTTTAATTGGAGTAAAGCTTAGAATATTGTTTGTCCTAGGTGGACACAATCTGGTTCATTTGTACATTATATATGTCTATTCAAGTACAGATCCTCTTCCCATGTAAAATGTTACAGAGGGTTCCGCAGACCTCCCTTGCTATATGGTCGGTCTTTTTGAGATATGTATATAATATGCGTTTGTATACATATAGTAACACTAATCTTAATTTATCCATTCCCCCCACCTTTCCTTTAAGATGAGCATAGTTTGTTGTCTAAGTCTGTGAGTGTCTTTCTCTGTGGAAATATGTTCATTTGTGTCAGTTATTAGATAACGCCTATAAGTGATATCATAGAATATAGGTCTTTTACTTTCCGACTTACCTCATGTTTCGTGATTATCTCCAGACTCATTTGTGGTGCCTCAGAGAGCAACGGTTCATCGTTTTCCATGGCTAATATTCCATTGTGTGCATGGACCACTTCTTCTTTATCCATTCACCTCTTGTTGGATATTTTGATTGCTTCACTGTCTTGGCTATTGTGAATAAGGCTGCACTGCAGCTTTTGCGGCCTGTGTCTTCTCGATTCTTGTCTTCTCAGGTGAGAGGTCCATTGGTGCGCCTGCTGGATTGAGTGGTACCTCCATTTTTACTTTTCAACACAGCTCCTTTCTTTTCTCATTATTGGCTGTTACCCCTTTACGTCTCACCAGCAGGTAGAGGGGACACAGTTCTTTAAAACCCCTTCAGCATTTATTGTTTGTGGACTTTTTGCTGATGGTCAGTCGACGGGTGTAAGTTGAAACTTTTTGTAGATTAGATTGCATGGGTCTAACGCTCCCTGAGGTTGAGCTTTTATCCATTTTCCTTTTTTTTTTAAAGGGCGTGAGTAAAATTTAACTCTTCATACTCTCTTCTTGAAACATTTGCCTTTTTTGAATTTTTTTGTCCATACCCTACTTCAGCACAATTTTTTAGGCCAGGCGTCCTTTACAGCCCTGAGTCCTTGTGAATGTTAAGTGACCATTAGCTGTGAGTTTAAAGCTGCTCTTGCAGGAAACGGCCACAAGGTGGCAGCATTTCTCATTTACCAAATTTGGTAACTGGGGAAACAGAGCCTTAATGGAAGTGGTGTTCTAGGTTGTAAATTCGAATGGAATGTGCCAGGAAAAAAGCCCTTTAAGTTTATGTCTCGTTACTTCTTGTTCATATTTGTAATTTACTTTTTATTTTTTATCCCAGCAAATTTGATTACAATGGTTTGTTTGTTCTAGGTGTGCAAGATGTGGTTCTTTCTCACATATATGTGTATCTATTCTTCCTCGCATCCTTTTCCCACGTAGGTTATGGCACAATGTTGAGTAGTCTTCTCCTGGTCTTCCGTACGTCTTTGGTGATTATATATTTCACATGGTTTGTATATCTCTGTTAACCCCAATATGGTAATGTATCCAATCCTCATCCCTTTCTATTGGGTGAACCGTAAGTTTTTTTAATGAATCTGTGATTGCCTTTCTCTGTGGAAATATCCTCATTGGTATCAATTTTTAAGTAACTCCTAACAGTGATATGATAGGATATGTGTCTTTTGCTATCTCACTTACTACAGGTGGCGTGATTACGTCTAGACTCATCTATGGTGCTGCAAATGGCATTGTTTCATTTTTTTTCACTAGCGAATATTCCATCTGTACATGGAGGAGTTCTTCTTTGTCCACCCATCTGTTGGTGGACTTTTTGGTTACTTTCGTATCTTGGCTATTGTAATACTGTGCAATGCAGGTTTGCCTGCCTGTGTCTTTCCAATTCTCTCTTCTTAGATTATAGGTCGAGGAGTGGGCCTGCTGGATCATACGGTAGCTCAATGTTGACCTTTGTAAGGCACCTCCATTCTGCTCTCATTTGTGGCCCTTTCCAAGTTACGTCCCACTTGAAGTTGAGGGTATGCATTTCTCCACAACAACTTCAGCATTTATTGTTTGTAGTTTTCTTGCTGATGGTTATTCTGACAAGTGTGAGCTGATACCTCTTTGTGGTTGAATTCGCGTGTGCCTCATAATCCGTTGAAATTGACCTTTAAGGCATGTCCATTTTATTTTTCAAGCTGTGATTACCCCTTAGTTCTTCAAAGTGTTCTCTTAAAGTATGTGTCACATTTTGAAATGTTTTGGCCATTACCTCCCTCAAGACATTTTGAGGGCAGGTTTCATTTACAGTTCTGCAGTACTTGTTCCTACGAAATGACCATTAGCACAGGCTTTAAAGCTGCTTTTGCAGCTAACTGCCAGAGGGTGGCAGCCCTTCTATGTTCCCCACCCTGGTAACTAGGGAAAAGCCCTTGCGGCCTGTGGTGTTTCTCGCTTATAAATTAGAGTGGAGTGTGCCCGGACAAACCCACACAAGCTGATGTCTCCTTACTTTAGTTGGATTTTTAAATTTGATTTTTATTTTTTATTGGAGTAATTTTCCACTGAGTACGTGGACCACTTCTACTTTGTGCATTCCTCGGTTGATGGACATTTTCATTGCTTCCAAGTGTTGGCGATGGTAAATATTGTTGGAGTGCAGGATTGCCAGCCTGTGACTTTTTGATTCTCATTTTCTCAGGTGATAGGCCCAGCAGTGGGTGTGATTGATTGACTGGTAGCCCCGTGTTTCCCTTTTCAAAGCACCTTCTTTGTGTTTACATTAGTGGCTCTTACCACGTCCCACTTAGAATCGAGGGTACGCATTTCTCCACAATCGATTTAGCGTTTATTGTTTGCAGCATTTATGCTAATGGCCCTCCTGGCTGCTGTGAGCTGATAGGGTTCTGTAATTTGGCTTTGCATGTCTTTGAAAATTCGTAAAACTCATCATTTTTCTCCGCCGTTTTCTTTTCTCTTAAAAAAAAGGAAACAATTGGGAGTACAATATAACTCTTGAAATTGTCTTCTTGGAAGGTTGCCCTCTTTTGAATTTTTTGGTCGATTTTCCACGCCAGAGTTTTTTTAGAGAGCAGGTGTCATTTCCCGAACTGCAAGTTTGGTGAATATTTCGTGACCTTTAGCAATGGGTTTAAAGCTGCTGTTGTGGGAAGTGGCCTCAAGGAGGCAGCATTTCTCCATTCCCAAATCTGGGTACTAGGGCAGCAGAGCCTTTCTGGAAGTTGTGTTCCTAGGTTGTAAATTACATTGGAATGTGCATGGAGAAACCCCCATAAGTTTATGTCTCATTATTTCTTCTTGGTTTTTAAAAGTGTTTTAATTGGAGTAAAGCTTAGAATATTGTTTGTCCTAGGTGGACACAATCTGGTTCATTTGTACATTATATATGTCTATTCAAGTACAGATCCTCTTCCCATGTAAAATGTTACAGAGGGTTCCGCAGACCTCCCTTGCTATATGGTCGGTCTTTTTGAGATATGTATATAATATGCGTTTGTATACATATAGTAACACTAATCTTAATTTATCCATTCCCCCCACCTTTCCTTTAAGATGAGCATAGTTTGTTGTCTAAGTCTGTGAGTGTCTTTCTCTGTGGAAATATGTTCATTTGTGTCAGTTATTAGATAACGCCTATAAGTGATATCATAGAATATAGGTCTTTTACTTTCCGACTTACCTCATGTTTCGTGATTATCTCCAGACTCATTTGTGGTGCCTCAGAGAGCAACGGTTCATCGTTTTCCATGGCTAATATTCCATTGTGTGCATGGACCACTTCTTCTTTATCCATTCACCTCTTGTTGGATATTTTGATTGCTTCACTGTCTTGGCTATTGTGAATAAGGCTGCACTGCAGCTTTTGCGGCCTGTGTCTTCTCGATTCTTGTCTTCTCAGGTGAGAGGTCCATTGGTGCGCCTGCTGGATTGAGTGGTACCTCCATTTTTACTTTTCAACACAGCTCCTTTCTTTTCTCATTATTGGCTGTTACCCCTTTACGTCTCACCAGCAGGTAGAGGGGACACAGTTCTTTAAAACCCCTTCAGCATTTATTGTTTGTGGACTTTTTGCTGATGGTCAGTCGACGGGTGTAAGTTGAAACTTTTTGTAGATTAGATTGCATGGGTCTAACGCTCCCTGAGGTTGAGCTTTTATCCATTTTCCTTTTTTTTTTAAAGGGCGTGAGTAAAATTTAACTCTTCATACTCTCTTCTTGAAACATTTGCCTTTTTTGAATTTTTTTGTCCATACCCTACTTCAGCACAATTTTTTAGGCCAGGCGTCCTTTACAGCCCTGAGTCCTTGTGAATGTTAAGTGACCATTAGCTGTGAGTTTAAAGCTGCTCTTGCAGGAAACGGCCACAAGGTGGCAGCATTTCTCATTTACCAAATTTGGTAACTGGGGAAACAGAGCCTTAATGGAAGTGGTGTTCTAGGTTGTAAATTCGAATGGAATGTGCCAGGAAAAAAGCCCTTTAAGTTTATGTCTCGTTACTTCTTGTTCATATTTGTAATTTACTTTTTATTTTTTATCCCAGCAAATTTGATTACAATGGTTTGTTTGTTCTAGGTGTGCAAGATGTGGTTCTTTCTCACATATACGTGTATCTATTCTTCCTCGCATCCTTTTCCCACGTAGGTTATGGCACAATGTTGAGTAGTCTTCTCCTGGTCTTCCGTACGTCTTTGGTGATTATATATTTCACATGGTTTGTATATCTCTGTTAACCCCAATATGGTAATGTATCCAATCCTCATCCCTTTCTATTGGGTGAACCGTAAGTTTTTTTAATGAATCTGTGATTGCCTTTCTCTGTGGAAATATCCTCATTGGTATCAATTTTTAAGTAACTCCTAACAGTGATATGATAGGATATGTGTCTTTTGCTATCTCACTTACTACAGGTGGCGTGATTACGTCTAGACTCATCTATGGTGCTGCAAATGGCATTGTTTCATTTTTTTTCACTAGCGAATATTCCATCTGTACATGGAGGAGTTCTTCTTTGTCCACCCATCTGTTGGTGGACTTTTTGGTTACTTTCGTATCTTGGCTATTGTAATACTGTGCAATGCAGGTTTGCCTGCCTGTGTCTTTCCAATTCTCTCTTCTTAGATTATAGGTCGAGGAGTGGGCCTGCTGGATCATACGGTAGCTCAATGTTGACCTTTGTAAGGCACCTCCATTCTGCTCTCATTTGTGGCCCTTTCCAAGTTACGTCCCACTTGAAGTTGAGGGTATGCATTTCTCCACAACAACTTCAGCATTTATTGTTTGTAGTTTTCTTACTGATGGTTATTCTGACAAGTGTGAGCTGATACCTCTTTGTGGTTGAATTCGCGTGTGCCTCATAATCCGTTGAAATTGACCTTTAAGTCATGTCCATTTTATTTTTCAAGCTGTGATTACCCCTTAGTTCTTCAAAGTGTTCTCTTAAAGTATGTGTCACATTTTGAAATGTTTTGGCCATTACCTCCCTCAAGACATTTTGAGGGCAGGTTTCATTTACAGTTCTGCAGTACTTGTTCCTACGAAATGACCATTAGCACAGGCTTTAAAGCTGCTTTTGCAGCTAACTGCCAGAGGGTGGCAGCCCTTCTATGTTCCCCACCCTGGTAACTAGGGAAAAGCCCTTGCGGCCTGTGGTGTTTCTCGCTTATAAATTAGAGTGGAGTGTGCCCGGACAAACCCACACAAGCTGATGTCTCCTTACTTTAGTTGGATTTTTAAATTTGATTTTTATTTTTTATTGGAGTAATTTTCCACTGAGTACGTGGACCACTTCTACTTTGTGCATTCCTCGGTTGATGGACATTTTCATTGCTTCCAAGTGTTGGCGATGGTAAATATTGTTGGAGTGCAGGATTGCCAGCCTGTGACTTTTTGATTCTCATTTTCTCAGGTGATAGGCCCAGCAGTGGGTGTGATTGATTGACTGGTAGCCCCGTGTTTCCCTTTTCAAAGCACCTTCTTTGTGTTTACATTAGTGGCTCTTACCACGTCCCACTTAGAATCGAGGGTACGCATTTCTCCACAATCGATTTAGCGTTTATTGTTTGCAGCATTTATGCTAATGGCCCTCCTGGCTGCTGTGAGCTGATAGGGTTCTGTAATTTGGCTTTGCATGTCTTTGAAAATTCGTAAAACTCATCATTTTTCTCCGCCGTTTTCTTTTCTCTTAAAAAAAAGGAAACAATTGGGAGTACAATATAACTCTTGAAATTGTCTTCTTGGAAGGTTGCCCTCTTTTGAATTTTTTGGTCGATTTTCCACGCCAGAGTTTTTTTAGAGAGCAGGTGTCATTTCCCGAACTGCAAGTTTGGTGAATATTTCGTGACCTTTAGCAATGGGTTTAAAGCTGCTGTTGTGGGAAGTGGCCTCAAGGAGGCAGCATTTCTCCATTCCCAAATCTGGGTACTAGGGCAGCAGAGCCTTTCTGGAAGTTGTGTTCCTAGGTTGTAAATTACATTGGAATGTGCATGGAGAAACCCCCATAAGTTTATGTCTCATTATTTCTTCTTGGTTTTTAAAAGTGTTTTAATTGGAGTAAAGCTTAGAATATTGTTTGTCCTAGGTGGACACAATCTGGTTCATTTGTACATTATATATGTCTATTCAAGTACAGATCCTCTTCCCATGTAAAATGTTACAGAGGGTTCCGCAGACCTCCCTTGCTATATGGTCGGTCTTTTTGAGATATGTATATAATATGTGTTTGTATACATATAGTAACACTAATCTTAATTTATCCATTCCCCCCACCTTTCCTTTAAGATGAGCATAGTTTGTTGTCTAAGTCTGTGAGTGTCTTTCTCTGTGGAAATATGTTCATTTGTGTCAGTTATTAGATAACGCCTATAAGTGATATCATAGAATATAGGTCTTTTACTTTCCGACTTACCTCATGTTTCGTGATTATCTCCAGACTCATTTGTGGTGCCTCAGAGAGCAACGGTTCATCGTTTTCCATGGCTAATATTCCATTGTGTGCATGGACCACTTCTTCTTTATCCATTCACCTCTTGTTGGATATTTTGATTGCTTCACTGTCTTGGCTATTGTGAATAAGGCTGCACTGCAGCTTTTGCGGCCTGTGTCTTCTCGATTCTTGTCTTCTCAGGTGAGAGGTCCATTGGTGCGCCTGCTGGATTGAGTGGTACCTCCATTTTTACTTTTCAACACAGCTCCTTTCTTTTCTCATTATTGGCTGTTACCCCTTTACGTCTCACCAGCAGGTAGAGGGGACACAGTTCTTTAAAACCCCTTCAGCATTTATTGTTTGTGGACTTTTTGCTGATGGTCAGTCGACGGGTGTAAGTTGAAACTTTTTGTAGATTAGATTGCATGGGTCTAACGCTCCCTGAGGTTGAGCTTTTATCCATTTTCCTTTTTTTTTTAAAGGGCGTGAGTAAAATTTAACTCTTCATACTCTCTTCTTGAAACATTTGCCTTTTTTGAATTTTTTTGTCCATACCCTACTTCAGCACAATTTTTTAGGCCAGGCGTCCTTTACAGCCCTGAGTCCTTGTGAATGTTAAGTGACCATTAGCTGTGAGTTTAAAGCTGCTCTTGCAGGAAACGGCCACAAGGTGGCAGCATTTCTCATTTACCAAATTTGGTAACTGGGGAAACAGAGCCTTAATGGAAGTGGTGTTCTAGGTTGTAAATTCGAATGGAATGTGCCAGGAAAAAAGCCCTTTAAGTTTATGTCTCGTTACTTCTTGTTCATATTTGTAATTTACTTTTTATTTTTTATCCCAGCAAATTTGATTACAATGGTTTGTTTGTTCTAGGTGTGCAAGATGTGGTTCTTTCTCACATATACGTGTATCTATTCTTCCTCGCATCCTTTTCCCACGTAGGTTATGGCACAATGTTGAGTAGTCTTCTCCTGGTCTTCCGTACGTCTTTGGTGATTATATATTTCACATGGTTTGTATATCTCTGTTAACCCCAATATGGTAATGTATCCAATCCTCATCCCTTTCTATTGGGTGAACCGTAAGTTTTTTTAATGAATCTGTGATTGCCTTTCTCTGTGGAAATATCCTCATTGGTATCAATTTTTAAGTAACTCCTAACAGTGATATGATAGGATATGTGTCTTTTGCTATCTCACTTACTACAGGTGGCGTGATTACGTCTAGACTCATCTATGGTGCTGCAAATGGCATTGTTTCATTTTTTTTCACTAGCGAATATTCCATCTGTACATGGAGGAGTTCTTCTTTGTCCACCCATCTGTTGGTGGACTTTTTGGTTACTTTCGTATCTTGGCTATTGTAATACTGTGCAATGCAGGTTTGCCTGCCTGTGTCTTTCCAATTCTCTCTTCTTAGATTATAGGTCGAGGAGTGGGCCTGCTGGATCATACGGTAGCTCAATGTTGACCTTTGTAAGGCACCTCCATTCTGCTCTCATTTGTGGCCCTTTCCAAGTTACGTCCCACTTGAAGTTGAGGGTATGCATTTCTCCACAACAACTTCAGCATTTATTGTTTGTAGTTTTCTTGCTGATGGTTATTCTGACAAGTGTGAGCTGATACCTCTTTGTGGTTGAATTCGCGTGTGCCTCATAATCCGTTGAAATTGACCTTTAAGGCATGTCCATTTTATTTTTCAAGCTGTGATTACCCCTTAGTTCTTCAAAGTGTTCTCTTAAAGTATGTGTCACATTTTGAAATGTTTTGGCCATTACCTCCCTCAAGACATTTTGAGGGCAGGTTTCATTTACAGTTCTGCAGTACTTGTTCCTACGAAATGACCATTAGCACAGGCTTTAAAGCTGCTTTTGCAGCTAACTGCCAGAGGGTGGCAGCCCTTCTATGTTCCCCATCCTGGTAACTAGGGAAAAGCCCTTGCGGCCTGTGGTGTTTCTCGCTTATAAATTAGAGTGGAGTGTGCCCGGACAAACCCACACAAGCTGATGTCTCCTTACTTTAGTTGGATTTTTAAATTTGATTTTTATTTTTTATTGGAGTAATTTTCCACTGAGTACGTGGACCACTTCTACTTTGTGCATTCCTCGGTTGATGGACATTTTCATTGCTTCCAAGTGTTGGCGATGGTAAATATTGTTGGAGTGCAGGATTGCCAGCCTGTGACTTTTTGATTCTCATTTTCTCAGGTGATAGGCCCAGCAGTGGGTGTGATTGATTGACTGGTAGCCCCGTGTTTCCCTTTTCAAAGCACCTTCTTTGTGTTTACATTAGTGGCTCTTACCACGTCCCACTTAGAATCGAGGGTACGCATTTCTCCACAATCGATTTAGCGTTTATTGTTTGCAGCATTTATGCTAATGGCCCTCCTGGCTGCTGTGAGCTGATAGGGTTCTGTAATTTGGCTTTGCATGTCTTTGAAAATTCGTAAAACTCATCATTTTTCTCCGCCGTTTTCTTTTCTCTTAAAAAAAAGGAAACAATTGGGAGTACAATATAACTCTTGAAATTGTCTTCTTGGAAGGTTGCCTTCTTTTGAATTTTTTGGTCGATTTTCCACGCCAGAGTTTTTTTAGAGAGCAGGTGTCATTTCCCGAACTGCAAGTTTGGTGAATATTTCGTGACCTTTAGCAATGGGTTTAAAGCTGCTGTTGTGGGAAGTGGCCTCAAGGAGGCAGCATTTCTCCATTCCCAAATCTGGGTACTAGGGCAGCAGAGCCTTTCTGGAAGTTGTGTTCCTAGGTTGTAAATTACATTGGAATGTGCATGGAGAAACCCCCATAAGTTTATGTCTCATTATTTCTTCTTGGTTTTTAAAAGTGTTTTAATTGGAGTAAAGCTTAGAATATTGTTTGTCCTAGGTGGACACAATCTGGTTCATTTGTACATTATATATGTCTATTCAAGTACAGATCCTCTTCCCATGTAAAATGTTACAGAGGGTTCCGCAGACCTCCCTTGCTATATGGTCGGTCTTTTTGAGATATGTATATAATATGTGTTTGTATACATATAGTAACACTAATCTTAATTTATCCATTCCCCCCACCTTTCCTTTAAGATGAGCATAGTTTGTTGTCTAAGTCTGTGAGTGTCTTTCTCTGTGGAAATATGTTCATTTGTGTCAGTTATTAGATAACGCCTATAAGTGATATCATAGAATATAGGTCTTTTACTTTCCGACTTACCTCATGTTTCGTGATTATCTCCAGACTCATTTGTGGTGCCTCAGAGAGCAACGGTTCATCGTTTTCCATGGCTAATATTCCATTGTGTGCATGGACCACTTCTTCTTTATCCATTCACCTCTTGTTGGATATTTTGATTGCTTCACTGTCTTGGCTATTGTGAATAAGGCTGCACTGCAGCTTTTGCGGCCTGTGTCTTCTCGATTCTTGTCTTCTCAGGTGAGAGGTCCATTGGTGCGCCTGCTGGATTGAGTGGTACCTCCATTTTTACTTTTCAACACAGCTCCTTTCTTTTCTCATTATTGGCTGTTACCCCTTTACTTCTCACCAGCAGGTAGAGGGGACACAGTTCTTTAAAACCCCTTCAGCATTTATTGTTTGTGGACTTTTTGCTGATGGTCAGTCGACGGGTGTAAGTTGAAACTTTTTGTAGATTAGATTGCATGGGTCTAACGCTCCCTGAGGTTGAGCTTTTATCCATTTTCCTTTTTTTTTTAAAGGGCGTGAGTAAAATTTAACTCTTCATACTCTCTTCTTGAAACATTTGCCTTTTTTGAATTTTTTTGTCCATACCCTACTTCAGCACAATTTTTTAGGCCAGGCGTCCTTTACAGCCCTGAGTCCTTGTGAATGTTAAGTGACCATTAGCTGTGAGTTTAAAGCTGCTCTTGCAGGAAACGGCCACAAGGTGGCAGCATTTCTCATTTACCAAATTTGGTAACTGGGGAAACAGAGCCTTAATGGAAGTGGTGTTCTAGGTTGTAAATTCGAATGGAATGTGCCAGGAAAAAAGCCCTTTAAGTTTATGTCTCGTTACTTCTTGTTCATATTTGTAATTTACTTTTTATTTTTTATCCCAGCAAATTTGATTACAATGGTTTGTTTGTTCTAGGTGTGCAAGATGTGGTTCTTTCTCACATATACGTGTATCTATTCTTCCTCGCATCCTTTTCCCACGTAGGTTATGGCACAATGTTGAGTAGTCTTCTCCTGGTCTTCCGTACGTCTTTGGTGATTATATATTTCACATGGTTTGTATATCTCTGTTAACCCCAATATGGTAATGTATCCAATCCTCATCCCTTTCTATTGGGTGAACCGTAAGTTTTTTTAATGAATCTGTGATTGCCTTTCTCTGTGGAAATATCCTCATTGGTATCAATTTTTAAGTAACTCCTAACAGTGATATGATAGGATATGTGTCTTTTGCTATCTCACTTACTACAGGTGGCGTGATTACGTCTAGACTCATCTATGGTGCTGCAAATGGCATTGTTTCATTTTTTTTCACTAGCGAATATTCCATCTGTACATGGAGGAGTTCTTCTTTGTCCACCCATCTGTTGGTGGACTTTTTGGTTACTTTCGTATCTTGGCTATTGTAATACTGTGCAATGCAGGTTTGCCTGCCTGTGTCTTTCCAATTCTCTCTTCTTAGATTATAGGTCGAGGAGTGGGCCTGCTGGATCATACGGTAGCTCAATGTTGACCTTTGTAAGGCACCTCCATTCTGCTCTCATTTGTGGCCCTTTCCAAGTTACGTCCCACTTGAAGTTGAGGGTATGCATTTCTCCACAACACCTTCAGCATTTATTGTTTGTAGTTTTCTTGCTGATGGTTATTCTGACAAGTGTGAGCTGATACCTCTTTGTGGTTGAATTCGCGTGTGCCTCATAATCCGTTGAAATTGACCTTTAAGGCATGTCCATTTTATTTTTCAAGCTGTGATTACCCCTTAGTTCTTCAAAGTGTTCTCTTAAAGTATGTGTCACATTTTGAAATGTTTTGGCCATTACCTCCCTCAAGACATTTTGAGGGCAGGTTTCATTGACAGTTCTGCAGTACTTGTTCCTACGAAATGACCATTAGCACAGGCTTTAAAGCTGCTTTTGCAGCTAACTGCCAGAGGGTGGCAGCCCTTCTATGTTCCCCACCCTGGTAACTAGGGAAAAGCCCTTGCGGCCTGTGGTGTTTCTCGCTTATAAATTAGAGTGGAGTGTGCCCGGACAAACCCACACAAGCTGATGTCTCCTTACTTTAGTTGGATTTTTAAATTTGATTTTTATTTTTTATTGGAGTAATTTTCCACTGAGTACGTGGACCACTTCTACTTTGTGCATTCCTCGGTTGATGGACATTTTCATTGCTTCCAAGTGTTGGCGATGGTAAATATTGTTGGAGTGCAGGATTGCCAGCCTGTGACTTTTTGATTCTCATTTTCTCAGGTGATAGGCCCAGCAGTGGGTGTGATTGATTGACTGGTAGCCCCGTGTTTCCCTTTTCAAAGCACCTTCTTTGTGTTTACATTAGTGGCTCTTACCACGTCCCACTTAGAATCGAGGGTACGCATTTCTCCACAATCGATTTAGCGTTTATTGTTTGCAGCATTTATGCTAATGGCCCTCCTGGCTGCTGTGAGCTGATAGGGTTCTGTAATTTGGCTTTGCATGTCTTTGAAAATTCGTAAAACTCATCATTTTTCTCCGCCGTTTTCTTTTCTCTTAAAAAAAAGGAAACAATTGGGAGTACAATATAACTCTTGAAATTGTCTTCTTGGAAGGTTGCCCTCTTTTGAATTTTTTGGTCGATTTTCCACGCCAGAGTTTTTTTAGAGAGCAGGTGTCATTTCCCGAACTGCAAGTTTGGTGAATATTTCGTGACCTTTAGCAATGGGTTTAAAGCTGCTGTTGTGGGAAGTGGCCTCAAGGAGGCAGCATTTCTCCATTCCCAAATCTGGGTACTAGGGCAGCAGAGCCTTTCTGGAAGTTGTGTTCCTAGGTTGTAAATTACATTGGAATGTGCATGGAGAAACCCCCATAAGTTTATGTCTCATTATTTCTTCTTGGTTTTTAAAAGTGTTTTAATTGGAGTAAAGCTTAGAATATTGTTTGTCCTAGGTGGACACAATCTGGTTCATTTGTACATTATATATGTCTATTCAAGTACAGATCCTCTTCCCGTGTAAAATGTTACAGAGGGTTCTGCAGACCTCCCTTGCTATATGGTCGGTCTTTTTGAGATATGTATATAATATGTGTTTGTATACATATAGTAACACTAATCTTAATTTATCCATTCCCCCCACCTTTCCTTTTAGATGAGCATAGTTTGTTTTCTAAGTCTGTGAGTGTCTTTCTCTGTGGAAATATGTCCATTTGTGTCAGTTATTAGATAACGCCTATAAGTGATATCATAGAATATAGGTCTTTTACTTTCCGACTTACCTCATGTTTCGTGATTATCTCCAGACTCATTTGTGGTGCCTCAGAGAGCAACGGTTCATCGTTTTCCATGGCTAATATTCCATTGTGTGCATGGACCACTTCTTCTTTATCCATTCACCTCTTGTTGGATATTTTGATTGCTTCACTGTCTTGGCTATTGTGAATAAGGCTGCACTGCAGCTTTTGCGGCCTGTGTCTTCTCGATTCTTGTCTTCTCAGGTGAGAGGTCCATTGGTGCGCCTGCTGGATTGAATGGTACCTCCATTTTTACTTTTCAACACAGCTCCTTTCTTTTCTCATTATTGGCTGTTACCCCTTTACGTCTCACCAGCAGGTAGAGGGGACACAGTTCTTTAAAACCCCTTCAGCATTTATTGTTTGTGGACTTTTTGCTGATGGTCAGTCGTCGGGTGTAAGTTGAAACTTTTTGTAGATTAGATTGCATGGGTCTAACGCTCCCTGAGGTTGAGCTTTTATCCATTTTCCTTTTTTTTTTAAAGGGCGTGAGTAAAATTTAACTCTTCATACTCTCTTGAAACATTTGCCTTTTTTGAATTTTTTTGTCCATACCCTACTTCAGCACAATTTTTTAGGCCAGGCGTCCTTTACAGCCCTGAGTCCTTGTGAATGTTAAGTGACCATTAGCTGTGAGTTTAAAGCTGCTCTTGCAGGAAACGGCCACAAGGTGGCAGCATTTCTCATTTACCAAATTTGGTAACTGGGGAAACAGAGCCTTAATGGAAGTGGTGTTCTAGGTTGTAAATTCGAATGGAATGTGCCAGGAAAAAAGCCCTTTAAGTTTATGTCTCGTTACTTCTTGTTCATATTTGTAATTTACTTTTTATTTTTTATCCCAGCAAATTTGATTACAATGGTTTGTTTGTTCTAGGTGTGCAAGATGTGGTTCTTTCTCACATATACGTGTATCTATTCTTCCTCGCATCCTTTTCCCACGTAGGTTATGGCACAATGTTGAGTAGTCTTCTCCTGGTCTTCCGTACGTCTTTGGTGATTATATATTTCACATGGTTTGTATATCTCTGTTAACCCCAATATGGTAATGTATCCAATCCTCATCCCTTTCTATTGGGTGAACCGTAAGTTTTTTTAATGAATCTGTGATTGCCTTTCTCTGTGGAAATATCCTCATTGGTATCAATTTTTAAGTAACTCCTAACAGTGATATGATAGGATATGTGTCTTTTGCTATCTCACTTACTACAGGTGGCGTGATTACGTCTAGACTCATCTATGGTGCTGCAAATGGCATTGTTTCATTTTTTTTCACTAGCGAATATTCCATCTGTACATGGAGGAGTTATTCTTTGTCCACCCATCTGTTGGTGGACTTTTTGGTTACTTTCGTATCTTGGCTATTGTAATACTGTGCAATGCAGGTTTGCCTGCCTGTGTCTTTCCAATTCTCTCTTCTTAGATTATAGGTCGAGGAGTGGGCCTGCTGGATCATACGGTAGCTCAATGTTGACCTTTGTAAGGCACCTCCATTCTGCTCTCATTTGTGGCCCTTTCCAAGTTACGTCCCAATTGAAGTTGAGGGTATGCATTTCTCCACAACACCTTCAGCATTTATTGTTTGTAGTTTTCTTGCTGATGGTTATTCTGACAAGTGTGAGCTGATACCTCTTTGTGGTTGAATTCGCGTGTGCCTCACAATCCGTTGAAATTGACCTTTAAGGCATGTCCATTTTATTTTTCAAGCTGTGATTACCCCTTAGTTCTTCAAAGTGTTCTCTTAAAGTATGTGTCACATTTTGAAATGTTTTGGCCATTACCTCCCTCAAGACATTTTGAGGGCAGGTTTCATTTACAGTTCTGCAGTACTTGTTCCTACGAAATGACCATTAGCACAGGCTTTAAAGCTGCTTTTGCAGCTAACTGCCAGAGGGTGGCAGCCCTTCTATGTTCCCCACCCTGGTAACTAGGGAAAAGCCCTTGCGGCCTGTGGTGTTTCTCGCTTATAAATTAGAGTGGAGTGTGCCCGGACAAACCCACACAAGCTGATGTCTCCTTACTTTAGTTGGATTTTTAAATTTGATTTTTATTTTTTATTGGAGTAATTTTCCACTGAGTACGTGGACCACTTCTACTTTGTGCATTCCTCGGTTGATGGACATTTTCATTGCTTCCAAGTGTTGGCGATGGTAAATATTGTTGGAGTGCAGGATTGCCAGCCTGTGACTTTTTGATTCTCATTTTCTCAGGTGATAGGCCCAGCAGTGGGTGTGATTGATTGACTGGTAGCCCCGTGTTTCCCTTTTCAAAGCACCTTCTTTGTGTTTACATTAGTGGCTCTTACCACGTCCCACTTAGAATCGAGGGTACGCATTTCTCCACAATCGATTTAGCGTTTATTGTTTGCAGCATTTATGCTAATGGCCCTCCTGGCTGCTGTGAGCTGATAGGGTTCTGTAATTTGGCTTTGCATGTCTTTGAAAATTCGTAAAACTCATCATTTTTCTCCGCCGTTTTCTTTTCTCTTAAAAAAAAGGAAACAATTGGGAGTACAATATAACTCTTGAAATTGTCTTCTTGGAAGGTTGCCCTCTTTTGAATTTTTTGGTCGATTTTCCACGCCAGAGTTTTTTTAGAGAGCAGGTGTCATTTCCCGAACTGCAAGTTTGGTGAATATTTCGTGACCTTTAGCAATGGGTTTAAAGCTGCTGTTGTGGGAAGTGGCCTCAAGGAGGCAGCATTTCTCCATTCCCAAATCTGGGTACTAGGGCAGCAGAGCCTTTCTGGAAGTTGTGTTCCTAGGTTGTAAATTACATTGGAATGTGCATGGAGAAACCCCCATAAGTTTATGTCTCATTATTTCTTCTTGGTTTTTAAAAGTGTTTTAATTGGAGTAAAGCTTAGAATATTGTTTGTCCTAGGTGGACACAATCTGGTTCATTTGTACATTATATATGTCTATTCAAGTACAGATCCTCTTCCCATGTAAAATGTTACAGAGGGTTCCGCAGACCTCCCTTGCTATATGGTCGGTCTTTTTGAGATATGTATATAATATGTGTTTGTATACATATAGTAACACTAATCTTAATTTATCCATTCCCCCCACCTTTCCTTTAAGATGAGCATAGTTTGTTGTCTAAGTCTGTGAGTGTCTTTCTCTGTGGAAATATGTTCATTTGTGTCAGTTATTAGATAACGCCTATAAGTGATATCATAGAATATAGGTCTTTTACTTTCCGACTTACCTCATGTTTCGTGATTATCTCCAGACTCATTTGTGGTGCCTCAGAGAGCAACGGTTCATCGTTTTCCATGGCTAATATTCCATTGTGTGCATGGACCACTTCTTCTTTATCCATTCACCTCTTGTTGGATATTTTGATTGCTTCACTGTCTTGGCTATTGTGAATAAGGCTGCACTGCAGCTTTTGCGGCCTGTGTCTTCTCGATTCTTGTCTTCTCAGGTGAGAGGTCCATTGGTGCGCCTGCTGGATTGAGTGGTACCTCCATTTTTACTTTTCAACACAGCTCCTTTCTTTTCTCATTATTGGCTGTTACCCCTTTACGTCTCACCAGCAGGTAGAGGGGACACAGTTCTTTAAAACCCCTTCAGCATTTATTGTTTGTGGACTTTTTGCTGATGGTCAGTCGACGGGTGTAAGTTGAAACTTTTTGTAGATTAGATTGCATGGGTCTAACGCTCCCTGAGGTTGAGCTTTTATCCATTTTCCTTTTTTTTTTAAAGGGCGTGAGTAAAATTTAACTCTTCATACTCTCTTCTTGAAACATTTGCCTTTTTTGAATTTTTTTGTCCATACCCTACTTCAGCACAATTTTTTAGGCCAGGCGTCCTTTACAGCCCTGAGTCCTTGTGAATGTTAAGTGACCATTAGCTGTGAGTTTAAAGCTGCTCTTGCAGGAAACGGCCACAAGGTGGCAGCATTTCTCATTTACCAAATTTGGTAACTGGGGAAACAGAGCCTTAATGGAAGTGGTGTTCTAGGTTGTAAATTCGAATGGAATGTGCCAGGAAAAAAGCCCTTTAAGTTTATGTCTCGTTACTTCTTGTTCATATTTGTAATTTACTTTTTATTTTTTATCCCAGCAAATTTGATTACAATGGTTTGTTTGTTCTAGGTGTGCAAGATGTGGTTCTTTCTCACATATACGTGTATCTATTCTTCCTCGCATCCTTTTCCCACGTAGGTTATGGCACAATGTTGAGTAGTCTTCTCCTGGTCTTCCGTACGTCTTTGGTGATTATATATTTCACATGGTTTGTATATCTCTGTTAACCCCAATATGGTAATGTATCCAATCCTCATCCCTTTCTATTGGGTGAACCGTAAGTTTTTTTAATGAATCTGTGATTGCCTTTCTCTGTGGAAATATCCTCATTGGTATCAATTTTTAAGTAACTCCTAACAGTGATATGATAGGATATGTGTCTTTTGCTATCTCACTTACTACAGGTGGCGTGATTACGTCTAGACTCATCTATGGTGCTGCAAATGGCATTGTTTCATTTTTTTTCACTAGCGAATATTCCATCTGTACATGGAGGAGTTCTTCTTTGTCCACCCATCTGTTGGTGGACTTTTTGGTTACTTTCGTATCTTGGCTATTGTAATACTGTGCAATGCAGGTTTGCCTGCCTGTGTCTTTCCAATTCTCTCTTCTTAGATTATAGGTCGAGGAGTGGGCCTGCTGGATCATACGGTAGCTCAATGTTGACCTTTGTAAGGCACCTCCATTCTGCTCTCATTTGTGGCCCTTTCCAAGTTACGTCCCACTTGAAGTTGAGGGTATGCATTTCTCCACAACACCTTCAGCATTTATTGTTTGTAGTTTTCTTGCTGATGGTTATTCTGACAAGTGTGAGCTGATACCTCTTTGTGGTTGAATTCGCGTGTGCCTCATAATCCGTTGAAATTGACCTTTAAGGCATGTCCATTTTATTTTTCAAGCTGTGATTACCCCTTAGTTCTTCAAAGTGTTCTCTTAAAGTATGTGTCACATTTTGAAATGTTTTGGCCATTACCTCCCTCAAGACATTTTGAGGGCAGGTTTCATTTACAGTTCTGCAGTACTTGTTCCTACGAAATGACCATTAGCACAGGCTTTAAAGCTGCTTTTGCAGCTAACTGCCAGAGGGTGGCAGCCCTTCTATGTTCCCCATCCTGGTAACTAGGGAAAAGCCCTTGCGGCCTGTGGTGTTTCTCGCGTATAAATTAGAGTGGAGTGTGCCCGGACAAACCCACACAAGCTGATGTCTCCTTACTTTAGTTGGATTTTTAAATTTGATTTTTATTTTTTATTGGAGTAATTTTCCACTGAGTACGTGGACCACTTCTACTTTGTGCATTCCTCGGTTGATGGACATTTTCATTGCTTCCAAGTGTTGGCGATGGTAAATATTGTTGGAGTGCAGGATTGCCAGCCTGTGACTTTTTGATTCTCATTTTCTCAGGTGATAGGCCCAGCAGTGGGTGTGATTGATTGACTGGTAGCCCCGTGTTTCCCTTTTCAAAGCACCTTCTTTGTGTTTACATTAGTGGCTCTTACCACGTCCCACTTAGAATCGAGGGTACGCATTTCTCCACAATCGATTTAGCGTTTATTGTTTGCAGCATTTATGCTAATGGCCCTCCTGGCTGCTGTGAGCTGATAGGGTTCTGTAATTTGGCTTTGCATGTCTTTGAAAATTCGTAAAACTCATCATTTTTCTCCGCCGTTTTCTTTTCTCTTAAAAAAAAGGAAACAATTGGGAGTACAATATAACTCTTGAAATTGTCTTCTTGGAAGGTTGCCCTCTTTTGAATTTTTTGGTCGATTTTTCACGCCAGAGTTTTTTTAGAGAGCAGGTGTCATTTCCCGAACTGCAAGTTTGGTGAATATTTCGTGACCTTTAGCAATGGGTTTAAAGCTGCTGTTGTGGGAAGTGGCCTCAAGGAGGCAGCATTTCTCCATTCCCAAATCTGGGTACTAGGGCAGCAGAGCCTTTCTGGAAGTTGTGTTCCTAGGTTGTAAATTACATTGGAATGTGCATGGAGAAACCCCCATAAGTTTATGTCTCATTATTTCTTCTTGGTTTTTAAAAGTGTTTTAATTGGAGTAAAGCTTAGAATATTGTTTGTCCTAGGTGGACACAATCTGGTTCATTTGTACATTATATATGTCTATTCAAGTACAGATCCTCTTCCCATGTAAAATGTTACAGAGGGTTCCGCAGACCTCCCTTGCTATATGGTCGGTCTTTTTGAGATATGTATATAATATGTGTTTGTATACATATAGTAACACTAATCTTAATTTATCCATTCCCCCCACCTTTCCTTTAAGATGAGCATAGTTTGTTGTCTAAGTCTGTGAGTGTCTTTCTCTGTGGAAATATGTTCATTTGTGTCAGTTATTAGATAACGCCTATAAGTGATATCATAGAATATAGGTCTTTTACTTTCCGACTTACCTCATGTTTCGTGATTATCTCCAGACTCATTTGTGGTGCCTCAGAGAGCAACGGTTCATCGTTTTCCATGGCTAATATTCCATTGTGTGCATGGACCACTTCTTCTTTATCCATTCACCTCTTGTTGGATATTTTGATTGCTTCACTGTCTTGGCTATTGTGAATAAGGCTGCACTGCAGCTTTTGCGGCCTGTGTCTTCTCGATTCTTGTCTTCTCAGGTGAGAGGTCCATTGGTGCGCCTGCTGGATTGAGTGGTACCTCCATTTTTACTTTTCAACACAGCTCCTTTCTTTTCTCATTATTGGCTGTTACCCCTTTACGTCTCACCAGCAGGTAGAGGGGACACAGTTCTTTAAAACCCCTTCAGCATTTATTGTTTGTGGACTTTTTGCTGATGGTCAGTCGACGGGTGTAAGTTGAAACTTTTTGTAGATTAGATTGCATGGGTCTAACGCTCCCTGAGGTTGAGCTTTTATCCATTTTCCTTTTTTTTTTAAAGGGCGTGAGTAAAATTTAACTCTTCATACTCTCTTCTTGAAACATTTGCCTTTTTTGAATTTTTTTGTCCATACCCTACTTCAGCACAATTTTTTAGGCCAGGCGTCCTTTACAGCCCTGAGTCCTTGTGAATGTTAAGTGACCATTAGCTGTGAGTTTAAAGCTGCTCTTGCAGGAAACGGCCACAAGGTGGCAGCATTTCTCATTTACCAAATTTGGTAACTGGGGAAACAGAGCCTTAATGGAAGTGGTGTTCTAGGTTGTAAATTCGAATGGAATGTGCCAGGAAAAAAGCCCTTTAAGTTTATGTCTCGTTACTTCTTGTTCATATTTGTAATTTACTTTTTATTTTTTATCCCAGCAAATTTGATTACAATGGTTTGTTTGTTCTAGGTGTGCAAGATGTGGTTCTTTCTCACATATACGTGTATCTATTCTTCCTCGCATCCTTTTCCCACGTAGGTTATGGCACAATGTTGAGTAGTCTTCTCCTGGTCTTCCGTACGTCTTTGGTGATTATATATTTCACATGGTTTGTATATCTCTGTTAACCCCAATATGGTAATGTATCCAATCCTCATCCCTTTCTATTGGGTGAACCGTAAGTTTTTTTAATGAATCTGTGATTGCCTTTCTCTGTGGAAATATCCTCATTGGTATCAATTTTTAAGTAACTCCTAACAGTGGTATGATAGGATATGTGTCTTTTGCTATCTCACTTACTACAGGTGGCGTGATTACGTCTAGACTCATCTATGGTGCTGCAAATGGCATTGTTTCATTTTTTTTCACTAGCGAATATTCCATCTGTACATGGAGGAGTTATTCTTTGTCCACCCATCTGTTGGTGGACTTTTTGGTTACTTTCGTATCTTGGCTATTGTAATACTGTGCAATGCAGGTTTGCCTGCCTGTGTCTTTCCAATTCTCTCTTCTTAGATTATAGGTCGAGGAGTGGGCCTGCTGGATCATACGGTAGCTCAATGTTGACCTTTGTAAGGCACCTCCATTCTGCTCTCATTTGTGGCCCTTTCCAAGTTACGTCCCACTTGAAGTTGAGGGTATGCATTTCTCCACAACACCTTCAGCATTTATTGTTTGTAGTTTTCTTGCTGATGGTTATTCTGACAAGTGTGAGCTGATACCTCTTTGTGGTTGAATTCGCGTGTGCCTCATAATCCGTTGAAATTGACCTTTAAGGCATGTCCATTTTATTTTTCAAGCTGTGATTACCCCTTAGTTCTTCAAAGTGTTCTCTTAAAGTATGTGTCACATTTTGAAATGTTTTGGCCATTACCTCCCTCAAGACATTTTGAGGGCAGGTTTCATTTACAGTTCTGCAGTACTTGTTCCTACGAAATGACCATTAGCACAGGCTTTAAAGCTGCTTTTGCAGCTAACTGCCAGAGGGTGGCAGCCCTTCTATGTTCCCCATCCTGGTAACTAGGGAAAAGCCCTTGCGGCCTGTGGTGTTTCTCGCTTATAAATTAGAGTGGAGTGTGCCCGGACAAACCCACACAAGCTGATGTCTCCTTACTTTAGTTGGATTTTTAAATTTGATTTTTATTTTTTATTGGAGTAATTTTCCACTGAGTACGTGGACCACTTCTACTTTGTGCATTCCTCGGTTGATGGACATTTTCATTGCTTCCAAGTGTTGGCGATGGTAAATATTGTTGGAGTGCAGGATTGCCAGCCTGTGACTTTTTGATTCTCATTTTCTCAGGTGATAGGCCCAGCAGTGGGTGTGATTGATTGACTGGTAGCCCCGTGTTTCCCTTTTCAAAGCACCTTCTTTGTGTTTACATTAGTGGCTCTTACCACGTCCCACTTAGAATCGAGGGTACGCATTTCTCCACAATCGATTTAGCGTTTATTGTTTGCAGCATTTATGCTAATGGCCCTCCTGGCTGCTGTGAGCTGATAGGGTTCTGTAATTTGGCTTTGCATGTCTTTGAAAATTCGTAAAACTCATCATTTTTCTCCGCCGTTTTCTTTTCTCTTAAAAAAAAGGAAACAATTGGGAGTACAATATAACTCTTGAAATTGTCTTCTTGGAAGGTTGCCCTCTTTTGAATTTTTTGGTCGATTTTCCACGCCAGAGTTTTTTTAGAGAGCAGGTGTCATTTCCCGAACTGCAAGTTTGGTGAATATTTCGTGACCTTTAGCAATGGGTTTAAAGCTGCTGTTGTGGGAAGTGGCCTCAAGGAGGCAGCATTTCTCCATTCCCAAATCTGGGTACTAGGGCAGCAGAGCCTTTCTGGAAGTTGTGTTCCTAGGTTGTAAATTACATTGGAATGTGCATGGAGAAACCCCCATAAGTTTATGTCTCATTATTTCTTCTTGGTTTTTAAAAGTGTTTTAATTGGAGTAAAGCTTAGAATATTGTTTGTCCTAGGTGGACACAATCTGGTTCATTTGTACATTATATATGTCTATTCAAGTACAGATCCTCTTCCCATGTAAAATGTTACAGAGGGTTCCGCAGACCTCCCTTGCTATATGGTCGGTCTTTTTGAGATATGTATATAATATGTGTTTGTATACATATAGTAACACTAATCTTAATTTATCCATTCCCCCCACCTTTCCTTTAAGATGAGCATAGTTTGTTGTCTAAGTCTGTGAGTGTCTTTCTCTGTGGAAATATGTTCTTTTGTGTCAGTTATTAGATAACGCCTATAAGTGATATCATAGAATATAGGTCTTTTACTTTCCGACTTACCTCATGTTTCGTGATTATCTCCAGACTCATTTGTGGTGCCTCAGAGAGCAACGGTTCATCGTTTTCCATGGCTAATATTCCATTGTGTGCATGGACCACTTCTTCTTTATCCATTCACCTCTTGTTGGATATTTTGATTGCTTCACTGTCTTGGCTATTGTGAATAAGGCTGCACTGCAGCTTTTGCGGCCTGTGTCTTCTCGATTCTTGTCTTCTCAGGTGAGAGGTCCATTGGTGCGCCTGCTGGATTGAGTGGTACCTCCATTTTTACTTTTCAACACAGCTCCTTTCTTTTCTCATTATTGGCTGTTACCCCTTTACGTCTCACCAGCAGGTAGAGGGGACACAGTTCTTTAAAACCCCTTCAGCATTTATTGTTTGTGGACTTTTTGCTGATGGTCAGTCGTCGGGTGTAAGTTGAAACTTTTTGTAGATTAGATTGCATGGGTCTATCGCTCCCTGAGGTTGAGCTTTTATCCATTTTCCTTTTTTTTTTAAAGGGCGTGAGTAAAATTTAACTCTTCATACTCTCTTGAAACATTTGCCTTTTTTGAATTTTTTTGTCCATACCCTACTTCAGCACAATTTTTTAGGCCAGGCGTCCTTTACAGCCCTGAGTCCTTGTGAATGTTAAGTGACCATTAGCTGTGAGTTTAAAGCTGCTCTTGCAGGAAACGGCCACAAGGTGGCAGCATTTCTCATTTACCAAATTTGGTAACTGGGGAAACAGAGCCTTAATGGAAGTGGTGTTCTAGGTTGTAAATTCGAATGGAATGTGCCAGGAAAAAAGCCCTTTAAGTTTATGTCTCGTTACTTCTTGTTCATATTTGTAATTTACTTTTTATTTTTTATCCCAGCAAATTTGATTACAATGGTTTGTTTGTTCTAGGTGTGCAAGATGTGGTTCTTTCTCACATATACGTGTATCTATTCTTCCTCGCATCCTTTTCCCACGTAGGTTATGGCACAATGTTGAGTAGTCTTCTCCTGGTCTTCCGTACGTCTTTGGTGATTATATATTTCACATGGTTTGTATATCTCTGTTAACCCCAATATGGTAATGTATCCAATCCTCATCCCTTTCTATTGGGTGAACCGTAAGTTTTTTTAATGAATCTGTGATTGCCTTTCTCTGTGGAAATATCCTCATTGGTATCAATTTTTAAGTAACTCCTAACAGTGATATGATAAGATATGTGTCTTTTGCTATCTCACTTACTACAGGTGGCGTGATTACGTCTAGACTCATCTATGGTGCTGCAAATGGCATTGTTTCATTTTTTTTCACTAGCGAATATTCCATCTGTACATGGAGGAGTTATTCTTTGTCCACCCATCTGTTGGTGGACTTTTTGGTTACTTTCGTATCTTGGCTATTGTAATACTGTGCAATGCAGGTTTGCCTGCCTGTGTCTTTCCAATTCTCTCTTCTTAGATTATAGGTCGAGGAGTGGGCCTGCTGGATCATACGGTAGCTCAATGTTGACCTTTGTAAGGCACCTCCATTCTGCTCTCATTTGTGGCCCTTTCCAAGTTACGTCCCAATTGAAGTTGAGGGTATGCATTTCTCCACAACACCTTCAGCATTTATTGTTTGTAGTTTTCTTGCTGATGGTTATTCTGACAAGTGTGAGCTGATACCTCTTTGTGGTTGAATTCGCGTGTGCCTCATAATCCGTTGAAATTGACCTTTAAGGCATGTCCATTTTATTTTTCAAGCTGTGATTACCCCTTAGTTCTTCAAAGTGTTCTCTTAAAGTATGTGTCACATTTTGAAATGTTTTGGCCATTACCTCCCTCAAGACATTTTGAGGGCAGGTTTCATTTACAGTTCTGCAGTACTTGTTCCTACGAAATGACCATTAGCACAGGCTTTAAAGCTGCTTTTGCAGCTAACTGCCAGAGGGTGGCAGCCCTTCTATGTTCCCCATCCTGGTAACTAGGGAAAAGCCCTTGCGGCCTGTGGTGTTTCTCGCTTATAAATTAGAGTGGAGTGTGCCCGGACAAACCCACACAAGCTGATGTCTCCTTACTTTAGTTGGATTTTTAAATTTGATTTTTATTTTTTATTGGAGTAATTTTCCACTGAGTACGTGGACCACTTCTACTTTGTGCATTCCTCGGTTGATGGACATTTTCATTGCTTCCAAGTGTTGGCGATGGTAAATATTGTTGGAGTGCAGGATTGCCAGCCTGTGACTTTTTGATTCTCATTTTCTCAGGTGATAGGCCCAGCAGTGGGTGTGATTGATTGACTGGTAGCCCCGTGTTTCCCTTTTCAAAGCACCTTCTTTGTGTTTACATTAGTGGCTCTTACCACGTCCCACTTAGAATCGAGGGTACGCATTTCTCCACAATCGATTTAGCGTTTATTGTTTGCAGCATTTATGCTAATGGCCCTCCTGGCTGCTGTGAGCTGATAGGGTTCTGTAATTTGGCTTTGCATGTCTTTGAAAATTCGTAAAACTCATCATTTTTCTCCGCCGTTTTCTTTTCTCTTAAAAAAAAGGAAACAATTGGGAGTACAATATAACTCTTGAAATTGTCTTCTTGGAAGGTTGCCCTCTTTTGAATTTTTTGGTCGATTTTCCACGCCAGAGTTTTTTTAGAGAGCAGGTGTCATTTCCCGAACTGCAAGTTTGGTGAATATTTCGTGACCTTTAGCAATGGGTTTTAAGCTGCTGTTGTGGGAAGTGGCCTCAAGGAGGCAGCATTTCTCCATTCCCAAATCTGGGTACTAGGGCAGCAGAACCTTTCTGGAAGTTGTGTTCCTAGGTTGTAAATTACATTGGAATGTGCATGGAGAAACCCCCATAAGTTTATGTCTCATTATTTCTTCTTGGTTTTTAAAAGTGTTTTAATTGGAGTAAAGCTTAGAATATTGTTTGTCCTAGGTGGACACAATCTGGTTCATTTGTACATTATATATGTCTATTCAAGTACAGATCCTCTTCCCATGTAAAATGTTACAGAGGGTTCCGCAGACCTCCCTTGCTATATGGTCGGTCTTTTTGAGATATGTATATAATATGTGTTTGTATACATATAGTAACACTAATCTTAATTTATCCATTCCCCCCACCTTTCCTTTAAGATGAGCATAGTTTGTTGTCTAAGTCTGTGAGTGTCTTTCTCTGTGGAAATATGTTCATTTGTGTCAGTTATTAGATAACGCCTATAAGTGATATCATAGAATATAGGTCTTTTACTTTCCGACTTACCTCATGTTTCGTGATTATCTCCAGACTCATTTGTGGTGCCTCAGAGAGCAACGGTTCATCGTTTTCCATGGCTAATATTCCATTGTGTGCATGGACCACTTCTTCTTTATCCATTCACCTCTTGTTGGATATTTTGATTGCTTCACTGTCTTGGCTATTGTGAATAAGGCTGCACTGCAGCTTTTGCGGCCTGTGTCTTCTCGATTCTTGTCTTCTCAGGTGAGAGGTCCATTGGTGCGCCTGCTGGATTGAGTGGTACCTCCATTTTTACTTTTCAACACAGCTCCTTTCTTTTCTCATTATTGGCTGTTACCCCTTTACGTCTCACCAGCAGGTAGAGGGGACACAGTTCTTTAAAACCCCTTCAGCATTTATTGTTTGTGGACTTTTTGCTGATGGTCAGTCGACGGGTGTAAGTTGAAACTTTTTGTAGATTAGATTGCATGGGTCTAACGCTCCCTGAGGTTGAGCTTTTATCCATTTTCCTTTTTTTTTTAAAGGGCGTGAGTAAAATTTAACTCTTCATACTCTCTTCTTGAAACATTTGCCTTTTTTGAATTTTTTTGTCCATACCCTACTTCAGCACAATTTTTTAGGCCAGGCGTCCTTTACAGCCCTGAGTCCTTGTGAATGTTAAGTGACCATTAGCTGTGAGTTTAAAGCTGCTCTTGCAGGAAACGGCCACAAGGTGGCAGCATTTCTCATTTACCAAATTTGGTAACTGGGGAAACAGAGCCTTAATGGAAGTGGTGTTCTAGGTTGTAAATTCGAATGGAATGTGCCAGGAAAAAAGCCCTTTAAGTTTATGTCTCGTTACTTCTTGTTCATATTTGTAATTTACTTTTTATTTTTTATCCCAGCAAATTTGATTACAATGGTTTGTTTGTTCTAGGTGTGCAAGATGTGGTTCTTTCTCACATATACGTGTATCTATTCTTCCTCGCATCCTTTTCCCACGTAGGTTATGGCACAATGTTGAGTAGTCTTCTCCTGGTCTTCCGTACGTCTTTGGTGATTATATATTTCACATGGTTTGTATATCTCTGTTAACCCCAATATGGTAATGTATCCAATCCTCATCCCTTTCTATTGGGTGAACCGTAAGTTTTTTTAATGAATCTGTGATTGCCTTTCTCTGTGGAAATATCCTCATTGGTATCAATTTTTAAGTAACTCCTAACAGTGATATGATAGGATATGTGTCTTTTGCTATCTCACTTACTACAGGTGGCGTGATTACGTCTAGACTCATCTATGGTGCTGCAAATGGCATTGTTTCATTTTTTTTCACTAGCGAATATTCCATCTGTACATGGAGGAGTTCTTCTTTGTCCACCCATCTGTTGGTGGACTTTTTGGTTACTTTCGTATCTTGGCTATTGTAATACTGTGCAATGCAGATTTGCCTGCCTGTGTCTTTCCAATTCTCTCTTCTTAGATTATAGGTCGAGGAGTGGGCCTGCTGGATCATACGGTAGCTCAATGTTGACCTTTGTAAGGCACCTCCATTCTGCTCTCATTTGTGGCCCTTTCCAAGTTACGTCCCACTTGAAGTTGAGGGTATGCATTTCTCCACAACACCTTCAGCATTTATTGTTTGTAGTTTTCTTGCTGATGGTTATTCTGACAAGTGTGAGCTGATACCTCTTTGTGGTTGAATTCGCGTGTGCCTCATAATCCGTTGAAATTGACCTTTAAGGCATGTCCATTTTATTTTTCAAGCTGTGATTACCCCTTAGTTCTTCAAAGTGTTCTCTTAAAGTATGTGTCACATTTTGAAATGTTTTGGCCATTACCTCCCTCAAGACATTTTGAGGGCAGGTTTCATTTACAGTTCTGCAGTACTTGTTCCTACGAAATGACCATTAGCACAGGCTTTAAAGCTGCTTTTGCAGCTAACTGCCAGAGGGTGGCAGCCCTTCTATGTTCCCCATCCTGGTAACTAGGGAAAAGCCCTTGCGGCCTGTGGTGTTTCTCGCGTATAAATTAGAGTGGAGTGTGCCCGGACAAACCCACACAAGCTGATGTCTCCTTACTTTAGTTGGATTTTTAAATTTGATTTTTATTTTTTATTGGAGTAATTTTCCACTGAGTACGTGGACCACTTCTACTTTGTGCATTCCTCGGTTGATGGACATTTTCATTGCTTCCAAGTGTTGGCGATGGTAAATATTGTTGGAGTGCATGATTGCCAGCCTGTGACTTTTTGATTCTCATTTTCTCAGGTGATAGGCCCAGCAGTGGGTGTGATTGATTGACTGGTAGCCCCGTGTTTCCCTTTTCAAAGCACCTTCTTTGTGTTTACATTAGTGGCTCTTACCACGTCCCCCTTAGAATCGAGGGTACGCATTTCTCCACAATCGATTTAGCGTTTATTGTTTGCAGCATTTATGCTAATGGCCCTCCTGGCTGCTGTGAGCTCATAGGGTTCTGTAATTTGGCTTTGCATGTCTTTGAAAATTCGTAAAACTCATCATTTTTCTCCGCCGTTTTCTTTTCTCTTAAAAAAAAGGAAACAATTGGGAGTACAATATAACTCTTGAAATTGTCTTCTTGGAAGGTTGCCCTCTTTTGAATTTTTTGGTCGATTTTCCACGCCAGAGTTTTTTTAGAGAGCAGGTGTCATTTCCCGAACTGCAAGTTTGGTGAATATTTCGTGACCTTTAGCAATGGGTTTAAAGCTGCTGTTGTGGGAAGTGGCCTCAAGGAGGCAGCATTTCTCCATTCCCAAATCTGGGTACTAGGGCAGCAGAGCCTTTCTGGAAGTTGTGTTCCTAGGTTGTAAATTACATTGGAATGTGCATGGAGAAACCCCCATAAGTTTATGTCTCATTATTTCTTCTTGGTTTTTAAAAGTGTTTTAATTGGAGTAAAGCTTAGAATATTGTTTGTCCTAGGTGGACACAATCTGGTTCATTTGTACATTATATATGTCTATTCAAGTACAGATCCTCTTCCCGTGTAAAATGTTACAGAGGGTTCTGCAGACCTCCCTTGCTATATGGTCGGTCTTTTTGAGATATGTATATAATATGTGTTTGTATACATATAGTAACACTAATCTTAATTTATCCATTCCCCCCACCTTTCCTTTTAGATGAGCATAGTTTGTTTTCTAAGTCTGTGAGTGTCTTTCTCTGTGGAAATATGTCCATTTGTGTCAGTTATTAGATAACGCCTATAAGTGATATCATAGAATATAGGTCTTTTACTTTCCGACTTACCTCATGTTTCGTGATTATCTCCAGACTCATTTGTGGTGCCTCAGAGAGCAACGGTTCATCGTTTTCCATGGCTAATATTCCATTGTGTGCATGGACCACTTCTTCTTTATCCATTCACCTCTTGTTGGATATTTTGATTGCTTCACTGTCTTGGCTATTGTGAATAAGGCTGCACTGCAGCTTTTGCGGCCTGTGTCTTCTCGATTCTTGTCTTCTCAGGTGAGAGGTCCATTGGTGCGCCTGCTGGATTGAATGGTACCTCCATTTTTACTTTTCAACACAGCTCCTTTCTTTTCTCATTATTGGCTGTTACCCCTTTACGTCTCACCAGCAGGTAGAGGGGACACAGTTCTTTAAAACCCCTTCAGCATTTATTTTTGTGGACTTTTTGCTGATGGTCAGTCGTCGGGTGTAAGTTGAAACTTTTTGTAGATTAGATTGCATGGGTCTATCGCTCCCTGAGGTTGAGCTTTTATCCATTTTCCTTTTTTTTTTAAAGGGCGTGAGTAAAACTTAACTCTTCATACTCTCTTCTTGAAACATTTGCCTGTTTTGAATTTTTCTGTCCACTCCCTACTTCAGCACAATTTTTTAGGCCAGGCGTCCTTTACAGCCCTGAGTCCTTGTGAATGTTAAGTGACCTTTAGCTGTGAGTTTAAAGCTGCTCTTGCAGGAAACGGCCACAAGGTGGCAGCATTTCTCATTTACCAAATTTGGTAACTGGGGAAACAGAGCCTTAATGGAAGTGGTGTTCTAGGTTGTAAATTCGAATGGAATGTGCCAGGAAAAAAGCCCTTTTAGTTTATGTCTCGTTACTTCTTGTTCATATTTGTAATTTACTTTTTATTTTTTATCCCAGCAAATTTGATTACAATGGTTTGTTTGTTCTAGGTGTGCAAGATGTGGTTCTTTCTCACATATACGTGTATCTATTCTTCCTCGCATCCTTTTCCCATGTAGGTTATGACACAATGTTGAGTAGTCTTCTCCTGGTCTTCCGTACGTATTTGGTGATTATATATTTAACATGGTTTGTATATCTCTGTTAACCCCAATATGGTAATGTATCCAATCCTCATCCCTTTCTATTGGGTGAACCGTAAGTTTTTTTAATGAATCTGTGATTGCCTTTCTCTGTGGAAATATCCTCTTTGGTATCAATTTTTAAGTAACTCCTAACAGTGATATGATAGGATATGTGTCTTTTGCTTTCTCACTTACTACAGGTGGCGTGATTACGTCTAGACTCATCTATGGTGCTGCAAATGGCATTGTTTCATTTTTTTTCACTAGCGAATATTCCATCTGTACATGGAGGAGTTCTTCTGTGTCCACCCATCTGTTGGTGGACTTTTTGGTTACTTCCATATCTTGGCTATTTTAATACTGTGCAATGCAGATTTGCCTGCCTGTGTCTTTCCAATTCTCTCTCCTTAGTTTATAGGTCGAGGAGTGGGCCTGCTGGATCATACGGTAGCTCAATGTTGACCTTTGTAAGGCACCTCCATTCTGCTCTCACTTGTGGCCCTTTCCAAGTTACGCCCCACTTGAAGTTGAGGGTATGCATTTCTCCACAACACCTTCAGCATTTATTGTTTGTAGTTTTCTTGCTGATGGTTATTCTGACAAGTGTGAGCTGATACCTCTTTGTGGTTGAATTCGCGTGTGCCTCATAATCCGTTGAAATTGACCTTTAAGGCATGTCCATTTTATTTTTCAAGCTGTGATTACCCCTTAGTTCTTCAAAGTGTTCTCTTAAAGTATGTGTCACATTTTGAAATGTTTTGGCCATTACCTCCCTCAAGACATTTTGAGGGCAGGTTTCATTGACAGTTCTGCAGTACTTGTTCCTACGAAATGACCATTAGCACAGGCTTTAAAGCTGCTTTTGCAGCTAACTGCCAGAGGGTGGCAGCCCTTCTATGTTCCCCACCCTGGTAACTAGGGAAAAGCCCTTGCGGCCTGTGGTGTTTCTCGCGTATAAATTAGAGTGGAGTGTGCCCGGACAAACCCACACAAGCTGATGTCTCCTTACTTTTGTTGGATTTTTAAATTTGATTTTTATTTTTTATTGGAGTAATTTTCCACTGAGTACGTGGACCACTTCTACTTTGTGCATTCCTCGGTTGATGGACATTTTCATTGCTTCCAAGTGTTGGCGATGGTAAATATTGTTGGAGTGCAGGATTGCCAGCCTGTGACTTTTTGATTCTCATTTTCTCAGGTGATAGACCCAGCAGTGGGTGTGATTGATTGACTGGTAGCCCCGTGTTTCCCTTTTCAAAGCACCTTCTTTGTGTTTACATTAGTGGCTCTTACCACGTCCCACTTAGAATCGAGGGTACGCATTTCTCCACAATCGATTTAGCGTTTATTGTTTGCAGCATTTATGCTAATGGCCCTCCTGGCTGCTGTGAGCTGATAGGGTTTTGTAATTTGGCTTTGCATGTCTTTGAAAATTCGTAAAACTCATCATTTTTCTCCGCCGTTTTCTTTTCTCTTAAAAAAAAGGAAACAATTGGGAGTACAATATAACTCTTGAAATTGTCTTCTTGGAAGGTTGCCCTCTTTTGAATTTTTTGGTCGATTTTCCACGCCAGAGTTTTTTTAGAGAGCAGGTGTCATTTCCCGAACAGCAAGTTTGGTGAATATTTAGTGACCTTTAGCAATGGGTTTAAAGCTGCTGTTGTGGGAAGTGGCCTCAAGGAGGCAGCATTTCTCCATTCCCAAATCTGGGTACTAGGGCAGCAGAGCCTTTCAGGAAGTCGTGTTCCTAGGTTGTAAATTACATTGGAATGTGCATGGAGAAACCCCCATAAGTTTATGTCTCATTATTTCTTCTTGGTTTTTAAAAGTGTTTTAATTGGGGTAAAGCTTAGAATATTGTTTGTCCTAGGTGGACACAATCTGGTTCATTTGTACATTATACATGTCTATTCAAGTACAGATCCTCTTCCCGTGTAAAATGTTACAGAGGGTTCCGCAGACCTCCCGTGCTATATGGTCGGTCTTTTTGAGATATGTATATAATATGCGTTTGTATACATATAGTAACACTAATCTTAATTTATCCATTCCCCCCACCTTTCCTTTTAGATGAGCATAGTTTGTTTTCTAAGTCTGTGAGTGTCTTTCTCTGTGGAAATATGTTCATTTTTGTCAGTTACTAGATAACGCATATAAGTGATATCATAGAATATAGGTCTTTTACTTTCCGACTTTCCTCATGTTTAGTGATTACCTCCAGACTCATTTGTGGTGCCTCAGAGAGCAATGGTTCATCGTTTTCCATGGCTAATATTCCATTGTGTGCATGGACCACTTCTTCTTTATCCATTCACCTCTTGTTGGATATTTTGATTGCTTCACTGTCTTGGCTATTGTGAATAAGGCTGTACTGCAGCTTTTGCGGCCTGTGTCTTCTCGATTCTTGTCTTCTCAGGTGAGAGGTCCATTGGTGCGCCTGCTGGATGGAATGGTACCTCCATTTTTATTTTTCAACACAGCTCCTTTCTTTTTTAATTATTGGCTGTTACCCCTTTACGTCTCACCAGCAGGTAGAGGGGACACAATTCTTTAAAACCCCTTCAGCATTTATTGTTTGTGGACTTTTTGCTGATGGTCAGTCGACTGGTGTAAGTTGAAACTTTTTGTAGATTAGATTGCATGGGTCTAACGCTCCCTGAGGTTGAGCTTTTATCCATTTTCCTTTTTTTTTTAAAGAGTGTGAGTAAAACTTAACTCTTCATACTCTCTTCTTGAAACATTTGCCTTTTTTGAATTTTTTTGTCCATTCCCTACTTCAGAACAATTTTTTAGGCCAGGCGTCCTTTACAGCCCTGAGTCCTTGTGAATGTTAAGTGACCATTAGCTGTGAGTTTAAAGCTGCTCTTGCAGGAAACGGCCACAAGGTGGCAGCATTTCTCATTTACCAAATTTGGTAACTGGGGAAACAGAGCCTTAATGGAAGTGGTGTTCTAGGTTGTAAATTCGAATGGAATGTGCCAGGAAAAAAGCCCTTTAAGTTTATGTCTCATTACTTCTTGTTCATATTTGTAATTTACTTTTTATTTTTTATCCCAGCAAATTTGATTACAATGGTTTGTTTGTTCTAGGTGTGCAAGATGTGGTTCTTTCTCACATATACGTGTATCTATTCTTCCTCGCATCCTTTTCCCACGTAGGTTATGGCACAATGTTGAGTAGTCTTCTCCTGGTCTTCCGTACGTCTTTGGTGATTATATATTTCACATGGTTTGTATATCTCTGTTAACCCCAATATGGTAATGTATCCAATCCTCATCCCTTTCTATTGGGTGAACCGTAAGTTTTTTTAATGAATCTGTGATTGCCTTTCTCTGTGGAAATATCCTCATTGGTATCAATTTTTAAGTAACTCCTAACAGTGATATGATAGGATATGTGTCTTTTGCTTTCTCACTTACTACAGGTGGCGTGATTACGTCTAGGCTCATCTATGGTGCTGCAAATGGCATTGTTTCATTTTTTTTCACTAGCGAATATTCCATCTGTACATGGAGGAGTTCTTCTTTGTCCACCCTTCTGTTGGTGGACAGTTTGGTTACTTCCATATCTTGGCTATTGTAATACTGTGCAATGCAGATTTGCCTGCCTGTGTCTTTCCAATTCTCTCTTCTTAGATTATAGGTCGAGGAGTGGGCCTGCTGGATCATATGGTAGCTCAATGTTGACCTTTGTAAGGCACCTCCATTCTGCTCTCATTCATGGCCCTTTCCAAGTTACGTCCCACTTGAAGTTGAGGGTATGCATTTCTCCACAACACCTTCAGCATTTATTGTTTGTAGTTTTCTTGCTGATGGTTATTCTGACAAGTGTGAGCTGATACCTCTTTGTGGTTGAATTCGCGTGTGCCTCATAATCCGTTGAAATTGACCTTTAAGGCATGTCCATTTTATTTTTCAAGCTGTGATTACCCCTTAGTTCTTCAAAGTGTTCTCTTAAAGTATGTGTCACATTTTGAAATGTTTTGGCCATTACCTCCCTCAAGACATTTTGAGGGCAGGTTTCATTGACAGTTCTGCAGTACTTGTTCCTACGAAATGACCATTAGCACAGGCTTTAAAGCTGCTTTTGCAGCTAACTGCCAGAGGGTGGCAGCCCTTCTATGTTCCCCACCCTGGTAACTAGGGAAAAGCCCTTGCGGCCTGTGGTGTTTCTCGCGTATAAATTAGAGTGGAGTGTGCCCGGACAAACCCACACAAGCTGATGTCTCCTTACTTTTGTTGGATTTTTAAATTTGATTTTTATTTTTTATTGGAGTAATTTTCCACTGAGTACGTGGACCACTTCTACTTTGTGCATTCCTCGGTTGATGGACATTTTCATTGCTTCCAAGTGTTGGCGATGGTAAATATTGTTGGAGTGCAGGATTGCCAGCCTGTGACTTTTTGATTCTCATTTTCTCAGGTGATAGACCCAGCAGTGGGTGTGATTGATTGACTGGTAGCCCCGTGTTTCCCTTTTCAAAGCACCTTCTTTGTGTTTACATTAGTGGCTCTTACCACGTCCCACTTAGAATCGAGGGTACGCATTTCTCCACAATCGATTTAGCGTTTATTGTTTGCAGCATTTATGCTAATGGCCCTCCTGGCTGCTGTGAGCTGATAGGGTTTTGTAATTTGGCTTTGCATGTCTTTGAAAATTCGTAAAACTCATCATTTTTCTCCGCCGTTTTCTTTTCTCTTAAGAAAAAGGAAACAATTGGGAGTACAATATAACTCTTGAAATTGTCTTCTTGGAAGGTTGCCCTCTTTTGAATTTTTTGGTCGATTTTCCACGCCAGAGTTTTTTTAGAGAGCAGGTGTCATTTCCCGAACAGCAAGTTTGGTGAATATTTAGTGACCTTTAGCAATGGGTTTAAAGCTGCTGTTGTGGGAAGTGGCCTCAAGGAGGCAGCATTTCTCCATTCCCAAATCTGGGTACTAGGGCAGCAGAGCCTTTCAGGAAGTCGTGTTCCTAGGTTGTAAATTACATTGGAATGTGCATGGAGAAACCCCCATAAGTTTATGTCTCATTATTTCTTCTTGGTTTTTAAAAGTGTTTTAATTGGGGTAAAGCTTAGAATATTGTTTGTCCTAGGTGGACACAATCTGGTTCATTTGTACATTATATATGTCTATTCAAGTACAGATCCTCTTCCCGTGTAAAATGTTACAGAGGGTTCCGCAGACCTCCCTTGCTATATGGTCAGTCTTTTTGAGATATGTATATAATATGCGTTTGATACATATAGTAACACTAATCTTAATTTATCCATTCCCCCCACCTTTCCTTTTAGATGAGCATAGTTTGTTTTCTAAGTCTGTGAGTGTCTTTCTCTGTGGAAATATGTTCATTTTTGTCAGTTACTAGATAACGCCTATAAGTGATATCATAGAATATAGGTCTTTTACTTTCCGACTTACCTCATGTTTAGTGATTACCTTCAGACTCATTTGTGGTGCCTCAGAGAGCAATGGTTCATCGTTTTCCATGGCTAATATTCCATTGTGTGCATGGACCACTTCTTCTTTATCCATTCACCTCTTGTTGGATATTTTGATTGCTTCACTGTCTTGGCTATTGTGAATAAGGCTGTACTGCAGCTTTTGCGGCCTGTGTCTTCTCGATTCTTGTCTTCTCAGGTGAGAGGTCCATTGGTGCGCCTGCTGGATGGAATGGTACCTCCATTTTTATTTTTCAACACAGCTCCTTTCTTTTCTCATTATTGGCTGTTACCCCTTTACGTCTCACCAGCAGGTAGAGGGGACACAATTCTTTAAAACCCCTTCAGCATTTATTGTTTGTGGACTTTTTGCTGATGGTCAGTCGACTGGTGTAAGTTGAAACTTTTTGTAGATTAGATTGCATGTGTCTAACGCTCCCTGAGGTTGAGCTTTTATCCATTTTCCTTTTTTTTTAAAGAGTGTGAGTAAAACTTAACTCTTCATACTCTCTTCTTGAAACATTTGCCTTTTTTGAATTTTTTTGTCCATTCCCTACTTCAGCACAATTTTTTAGGCCAGGCGTCCTTTACAGCCCTGAGTCCTTGTGAATGTTAAGTGACCATTAGCTGTGAGTTTCAAGCTGCTCTTGCAGGAAACGGCCACAAGGTGGCAGCATTTCTCATTTACCAAATTTGGTAACTGGGGAAACAGAGCCTTAATGGAAGTGGTGTTCTAGGTTGTAAATTCGAATGGAATGTGCCAGGAAAAAAGCCCTTTAAGTTTATGTCTCATTACTTCTTGTTCATATTTGTAATTTACTTTTTATTTTTTATCCCAGCAAATTTGATTACAATGGTTTGTTTGTTCTAGGTGTGCAAGATGTGGTTCTTTCTCACATATACGTGTATCTATTCTTCCTCGCATCCTTTTCCCACGTAGGTTATGGCACAATGTTGAGTAGTCTTCTCCTGGTCTTCCGTACGTCTTTGGTGATTATATATTTCACATGGTTTGTATATCTCTGTTAACCCCAATATGGTAATGTATCCAATCCTCATCCATTTCTATTGGGTGAACCGTAAGTTTTTTTAATGAATCTGTGATTGCCTTTCTCTGTGGAAATATCCTCATTGGGCTCAATTTTTAAGTAACTCCTAACAGTGATATGATAGGATATGTGTCTTTTGCTATCTCACTTACTACAGGTGGCGTGATTACGTCTAGACTCATCTATGGTGCTGCAAATGGCATTGTTTCATTTTTTTTCACTAGCGAATATTCCATCTGTACATGGAGGAGTTCTTCTTTGTCCACCCATCTGTTGGTGGACTTTTTGGTTACTTTCGTATCTTGGCTATTGTAATACTGTGCAATGCAGATTTGCCTGCCTGTGTCTTCCCAATTCTCTCTTCTTAGATTATAGGTCGAGGAGTGGGCCTGCTGGATCATACGGTAGCTCAATGTTGACCTTTGTAAGGCACCTCCATTCTGCTCTCACTTGTGGCCCTTTCCAAGTTACATCCCACTTGAAGTTGAGGGTATGCATTTCTCCACAACACCTTCAGCATTTATTGTTTGTAGTTTTCTTGCTGATGGTTATTCTGACAAGTGTGAGCTGATACCTCTTTGTGGTTGAATTCGCGTGTGCCTCATAATCCGTTGAAATTGACCTTTAAGGCATGTCCATTTTATTTTTCAAGCTGTGATTACCCCTTAGTTCTTCAAAGTGTTCTCTTAAAGTATGTGTCACATTTTGAAATGTTTTGGCCATTACCTCCCTCAAGACATTTTGAGGGCAGGTTTCATTGACAGTTCTGCAGTACTTGTTCCTACGAAATGACCATTAGCACAGGCTTTAAAGCTGCTTTTGCAGCTAACTGCCAGAGGGTGGCAGCCCTTCTATGTTCCCCACCCTGGTAACTAGGGAAAAGCCCTTGCGGCCTGTGGTGTTTCTCGCTTATAAATTAGAGTGGAGTGTGCCCGGACAAACCCACACAAGCTGATGTCTCCTTACTTTAGTTGGATTTTTAAATTTGATTTTTATTTTTTATTGGAGTAATTTTCCACTGAGTACGTGGACCACTTCTACTTTGTGCATTCCTCGGTTGATGGACATTTTCATTGCTTCCAAGTGTTGGCGATGGTAAATATTGTTGGAGTGCAGGATTGCCAGCCTGTGACTTTTTGATTCTCATTTTCTCAGGTGATAGGCCCAGCAGTGGGTGTGATTGATTGACTGGTAGCCCCGTGTTTCCCTTTTCAAAGCACCTTCTTTGTGTTTACATTAGTGGCTCTTACCACGTCCCCCTTAGAATCGAGGGTACGCATTTCTCCACAATCGATTTAGCGTTTATTGTTTGCAGCATTTATGCTAATGGCCCTCCTGGCTGCTGTGAGCTGATAGGGTTTTGTAATTTGGCTTTGCATGTCTTTGAAAATTCGTAAAACTCATCATTTTTCTCCGCCGTTTTCTTTTCTCTTAAAAAAAAGGAAACAATTGGGAGTACAATATAACTCTTGAAATTGTCTTCTTGGAAGGTTGCCCTCTTTTGAATTTTTTGGTCGATTTTCCACGCCAGAGTTTTTTTAGAGAGCAGGTGTCATTTCCCGAACTGCAAGTTTGGTGAATATTTCGTGACCTTTAGCAATGGGTTTAAACCTGCTGTTGTGGGAAGTGGCCTCAAGGAAGCAGCATTTCTCCATTCCCAAATCTGGGTACTAGGGCAGCAGAGCCTTTCTGGAAGTTGTGTTCCTAGGTTGTAAATTACATTGGAATGTGCATGGAGAAACCCCCATAAGTTTATGTCTCATTATTTCTTCTTGGTTTTTAAAAGTGTTTTAATTGGAGTAAAGCTTAGAATATTGTTTGTCCTAGGTGGACACAATCTGGTTCATTTGTACATTATATATGTCTATTCAAGTACAGATCCTCTTCCCATGTAAAATGTTACAGAGGGTTCTGCAGACCTCCCTTGCTATATGGTCGGTCTTTTTGAGATATGTATATAATATGTGTTTGTATACATATAGTAACACTAATCTTAATTTATCCATTCCCCCCACCTTTCCTTTTAGATGAGCATAGTTTGTTTTCTAAGTCTGTGAGTGTCTTTCTCTGTGGAAATATGTCCATTTGTGTCAGTTATTAGATAACGCCTATAAGTGATATCATAGAATATAGGTCTTTTACTTTCCGACTTACCTCATGTTTCGTGATTATCTCCAGACTCATTTGTGGTGCCTCAGAGAGCAACGGTTCATCGTTTTCCATGGCTAATATTCCATTGTGTGCATGGACCACTTCTTCTTTATCCATTCACCTCTTGTTGGATATTTTGATTGCTTCACTGTCTTGGCTATTGTGAATAAGGCTGCACTGCAGCTTTTGCGGCCTGTGTCTTCTCGATTCTTGTCTTCTCAGGTGAGAGGTCCATTGGTGCGCCTGCTGGATTGAATGGTACCTCCATTTTTACTTTTCAACACAGCTCCTTTCTTTTCTCATTATTGGCTGTTACCCCTTTACGTCTCACCAGCAGGTAGAGGGGACACAGTTCTTTAAAACCCCTTCAGCATTTATTGTTTGTGGACTTTTTGCTGATGGTCAGTCGTCGGGTGTAAGTTGAAACTTTTTGTAGATTAGATTGCATGGGTCTATCGCTCCCTGAGGTTGAGCTTTTATCCATTTTCCTTTTTTTTTTAAAGGGCGTGAGTAAAACTTAACTCTTCATACTCTCTTCTTGAAACATTTGCCTGTTTTGAATTTTTCTGTCCACTCCCTACTTCAGCACAATTTTTTAGGCCAGGCGTCCTTTACAGCCCTGAGTCCTTGTGAATGTTAAGTGACCTTTAGCTGTGAGTTTAAAGCTGCTCTTGCAGGAAACGGCCACAAGGTGGCAGCATTTCTCATTTACCAAATTTGGTAACTGGGGAAACAGAGCCTTAATGGAAGTGGTGTTCTAGGTTGTAAATTCGAATGGAATGTGCCAGGAAAAAAGCCCTTTTAGTTTATGTCTCGTTACTTCTTGTTCATATTTGTAATTTACTTTTTATTTTTTATCCCAGCAAATTTGATTACAATGGTTTGTTTGTTCTAGGTGTGCAAGATGTGGTTCTTTCTCACATATACGTGTATCTATTCTTCCTCGCATCCTTTTCCCATGTAGGTTATGACACAATGTTGAGTAGTCTTCTCCTGGTCTTCCGTACGTATTTGGTGATTATATATTTAACATGGTTTGTATATCTCTGTTAACCCCAATATGGTAATGTATCCAATCCTCATCCCTTTCTATTGGGTGAACCGTAAGTTTTTTTAATGAATCTGTGATTGCCTTTCTCTGTGGAAATATCCTCTTTGGTATCAATTTTTAAGTAACTCCTAACAGTGATATGATAGGATATGTGTCTTTTGCTTTCTCACTTACTACAGGTGGCGTGATTACGTCTAGACTCATCTATGGTGCTGCAAATGGCATTGTTTCATTTTTTTTCACTAGCGAATATTCCATCTGTACATGGAGGAGTTCTTCTGTGTCCACCCATCTGTTGGTGGACTTTTTGGTTACTTCCATATCTTGGCTATTTTAATACTGTGCAATGCAGATTTGCCTGCCTGTGTCTTTCCAATTCTCTCTCCTTAGATTATAGGTCGAGGAGTGGGCCTGCTGGATCATACGGTAGCTCAATGTTGACCTTTGTAAGGCACCTCCATTCTGCTCTCACTTGTGGCCCTTTCCAAGTTACGTCCCACTTGAAGTTGAGGGTATGCATTTCTCCACAACACCTTCAGCATTTATTGTTTGTAGTTTTCTTGCTGATGGTTATTCTGACAAGTGTGAGCTGATACCTCTTTGTGGTTGAATTCGCGTGTGCCTCATAATCCGTTGAAATTGACCTTTAAGGCATGTCCATTTTATTTTTCAAGCTGTGATTACCCCTTAGTTCTTCAAAGTGTTCTCTTAAAGTATGTGTCACATTTTGAAATGTTTTGGCCATTACCTCCCTCAAGACATTTTGAGGGCAGGTTTCATTGACAGTTCTGCAGTACTTGTTCCTACGAAATGACCATTAGCACAGGCTTTAAAGCTGCTTTTGCAGCTAACTGCCAGAGGGTGGCAGCCCTTCTATGTTCCCCACCCTGGTAACTAGGGAAAAGCCCTTGCGGCCTGTGGTGTTTCTCGCGTATAAATTAGAGTGGAGTGTGCCCGGACAAACCCACACAAGCTGATGTCTCCTTACTTTTGTTGGATTTTTAAATTTGATTTTTATTTTTTATTGGAGTAATTTTCCACTGAGTACGTGGACCACTTCTACTTTGTGCATTCCTCGGTTGATGGACATTTTCATTGCTTCCAAGTGTTGGCGATGGTAAATATTGTTGGAGTGCAGGATTGCCAGCCTGTGACTTTTTGATTCTCATTTTCTCAGGTGATAGACCCAGCAGTGGGTGTGATTGATTGACTGGTAGCCCCGTGTTTCCCTTTTCAAAGCACCTTCTTTGTGTTTACATTAGTGGCTCTTACCACGTCCCACTTAGAATCGAGGGTACGCATTTCTCCACAATCGATTTAGCGTTTATTGTTTGCAGCATTTATGCTAATGGCCCTCCTGGCTGCTGTGAGCTGATAGGGTTTTGTAATTTGGCTTTGCATGTCTTTGAAAATTCGTAAAACTCATCATTTTTCTCCGCCGTTTTCTTTTCTCTTAAGAAAAAGGAAACAATTGGGAGTACAATATAACTCTTGAAATTGTCTTCTTGGAAGGTTGCCCTCTTTTGAATTTTTTGGTCGATTTTCCACGCCAGAGTTTTTTTAGAGAGCAGGTGTCATTTCCCGAACAGCAAGTTTGGTGAATATTTAGTGACCTTTAGCAATGGGTTTAAAGCTGCTGTTGTGGGAAGTGGCCTCAAGGAGGCAGCATTTCTCCATTCCCAAATCTGGGTACTAGGGCAGCAGAGCCTTTCAGGAAGTCGTGTTCCTAGGTTGTAAATTACATTGGAATGTGCATGGAGAAACCCCCATAAGTTTATGTCTCATTATTTCTTCTTGGTTTTTAAAAGTGTTTTAATTGGGGTAAAGCTTAGAATATTGTTTGTCCTAGGTGGACACAATCTGGTTCATTTGTACATTATATATGTCTATTCAAGTACAGATCCTCTTCCCGTGTAAAATGTTACAGAGGGTTCCGCAGACCTCCCTTGCTATATGGTCAGTCTTTTTGAGATATGTATATAATATGCGTTTGTATACATATAGTAACACTAATCTTAATTTATCCATTCCCCCCACCTTTCCTTTTAGATGAGCATAGTTTGTTTTCTAAGTCTGTGAGTGTCTTTCTCTGTGGAAATATGTTCATTTTTGTCAGTTACTAGATAACGCCTATAAGTGATATCATAGAATATAGGTCTTTTACTTTCCGACTTACCTCATGTTTAGTGATTACCTCCAGACTCATTTGTGGTGCCTCAGAGAGCAATGGTTCATCGTTTTCCATGGCTAATATTCCATTGTGTGCATGGACCACTTCTTCTTTATCCATTCACCTCTTGTTGGATATTTTGATTGCTTCACTGTCTTGGCTATTGTGAATAAGTCTGTACTGCAGCTTTTGCGGCCTGTGTCTTCTCGATTCTTGTCTTCTCAGGTGAGAGGTCCATTGGTGCGCCTGCTGGATGGAATGGTACCTCCATTTTTACTTTTCAACACAGCTCCTTTCTTTTCTCATTATTGGCTGTTACCCCTTTACGTCTCACCAGCAGGTAGAGGGGACACAGTTCTTTAAAACCCCTTCAGCATTTATTGTTTGTGGACTTTTTGCTGATGGTCAGTCGACTGGTGTAAGTTGAAACTTTTTGTAGATTAGATTGCATGGGTCTAACGCTCCCTGAGGTTGAGCTTTTAATCATTTTCCTTTTTTTTTTTAAAGAGCGTGAGTATAACTTAACTCTTCATACTCTCTTCTTGAAACATTTGCCTGTTTTGAATTTTTCTGTCCATTCCCTACGTCAGCACAATTTTTTAGGCCAGGCGTCCTTTACAGCCCTGAGGCCTTGTGAATGTTAAGTGACCATTAGCTGTGAGTTTCAAGCTGCTCTTTCAGGAAACGGCCACAAGGTGGCAGCATTTCTCATTTACCAAATTTGGTAACTGGGGAAACAGAGCCTTAATGGAAGTGGTGTTCTAGGTTGTAAATTCGAATGGAATGTGCCAGGAAAAAAGCCCTTTAAGTTTATGTCTCATTACTTCTTGTTCATATTTGTAATTTACTTTTTATTTTTTATCCCAGCAAATTTGATTACAATGGTTTGTTTGTTCTAGGTGTGCAAGATGTGGTTCTTTCTCACATATACATGTATCTATTCTTCCTCGCATCCTTTTCCCACGTAGGTTATGGCACAATGTTGAGTAGTCTTCTCCTGGTCTTCCGTACGTCTTTGGTGATTATATATTTCACATGGTTTGTATATCTCTGTTAACCCCAATATGGTAATGTATCCAATCCTCATCCCTTTCTATTGGGTGAACCGTAAGTTTTTTTAATGAATCTGTGATTGCCTTTCTCTGTGGAAATATCCTCATTGGTATCAATTTTTAAGTAACTCCTAACAGTGATATGATAGGATATGTGTCTTTTGCTTTCTCACTTACTACAGGTGGCGTGATTACGTCTAGACTCATCTATGGTGCTGCAAATGGCATTGTTTCATTTTTTTTCACTAGCGAATATTCCATCTGTACATGGAGGAGTTCTTCTGTGTCCACCCATCTGTTGGTGGACTTTTTGGTTACTTCCATATCTTGGCTATTGTAATACTGTGCAATGCAGATTTGCCTGCCTGTGTCTTTCCAATTCTCTCTTCTTAGATTATAGGTCGAGGAGTGGGCCTGCTGGATCATATGGTAGCTCAATGTTGACCTTTGTAAGGCACCTCCATTCTGCTCTCATTCGTGGCCCTTTCCAAGTTACGTCCCACTTGAAGTTGAGGGTATGCATTTCTCCACAACACCTTCAGCATTTATTGTTTGTAGTTTTCTTGCTGATGGTTATTCTGACAAGTGTGAGCTGATACCTCTTTGTGGTTGAATTCGCGTGTGCCTCATAATCCATTGAAATTGACCTTTAAGGCATGTCCATTTTATTTTTCAAGCTGTGATTACCCCTTAGTTCTTCAAAGTGTTCTCTTAAAGTATGTGTCACATTTTGAAATGTTTTGGCCATTACCTCCCTCAAGACATTTTGAGGGCAGGTTTCATTTACAGTTCTGCAGTACTTGTTCCTACGAAATGACCATTAGCACAGGCTTTAAAGCTGCTTTTGCAGCTAACTGCCAGAGGGTGGCAGCCTTTCTATGTTCCCCACCCTGGTAACTAGGGAAAAGCCCTTGCGGCCTGTGGTGTTTCTCGCTTATAAATTAGAGTGGAGTGTGCCCGGAGAAACCCACACACGCTGATGTCTCCTTACTTTTGTTGGATTTTTAAATTTGATTTTTATTTTTTATTGGAGTAATTTTCCACTGAGTACGTGGACCACTTCTACTTTGTGCATTCCTCGGTTGATGGACATTTTCATTGCTTCCAAGTGTTGGCGATGGTAAATATTGTTGGAGTGCAGGATTGCCAGCCTGTGACTTTTTGATTCTCATTTTCTCAGGTGATAGGCCCAGCAGTGGGTGTGATTGATTGACTGGTAGCCCCGTGTTTCCCTTTTCAAAGCACCTTCTTTGTGTTTACATTAGTGGCTCTTACCACGTCCCACTTAGAATCGAGGGTACGCATTTCTCCACAATCGATTTAGCGTTTATTGTTTGCAGCATTTATGCTAATGGCCCTCCTGGCTGCTGTGAGCTGATAGGGTTTTGTAATTTGGCTTTGCATGTCTTTGAAAATTCGTAAAACTCATCATTTTTCTCCGCCGTTTTCTTTTCTCTTAAGAAAAAGGAAACAATTGGGAGTACAATATAACTCTTGAAATTGTCTTCTTGGAAGGTTGCCCTCTTTTGAATTTTTTGGTCGATTTTCCACGCCAGAGTTTTTTTAGAGAGCAGGTGTCATTTCCCGAACAGCAAGTTTGGTGAATATTTAGTGACCTTTAGCAATGGGTTTAAAGCTGCTGTTGTGGGAAGTGGCCTCAAGGAGGCAGCATTTCTCCATTCCCAAATCTGGGTACTAGGGCAGCAGAGCCTTTCAGGAAGTCGTGTTCCTAGGTTGTAAATTACATTGGAATGTGCATGGAGAAACCCCCATAAGTTTATGTCTCATTATTTCTTCTTGGTTTTTAAAAGTGTTTTAATTGGGGTAAAGCTTAGAATATTGTTTGTCCTAGGTGGACACAATCTGGTTCATTTGTACATTATATATGTCTATTCAAGTACAGATCCTCTTCCCGTGTAAAATGTTACAGAGGGTTCCGCAGACCTCCCTTGCTATATGGTCGGTCTTTTTGAGATATGTATATAATATGCGTTTGTATACATATAGTAACACTAATCTTAATTTATCCATTCCCCCCACCTTTCCTTTTAGATGAGCATAGTTTGTTTTCTAAGTCTGTGAGTGTCTTTCTCTGTGGAAATATGTTCATTTTTGTCAGTTACTAGATAACGCCTATAAGTGATATCATAGAATATAGGTCTTTTACTTTCCGACTTACCTCATGTTTCGTGATTATCTCCAGACTCATTTGTGGTGCCTCAGAGAGCAACGGTTCATCGTTTTCCATGGCTAATATTCCATTGTGTGCATGGACCACTTCTTCTTTATCCATTCACCTCTTGTTGGATATTTTGATTGCTTCACTGTCTTGGCTATTGTGAATAAGGCTGCACTGCAGCTTTTGCGGCCTGTGTCTTCTCGATTCTTGTCTTCTCAGGTGAGAGGTCCATTGGTGCGCCTGCTGGATGGAATGGTACCTCCATTTTTACTTTTCAACACAGCTCCTTTCTTTTCTCATTATTGGCTGTTACCCCTTTACGTCTCACCAGCAGGTAGAGGGGACACAGTTCTTTAAAACCCCTTCAGCATTTATTGTTTGTGGACTTTTTGCTGATGGTCAGTCGACTGGTGTAAGTTGAAACTTTTTGTAGATTAGATTGCATGGGTCTAACGCTCCCTGAGGTTGAGCTTTTATCCATTTTCCTTTTTTTTTTTAAAGAGCGTGAGTATAACTTAACTCTTCATACTCTCTTCTTGAAACATTTGCCTGTTTTGAATTTTTCTGTCCATTCCCTACGTCAGCACAATTTTTTAGGCCAGGCGTCCTTTACAGCCCTGAGTCCTTGTGAATGTTAAGTGACCATTAGCTGTGAGTTTCAAGCTGCTCTTGCAGGAAACGGCCACAAGGTGGCAGCATTTCTCATTTACCAAATTTGGTAACTGGGGAAACAGAGCCTTAATGGAAGTGGTGTTCTAGGTTGTAAATTCGAATGGAATGTGCCAGGAAAAAAGCCCTTTAAGTTTATGTCTCATTACTTCTTGTTCATATTTGTAATTTACTTTTTATTTTTTATCCCAGCAAATTTGATTACAATGGTTTGTTTGTTCTAGGTGTGCAAGATGTGGTTCTTTCTCACATATACGTGTATCTATTCTTCCTCGCATCCTTTTCCCACGTAGGTTATGGCACAATGTTGAGTAGTCTTCTCCTGGTCTTCCGTACGTCTTTGGTGATTATATATTTCACATGGTTTGTATATCTCTGTTAACCCCAATATGGTAATGTATCCAATCCTCATCCCTTTCTATTGGGTGAACCGTAAGTTTTTTTAATGAATCTGTGATTGCCTTTCTCTGTGGAAATATCCTCATTGGTATCAATTTTTAAGTAACTCCTAACAGTGATATGATAGGATATGTGTCTTTTGCTTTCTCACTTACTACAGGTGGCGTGATTACGTCTAGACTCATCTATGGTGCTGCAAATGGCATTGTTTCATTTTTTTTCACTAGCGAATATTCCATCTGTACATGGAGGAGTTCTTCTTTGTCCACCCATCTGTTGGTGGACTTTTTGGTTACTTTCGTATCTTGGCTATTGTAATACTGTGCAATGCAGGTTTGCCTGCCTGTGTCTTTCCAATTCTCTCTTCTTAGATTATAGGTCGAGGAGTGGGCCTGCTGGATCATACGGTAGCTCAATGTTGACCTTTGTAAGGCACCTCCATTCTGCTCTCATTCGTGGCCCTTTCCAAGTTACGTCCCACTTGAAGTTGAGGGTATGCATTTCTCCACAACAACTTCAGCATTTATTGTTTGTAGTTTTCTTGCTGATGGTTATTCTGACAAGTGTGAGCTGATACCTCTTTGTGGTTGAATTCGCGTGTGCCTCATAATCCGTTGAAATTGACCTTTAAGGCATGTCCATTTTATTTTTCAAGCTGTGATTACCCCTTAGTTCTTCAAAGTGTTCTCTTAAAGTATGTGTCACATTTTGAAATGTTTTGGCCATTACCTCCCTCAAGACATTTTGAGGGCAGGTTTCATTTACAGTTCTGCAGTACTTGTTCCTACGAAATGACCATTAGCACAGGCTTTAAAGCTGCTTTTGCAGCTAACTGCCAGAGGGTGGCAGCCCTTCTATGTTCCCCACCCTGGTAACTAGGGAAAAGCCCTTGCGGCCTGTGGTGTTTCTCGCTTATAAATTAGAGTGGAGTGTGCCCGGACAAACCCACACAAGCTGATGTCTCCTTACTTTAGTTGGATTTTTAAATTTGATTTTTATTTTTTATTGGAGTAATTTTCCACTGAGTACGTGGACCACTTCTACTTTGTGCATTCCTCGGTTGATGGACATTTTCATTGCTTCCAAGTGTTGGCGATGGTAAATATTGTTGGAGTGCAGGATTGCCAGCCTGTGACTTTTTGATTCTCATTTTCTCAGGTGATAGGCCCAGCAGTGGGTGTGATTGATTGACTGGTAGCCCCGTGTTTCCCTTTTCAAAGCACCTTCTTTGTGTTTACATTAGTGGCTCTTACCACGTCCCACTTAGAATCGAGGGTACGCATTTCTCCACAATCGATTTAGCGTTTATTGTTTGCAGCATTTATGCTAATGGCCCTCCTGGCTGCTGTGAGCTGATAGGGTTCTGTAATTTGGCTTTGCATGTCTTTGAAAATTCGTAAAACTCATCATTTTTCTCCGCCGTTTTCTTTTCTCTTAAAAAAAAGGAAACAATTGGGAGTACAATATAACTCTTGAAATTGTCTTCTTGGAAGGTTGCCCTCTTTTGAATTTTTTGGTCGATTTTCCACGCCAGAGTTTTTTTAGAGAGCAGGTGTCATTTCCCGAACTGCAAGTTTGGTGAATATTTCGTGACCTTTAGCAATGGGTTTAAAGCTGCTGTTGTGGGAAGTGGCCTCAAGGAGGCAGCATTTCTCCATTCCCAAATCTGGGTACTAGGGCAGCAGAGCCTTTCTGGAAGTTGTGTTCCTAGGTTGTAAATTACATTGGAATGTGCATGGAGAAACCCCCATAAGTTTATGTCTCATTATTTCTTCTTGGTTTTTAAAAGTGTTTTAATTGGAGTAAAGCTTAGAATATTGTTTGTCCTAGGTGGACACAATCTGGTTCATTTGTACATTATATATGTCTATTCAAGTACAGATCCTCTTCCCATGTAAAATGTTACAGAGGGTTCCGCAGACCTCCCTTGCTATATGGTCGGTCTTTTTGAGATATGTATATAATATGTGTTTGTATACATATAGTAACACTAATCTTAATTTATCCATTCCCCCCACCTTTCCTTTAAGATGAGCATAGTTTGTTGTCTAAGTCTGTGAGTGTCTTTCTCTGTGGAAATATGTTCATTTGTGTCAGTTATTAGATAACGCCTATAAGTGATATCATAGAATATAGGTCTTTTACTTTCCGACTTACCTCATGTTTCGTGATTATCTCCAGACTCATTTGTGGTGCCTCAGAGAGCAACGGTTCATCGTTTTCCATGGCTAATATTCCATTGTGTGCATGGACCACTTCTTCTTTATCCATTCACCTCTTGTTGGATATTTTGATTGCTTCACTGTCTTGGCTATTGTGAATAAGGCTGCACTGCAGCTTTTGCGGCCTGTGTCTTCTCGATTCTTGTCTTCTCAGGTGAGAGGTCCATTGGTGCGCCTGCTGGATTGAGTGGTACCTCCATTTTTACTTTTCAACACAGCTCCTTTCTTTTCTCATTATTGGCTGTTACCCCTTTACGTCTCACCAGCAGGTAGAGGGGACACAGTTCTTTAAAACCCCTTCAGCATTTATTGTTTGTGGACTTTTTGCTGATGGTCAGTCGACGGGTGTAAGTTGAAACTTTTTGTAGATTAGATTGCATGGGTCTAACGCTCCCTGAGGTTGAGCTTTTATCCATTTTCCTTTTTTTTTTAAAGGGCGTGAGTAAAATTTAACTCTTCATACTCTCTTCTTGAAACATTTGCCTTTTTTGAATTTTTTTGTCCATACCCTACTTCAGCACAATTTTTTAGGCCAGGCGTCCTTTACAGCCCTGAGTCCTTGTGAATGTTAAGTGACCATTAGCTGTGAGTTTAAAGCTGCTCTTGCAGGAAACGGCCACAAGGTGGCAGCATTTCTCATTTACCAAATTTGGTAACTGGGGAAACAGAGCCTTAATGGAAGTGGTGTTCTAGGTTGTAAATTCGAATGGAATGTGCCAGGAAAAAAGCCCTTTAAGTTTATGTCTCGTTACTTCTTGTTCATATTTGTAATTTACTTTTTATTTTTTATCCCAGCAAATTTGATTACAATGGTTTGTTTGTTCTAGGTGTGCAAGATGTGGTTCTTTCTCACATATACGTGTATCTATTCTTCCTCGCATCCTTTTCCCACGTAGGTTATGGCACAATGTTGAGTAGTCTTCTCCTGGTCTTCCGTACGTCTTTGGTGATTATATATTTCACATGGTTTGTATATCTCTGTTAACCCCAATATGGTAATGTATCCAATCCTCATCCCTTTCTATTGGGTGAACCGTAAGTTTTTTTAATGAATCTGTGATTGCCTTTCTCTGTGGAAATATCCTCATTGGTATCAATTTTTAAGTAACTCCTAACAGTGATATGATAGGATATGTGTCTTTTGCTATCTCACTTACTACAGGTGGCGTGATTACGTCTAGACTCATCTATGGTGCTGCAAATGGCATTGTTTCATTTTTTTTCACTAGCGAATATTCCATCTGTACATGGAGGAGTTCTTCTTTGTCCACCCATCTGTTGGTGGACTTTTTGGTTACTTTCGTATCTTGGCTATTGTAATACTGTGCAATGCAGGTTTGCCTGCCTGTGTCTTTCCAATTCTCTCTTCTTAGATTATAGGTCGAGGAGTGGGCCTGCTGGATCATACGGTAGCTCAATGTTGACCTTTGTAAGGCACCTCCATTCTGCTCTCATTTGTGGCCCTTTCCAAGTTACGTCCCAATTGAAGTTGAGGGTATGCATTTCTCCACAACACCTTCAGCATTTATTGTTTGTAGTTTTCTTGCTGATGGTTATTCTGACAAGTGTGAGCTGATACCTCTTTGTGGTTGAATTCGCGTGTGCCTCACAATCCGTTGAAATTGACCTTTAAGGCATGTCCATTTTATTTTTCAAGCTGTGATTACCCCTTAGTTCTTCAAAGTGTTCTCTTAAAGTATGTGTCACATTTTGAAATGTTTTGGCCATTACCTCCCTCAAGACATTTTGAGGGCAGGTTTCATTTACAGTTCTGCAGTACTTGTTCCTACGAAATGACCATTAGCACAGGCTTTAAAGCTGCTTTTGCAGCTAACTGCCAGAGGGTGGCAGCCCTTCTATGTTCCCCATCCTGGTAACTAGGGAAAAGCCCTTGCGGCCTGTGGTGTTTCTCGCTTATAAATTAGAGTGGAGTGTGCCCGGACAAACCCACACAAGCTGATGTCTCCTTACTTTAGTTGGATTTTTAAATTTGATTTTTATTTTTTATTGGAGTAATTTTCCACTGAGTACGTGGACCACTTCTACTTTGTGCATTCCTCGGTTGATGGACATTTTCATTGCTTCCAAGTGTTGGCGATGGTAAATATTGTTGGAGTGCAGGATTGCCAGCCTGTGACTTTTTGATTCTCATTTTCTCAGGTGATAGGCCCAGCAGTGGGTGTGATTGATTGACTGGTAGCCCCGTGTTTCCCTTTTCAAAGCACCTTCTTTGTGTTTACATTAGTGGCTCTTACCACGTCCCACTTAGAATCGAGGGTACGCATTTCTCCACAATCGATTTAGCGTTTATTGTTTGCAGCATTTATGCTAATGGCCCTCCTGGCTGCTGTGAGCTGATAGGGTTCTGTAATTTGGCTTTGCATGTCTTTGAAAATTCGTAAAACTCATCATTTTTCTCCGCCGTTTTCTTTTCTCTTAAAAAAAAGGAAACAATTGGGAGTACAATATAACTCTTGAAATTGTCTTCTTGGAAGGTTGCCCTCTTTTGAATTTTTTGGTCGATTTTCCACGCCAGAGTTTTTTTAGAGAGCAGGTGTCATTTCCCGAACTGCAAGTTTGGTGAATATTTCGTGACCTTTAGCAATGGGTTTAAAGCTGCTGTTGTGGGAAGTGGCCTCAAGGAGGCAGCATTTCTCCATTCCCAAATCTGGGTACTAGGGCAGCAGAGCCTTTCTGGAAGTTGTGTTCCTAGGTTGTAAATTACATTGGAATGTGCATGGAGAAACCCCCATAAGTTTATGTCTCATTATTTCTTCTTGGTTTTTAAAAGTGTTTTAATTGGAGTAAAGCTTAGAATATTGTTTGTCCTAGGTGGACACAATCTGGTTCATTTGTACATTATATATGTCTATTCAAGTACAGATCCTCTTCCCATGTAAAATGTTACAGAGGGTTCCGCAGACCTCCCTTGCTATATGGTCGGTCTTTTTGAGATATGTATATAATATGTGTTTGTATACATATAGTAACACTAATCTTAATTTATCCATTCCCCCCACCTTTCCTTTAAGATGAGCATAGTTTGTTGTCTAAGTCTGTGAGTGTCTTTCTCTGTGGAAATATGTTCATTTGTGTCAGTTATTAGATAACGCCTATAAGTGATATCATAGAATATAGGTCTTTTACTTTCCGACTTACCTCATGTTTCGTGATTATCTCCAGACTCATTTGTGGTGCCTCAGAGAGCAACGGTTCATCGTTTTCCATGGCTAATATTCCATTGTGTGCATGGACCACTTCTTCTTTATCCATTCACCTCTTGTTGGATATTTTGATTGCTTCACTGTCTTGGCTATTGTGAATAAGGCTGCACTGCAGCTTTTGCGGCCTGTGTCTTCTCGATTCTTGTCTTCTCAGGTGAGAGGTCCATTGGTGCGCCTGCTGGATTGAGTGGTACCTCCATTTTTACTTTTCAACACAGCTCCTTTCTTTTCTCATTATTGGCTGTTACCCCTTTACGTCTCACCAGCAGGTAGAGGGGACACAGTTCTTTAAAACCCCTTCAGCATTTATTGTTTGTGGACTTTTTGCTGATGGTCAGTCGAAGGGTGTAAGTTGAAACTTTTTGTAGATTAGATTGCATGGGTCTAACGCTCCCTGAGGTTGAGCTTTTATCCATTTTCCTTTTTTTTTTAAAGGGCGTGAGTAAAATTTAACTCTTCATACTCTCTTCTTGAAACATTTGCCTTTTTTGAATTTTTTTGTCCATACCCTACTTCAGCACAATTTTTTAGGCCAGGCGTCCTTTACAGCCCTGAGTCCTTGTGAATGTTAAGTGACCATTAGCTGTGAGTTTAAAGCTGCTCTTGCAGGAAACGGCCACAAGGTGGCAGCATTTCTCATTTACCAAATTTGGTAACTGGGGAAACAGAGCCTTAATGGAAGTGGTGTTCTAGGTTGTAAATTCGAATGGAATGTGCCAGGAAAAAAGCCCTTTAAGTTTATGTCTCGTTACTTCTTGTTCATATTTGTAATTTACTTTTTATTTTTTATCCCAGCAAATTTGATTACAATGGTTTGTTTGTTCTAGGTGTGCAAGATGTGGTTCTTTCTCACATATACGTGTATCTATTCTTCCTCGCATCCTTTTCCCACGTAGGTTATGGCACAATGTTGAGTAGTCTTCTCCTGGTCTTCCGTACGTCTTTGGTGATTATATATTTCACATGGTTTGTATATCTCTGTTAACCCCAATATGGTAATGTATCCAATCCTCATCCCTTTCTATTGGGTGAACCGTAAGTTTTTTTAATGAATCTGTGATTGCCTTTCTCTGTGGAAATATCCTCATTGGTATCAATTTTTAAGTAACTCCTAACAGTGATATGATAGGATATGTGTCTTTTGCTATCTCACTTACTACAGGTGGCGTGATTACGTCTAGACTCATCTATGGTGCTGCAAATGGCATTGTTTCATTTTTTTTCACTAGCGAATATTCCATCTGTACATGGAGGAGTTCTTCTTTGTCCACCCATCTGTTGGTGGACTTTTTGGTTACTTTCGTATCTTGGCTATTGTAATACTGTGCAATGCAGGTTTGCCTGCCTGTGTCTTTCCAATTCTCTCTTCTTAGATTATAGGTCGAGGAGTGGGCCTGCTGGATCATACGGTAGCTCAATGTTGACCTTTGTAAGGCACCTCCATTCTGCTCTCATTTGTGGCCCTTTCCAAGTTACGTCCCACTTGAAGTTGAGGGTATGCATTTCTCCACAACACCTTCAGCATTTATTGTTTGTAGTTTTCTTGCTGATGGTTATTCTGACAAGTGTGAGCTGATACCTCTTTGTGGTTGAATTCGCGTGTGCCTCATAATCCGTTGAAATTGACCTTTAAGGCATGTCCATTTTATTTTTCAAGCTGTGATTACCCCTTAGTTCTTCAAAGTGTTCTCTTAAAGTATGTGTCACATTTTGAAATGTTTTGGCCATTACCTCCCTCAAGACATTTTGAGGGCAGGTTTCATTTACAGTTCTGCAGTACTTGTTCCTACGAAATGACCATTAGCACAGGCTTTAAAGCTGCTTTTGCAGCTAACTGCCAGAGGGTGGCAGCCCTTCTATGTTCCCCATCCTGGTAACTAGGGAAAAGCCCTTGCGGCCTGTGGTGTTTCTCGCGTATAAATTAGAGTGGAGTGTGCCCGGACAAACCCACACAAGCTGATGTCTCCTTACTTTAGTTGGATTTTTAAATTTGATTTTTATTTTTTATTGGAGTAATTTTCCACTGAGTACGTGGACCACTTCTACTTTGTGCATTCCTCGGTTGATGGACATTTTCATTGCTTCCAAGTGTTGGCGATGGTAAATATTGTTGGAGTGCAGGATTGCCAGCCTGTGACTTTTTGATTCTCATTTTCTCAGGTGATAGGCCCAGCAGTGGGTGTGATTGATTGACTGGTAGCCCCGTGTTTCCCTTTTCAAAGCACCTTCTTTGTGTTTACATTAGTGGCTCTTACCACGTCCCACTTAGAATCGAGGGTACGCATTTCTCCACAATCGATTTAGCGTTTATTGTTTGCAGCATTTATGCTAATGGCCCTCCTGGCTGCTGTGAGCTGATAGGGTTCTGTAATTTGGCTTTGCATGTCTTTGAAAATTCGTAAAACTCATCATTTTTCTCCGCCGTTTTCTTTTCTCTTAAAAAAAAGGAAACAATTGGGAGTACAATATAACTCTTGAAATTGTCTTCTTGGAAGGTTGCCCTCTTTTGAATTTTTTGGTCGATTTTCCACGCCAGAGTTTTTTTAGAGAGCAGGTGTCATTTCCCGAACTGCAAGTTTGGTGAATATTTCGTGACCTTTAGCAATGGGTTTAAAGCTGCTGTTGTGGGAAGTGGCCTCAAGGAGGCAGCATTTCTCCATTCCCAAATCTGGGTACTAGGGCAGCAGAGCCTTTCTGGAAGTTGTGTTCCTAGGTTGTAAATTACATTGGAATGTGCATGGAGAAACCCCCATAAGTTTATGTCTCATTATTTCTTCTTGGTTTTTAAAAGTGTTTTAATTGGAGTAAAGCTTAGAATATTGTTTGTCCTAGGTGGACACAATCTGGTTCATTTGTACATTATATATGTCTATTCAAGTACAGATCCTCTTCCCATGTAAAATGTTACAGAGGGTTCCGCAGACCTCCCTTGCTATATGGTCGGTCTTTTTGAGATATGTATATAATATGTGTTTGTATACATATAGTAACACTAATCTTAATTTATCCATTCCCCCCACCTTTCCTTTAAGATGAGCATAGTTTGTTGTCTAAGTCTGTGAGTGTCTTTCTCTGTGGAAATATGTTCATTTGTGTCAGTTATTAGATAACGCCTATAAGTGATATCATAGAATATAGGTCTTTTACTTTCCGACTTACCTCATGTTTCGTGATTATCTCCAGACTCATTTGTGGTGCCTCAGAGAGCAACGGTTCATCGTTTTCCATGGCTAATATTCCATTGTGTGCATGGACCACTTCTTCTTTATCCATTCACCTCTTGTTGGATATTTTGATTGCTTCACTGTCTTGGCTATTGTGAATAAGGCTGCACTGCAGCTTTTGCGGCCTGTGTCTTCTCGATTCTTGTCTTCTCAGGTGAGAGGTCCATTGGTGCGCCTGCTGGATTGAGTGGTACCTCCATTTTTACTTTTCAACACAGCTCCTTTCTTTTCTCATTATTGGCTGTTACCCCTTTACGTCTCACCAGCAGGTAGAGGGGACACAGTTCTTTAAAACCCCTTCAGCATTTATTGTTTGTGGACTTTTTGCTGATGGTCAGTCGACGGGTGTAAGTTGAAACTTTTTGTAGATTAGATTGCATGGGTCTAACGCTCCCTGAGGTTGAGCTTTTATCCATTTTCCTTTTTTTTTTAAAGGGCGTGAGTAAAATTTAACTCTTCATACTCTCTTCTTGAAACATTTGCCTTTTTTGAATTTTTTTGTCCATACCCTACTTCAGCACAATTTTTTAGGCCAGGCGTCCTTTACAGCCCTGAGTCCTTGTGAATGTTAAGTGACCATTAGCTGTGAGTTTAAAGCTGCTCTTGCAGGAAACGGCCACAAGGTGGCAGCATTTCTCATTTACCAAATTTGGTAACTGGGGAAACAGAGCCTTAATGGAAGTGGTGTTCTAGGTTGTAAATTCGAATGGAATGTGCCAGGAAAAAAGCCCTTTAAGTTTATGTCTCGTTACTTCTTGTTCATATTTGTAATTTACTTTTTATTTTTTATCCCAGCAAATTTGATTACAATGGTTTGTTTGTTCTAGGTGTGCAAGATGTGGTTCTTTCTCACATATACGTGTATCTATTCTTCCTCGCATCCTTTTCCCACGTAGGTTATGGCACAATGTTGAGTAGTCTTCTCCTGGTCTTCCGTACGTCTTTGGTGATTATATATTTCACATGGTTTGTATATCTCTGTTAACCCCAATATGGTAATGTATCCAATCCTCATCCCTTTCTATTGGGTGAACCGTAAGTTTTTTTAATGAATCTGTGATTGCCTTTCTCTGTGGAAATATCCTCATTGGTATCAATTTTTAAGTAACTCCTAACAGTGGTATGATAGGATATGTGTCTTTTGCTATCTCACTTACTACAGGTGGCGTGATTACGTCTAGACTCATCTATGGTGCTGCAAATGGCATTGTTTCATTTTTTTTCACTAGCGAATATTCCATCTGTACATGGAGGAGTTCTTCTTTGTCCACCCATCTGTTGGTGGACTTTTTGGTTACTTTCGTATCTTGGCTATTGTAATACTGTGCAATGCAGGTTTGCCTGCCTGTGTCTTTCCAATTCTCTCTTCTTAGATTATAGGTCGAGGAGTGGGCCTGCTGGATCATACGGTAGCTCAATGTTGACCTTTGTAAGGCACCTCCATTCTGCTCTCATTTGTGGCCCTTTCCAAGTTACGTCCCAATTGAAGTTGAGGGTATGCATTTCTCCACAACACCTTCAGCATTTATTGTTTGTAGTTTTCTTGCTGATGGTTATTCTGACAAGTGTGAGCTGATACCTCTTTGTGGTTGAATTCGCGTGTGCCTCACAATCCGTTGAAATTGACCTTTAAGGCATGTCCATTTTATTTTTCAAGCTGTGATTACCCCTTAGTTCTTCAAAGTGTTCTCTTAAAGTATGTGTCACATTTTGAAATGTTTTGGCCATTACCTCCCTCAAGACATTTTGAGGGCAGGTTTCATTTACAGTTCTGCAGTACTTGTTCCTACGAAATGACCATTAGCACAGGCTTTAAAGCTGCTTTTGCAGCTAACTGCCAGAGGGTGGCAGCCCTTCTATGTTCCCCATCCTGGTAACTAGGGAAAAGCCCTTGCGGCCTGTGGTGTTTCTCGCTTATAAATTAGAGTGGAGTGTGCCCGGACAAACCCACACAAGCTGATGTCTCCTTACTTTAGTTGGATTTTTAAATTTGATTTTTATTTTTTATTGGAGTAATTTTCCACTGAGTACGTGGACCACTTCTACTTTGTGCATTCCTCGGTTGATGGACATTTTCATTGCTTCCAAGTGTTGGCGATGGTAAATATTGTTGGAGTGCAGGATTGCCAGCCTGTGACTTTTTGATTCTCATTTTCTCAGGTGATAGGCCCAGCAGTGGGTGTGATTGATTGACTGGTAGCCCCGTGTTTCCCTTTTCAAAGCACCTTCTTTGTGTTTACATTAGTGGCTCTTACCACGTCCCACTTAGAATCGAGGGTACGCATTTCTCCACAATCGATTTAGCGTTTATTGTTTGCAGCATTTATGCTAATGGCCCTCCTGGCTGCTGTGAGCTGATAGGGTTCTGTAATTTGGCTTTGCATGTCTTTGAAAATTCGTAAAACTCATCATTTTTCTCCGCCGTTTTCTTTTCTCTTAAAAAAAAGGAAACAATTGGGAGTACAATATAACTCTTGAAATTGTCTTCTTGGAAGGTTGCCCTCTTTTGAATTTTTTGGTCGATTTTCCACGCCAGAGTTTTTTTAGAGAGCAGGTGTCATTTCCCGAACTGCAAGTTTGGTGAATATTTCGTGACCTTTAGCAATGGGTTTAAAGCTGCTGTTGTGGGAAGTGGCCTCAAGGAGGCAGCATTTCTCCATTCCCAAATCTGGGTACTAGGGCAGCAGAGCCTTTCTGGAAGTTGTGTTCCTAGGTTGTAAATTACATTGGAATGTGCATGGAGAAACCCCCATAAGTTTATGTCTCATTATTTCTTCTTGGTTTTTAAAAGTGTTTTAATTGGAGTAAAGCTTAGAATATTGTTTGTCCTAGGTGGACACAATCTGGTTCATTTGTACATTATATATGTCTATTCAAGTACAGATCCTCTTCCCATGTAAAATGTTACAGAGGGTTCCGCAGACCTCCCTTGCTATATGGTCGGTCTTTTTGAGATATGTATATAATATGTGTTTGTATACATATAGTAACACTAATCTTAATTTATCCATTCCCCCCACCTTTCCTTTAAGATGAGCATAGTTTGTTGTCTAAGTCTGTGAGTGTCTTTCTCTGTGGAAATATGTTCATTTGTGTCAGTTATTAGATAACGCCTATAAGTGATATCATAGAATATAGGTCTTTTACTTTCCGACTTACCTCATGTTTCGTGATTATCTCCAGACTCATTTGTGGTGCCTCAGAGAGCAACGGTTCATCGTTTTCCATGGCTAATATTCCATTGTGTGCATGGACCACTTCTTCTTTATCCATTCACCTCTTGTTGGATATTTTGATTGCTTCACTGTCTTGGCTATTGTGAATAAGGCTGCACTGCAGCTTTTGCGGCCTGTGTCTTCTCGATTCTTGTCTTCTCAGGTGAGAGGTCCATTGGTGCGCCTGCTGGATTGAGTGGTACCTCCATTTTTACTTTTCAACACAGCTCCTTTCTTTTCTCATTATTGGCTGTTACCCCTTTACGTCTCACCAGCAGGTAGAGGGGACACAGTTCTTTAAAACCCCTTCAGCATTTATTGTTTGTGGACTTTTTGCTGATGGTCAGTCGAAGGGTGTAAGTTGAAACTTTTTGTAGATTAGATTGCATGGGTCTAACGCTCCCTGAGGTTGAGCTTTTATCCATTTTCCTTTTTTTTTTAAAGGGCGTGAGTAAAATTTAACTCTTCATACTCTCTTCTTGAAACATTTGCCTTTTTTGAATTTTTTTGTCCATACCCTACTTCAGCACAATTTTTTAGGCCAGGCGTCCTTTACAGCCCTGAGTCCTTGTGAATGTTAAGTGACCATTAGCTGTGAGTTTAAAGCTGCTCTTGCAGGAAACGGCCACAAGGTGGCAGCATTTCTCATTTACCAAATTTGGTAACTGGGGAAACAGAGCCTTAATGGAAGTGGTGTTCTAGGTTGTAAATTCGAATGGAATGTGCCAGGAAAAAAGCCCTTTAAGTTTATGTCTCGTTACTTCTTGTTCATATTTGTAATTTACTTTTTATTTTTTATCCCAGCAAATTTGATTACAATGGTTTGTTTGTTCTAGGTGTGCAAGATGTGGTTCTTTCTCACATATACGTGTATCTATTCTTCCTCGCATCCTTTTCCCACGTAGGTTATGGCACAATGTTGAGTAGTCTTCTCCTGGTCTTCCGTACGTCTTTGGTGATTATATATTTCACATGGTTTGTATATCTCTGTTAACCCCAATATGGTAATGTATCCAATCCTCATCCCTTTCTATTGGGTGAACCGTAAGTTTTTTTAATGAATCTGTGATTGCCTTTCTCTGTGGAAATATCCTCATTGGTATCAATTTTTAAGTAACTCCTAACAGTGATATGATAGGATATGTGTCTTTTGCTATCTCACTTACTACAGGTGGCGTGATTACGTCTAGACTCATCTATGGTGCTGCAAATGGCATTGTTTCATTTTTTTTCACTAGCGAATATTCCATCTGTACATGGAGGAGTTCTTCTTTGTCCACCCATCTGTTGGTGGACTTTTTGGTTACTTTCGTATCTTGGCTATTGTAATACTGTGCAATGCAGGTTTGCCTGCCTGTGTCTTTCCAATTCTCTCTTCTTAGATTATAGGTCGAGGAGTGGGCCTGCTGGATCATACGGTAGCTCAATGTTGACCTTTGTAAGGCACCTCCATTCTGCTCTCATTTGTGGCCCTTTCCAAGTTACGTCCCACTTGAAGTTGAGGGTATGCATTTCTCCACAACACCTTCAGCATTTATTGTTTGTAGTTTTCTTGCTGATGGTTATTCTGACAAGTGTGAGCTGATACCTCTTTGTGGTTGAATTCGCGTGTGCCTCATAATCCGTTGAAATTGACCTTTAAGGCATGTCCATTTTATTTTTCAAGCTGTGATTACCCCTTAGTTCTTCAAAGTGTTCTCTTAAAGTATGTGTCACATTTTGAAATGTTTTGGCCATTACCTCCCTCAAGACATTTTGAGGGCAGGTTTCATTTACAGTTCTGCAGTACTTGTTCCTACGAAATGACCATTAGCACAGGCTTTAAAGCTGCTTTTGCAGCTAACTGCCAGAGGGTGGCAGCCCTTCTATGTTCCCCATCCTGGTAACTAGGGAAAAGCCCTTGCGGCCTGTGGTGTTTCTCGCGTATAAATTAGAGTGGAGTGTGCCCGGACAAACCCACACAAGCTGATGTCTCCTTACTTTAGTTGGATTTTTAAATTTGATTTTTATTTTTTATTGGAGTAATTTTCCACTGAGTACGTGGACCACTTCTACTTTGTGCATTCCTCGGTTGATGGACATTTTCATTGCTTCCAAGTGTTGGCGATGGTAAATATTGTTGGAGTGCAGGATTGCCAGCCTGTGACTTTTTGATTCTCATTTTCTCAGGTGATAGGCCCAGCAGTGGGTGTGATTGATTGACTGGTAGCCCCGTGTTTCCCTTTTCAAAGCACCTTCTTTGTGTTTACATTAGTGGCTCTTACCACGTCCCACTTAGAATCGAGGGTACGCATTTCTCCACAATCGATTTAGCGTTTATTGTTTGCAGCATTTATGCTAATGGCCCTCCTGGCTGCTGTGAGCTGATAGGGTTCTGTAATTTGGCTTTGCATGTCTTTGAAAATTCGTAAAACTCATCATTTTTCTCCGCCGTTTTCTTTTCTCTTAAAAAAAAGGAAACAATTGGGAGTACAATATAACTCTTGAAATTGTCTTCTTGGAAGGTTGCCCTCTTTTGAATTTTTTGGTCGATTTTCCACGCCAGAGTTTTTTTAGAGAGCAGGTGTCATTTCCCGAACTGCAAGTTTGGTGAATATTTCGTGACCTTTAGCAATGGGTTTAAAGCTGCTGTTGTGGGAAGTGGCCTCAAGGAGGCAGCATTTCTCCATTCCCAAATCTGGGTACTAGGGCAGCAGAGCCTTTCTGGAAGTTGTGTTCCTAGGTTGTAAATTACATTGGAATGTGCATGGAGAAACCCCCATAAGTTTATGTCTCATTATTTCTTCTTGGTTTTTAAAAGTGTTTTAATTGGAGTAAAGCTTAGAATATTGTTTGTCCTAGGTGGACACAATCTGGTTCATTTGTACATTATATATGTCTATTCAAGTACAGATCCTCTTCCCATGTAAAATGTTACAGAGGGTTCCGCAGACCTCCCTTGCTATATGGTCGGTCTTTTTGAGATATGTATATAATATGTGTTTGTATACATATAGTAACACTAATCTTAATTTATCCATTCCCCCCACCTTTCCTTTAAGATGAGCATAGTTTGTTGTCTAAGTCTGTGAGTGTCTTTCTCTGTGGAAATATGTTCATTTGTGTCAGTTATTAGATAACGCCTATAAGTGATATCATAGAATATAGGTCTTTTACTTTCCGACTTACCTCATGTTTCGTGATTATCTCCAGACTCATTTGTGGTGCCTCAGAGAGCAACGGTTCATCGTTTTCCATGGCTAATATTCCATTGTGTGCATGGACCACTTCTTCTTTATCCATTCACCTCTTGTTGGATATTTTGATTGCTTCACTGTCTTGGCTATTGTGAATAAGGCTGCACTGCAGCTTTTGCGGCCTGTGTCTTCTCGATTCTTGTCTTCTCAGGTGAGAGGTCCATTGGTGCGCCTGCTGGATTGAGTGGTACCTCCATTTTTACTTTTCAACACAGCTCCTTTCTTTTCTCATTATTGGCTGTTACCCCTTTACGTCTCACCAGCAGGTAGAGGGGACACAGTTCTTTAAAACCCCTTCAGCATTTATTGTTTGTGGACTTTTTGCTGATGGTCAGTCGACGGGTGTAAGTTGAAACTTTTTGTAGATTAGATTGCATGGGTCTAACGCTCCCTGAGGTTGAGCTTTTATCCATTTTCCTTTTTTTTTTAAAGGGCGTGAGTAAAATTTAACTCTTCATACTCTCTTCTTGAAACATTTGCCTTTTTTGAATTTTTTTGTCCATACCCTACTTCAGCACAATTTTTTAGGCCAGGCGTCCTTTACAGCCCTGAGTCCTTGTGAATGTTAAGTGACCATTAGCTGTGAGTTTAAAGCTGCTCTTGCAGGAAACGGCCACAAGGTGGCAGCATTTCTCATTTACCAAATTTGGTAACTGGGGAAACAGAGCCTTAATGGAAGTGGTGTTCTAGGTTGTAAATTCGAATGGAATGTGCCAGGAAAAAAGCCCTTTAAGTTTATGTCTCGTTACTTCTTGTTCATATTTGTAATTTACTTTTTATTTTTTATCCCAGCAAATTTGATTACAATGGTTTGTTTGTTCTAGGTGTGCAAGATGTGGTTCTTTCTCACATATACGTGTATCTATTCTTCCTCGCATCCTTTTCCCACGTAGGTTATGGCACAATGTTGAGTAGTCTTCTCCTGGTCTTCCGTACGTCTTTGGTGATTATATATTTCACATGGTTTGTATATCTCTGTTAACCCCAATATGGTAATGTATCCAATCCTCATCCCTTTCTATTGGGTGAACCGTAAGTTTTTTTAATGAATCTGTGATTGCCTTTCTCTGTGGAAATATCCTCATTGGTATCAATTTTTAAGTAACTCCTAACAGTGGTATGATAGGATATGTGTCTTTTGCTATCTCACTTACTACAGGTGGCGTGATTACGTCTAGACTCATCTATGGTGCTGCAAATGGCATTGTTTCATTTTTTTTCACTAGCGAATATTCCATCTGTACATGGAGGAGTTCTTCTTTGTCCACCCATCTGTTGGTGGACTTTTTGGTTACTTTCGTATCTTGGCTATTGTAATACTGTGCAATGCAGGTTTGCCTGCCTGTGTCTTTCCAATTCTCTCTTCTTAGATTATAGGTCGAGGAGTGGGCCTGCTGGATCATACGGTAGCTCAATGTTGACCTTTGTAAGGCACCTCCATTCTGCTCTCATTTGTGGCCCTTTCCAAGTTACGTCCCACTTGAAGTTGAGGGTATGCATTTCTCCACAACACCTTCAGCATTTATTGTTTGTAGTTTTCTTGCTGATGGTTATTCTGACAAGTGTGAGCTGATACCTCTTTGTGGTTGAATTCGCGTGTGCCTCATAATCCGTTGAAATTGACCTTTAAGGCATGTCCATTTTATTTTTCAAGCTGTGATTACCCCTTAGTTCTTCAAAGTGTTCTCTTAAAGTATGTGTCACATTTTGAAATGTTTTGGCCATTACCTCCCTCAAGACATTTTGAGGGCAGGTTTCATTTACAGTTCTGCAGTACTTGTTCCTACGAAATGACCATTAGCACAGGCTTTAAAGCTGCTTTTGCAGCTAACTGCCAGAGGGTGGCAGCCCTTCTATGTTCCCCATCCTGGTAACTAGGGAAAAGCCCTTGCGGCCTGTGGTGTTTCTCGCTTATAAATTAGAGTGGAGTGTGCCCGGACAAACCCACACAAGCTGATGTCTCCTTACTTTAGTTGGATTTTTAAATTTGATTTTTATTTTTTATTGGAGTAATTTTCCACTGAGTACGTGGACCACTTCTACTTTGTGCATTCCTCGGTTGATGGACATTTTCATTGCTTCCAAGTGTTGGCGATGGTAAATATTGTTGGAGTGCAGGATTGCCAGCCTGTGACTTTTTGATTCTCATTTTCTCAGGTGATAGGCCCAGCAGTGGGTGTGATTGATTGACTGGTAGCCCCGTGTTTCCCTTTTCAAAGCACCTTCTTTGTGTTTACATTAGTGGCTCTTACCACGTCCCACTTAGAATCGAGGGTACGCATTTCTCCACAATCGATTTAGCGTTTATTGTTTGCAGCATTTATGCTAATGGCCCTCCTGGCTGCTGTGAGCTGATAGGGTTCTGTAATTTGGCTTTGCATGTCTTTGAAAATTCGTAAAACTCATCATTTTTCTCCGCCGTTTTCTTTTCTCTTAAAAAAAAGGAAACAATTGGGAGTACAATATAACTCTTGAAATTGTCTTCTTGGAAGGTTGCCCTCTTTTGAATTTTTTGGTCGATTTTCCACGCCAGAGTTTTTTTAGAGAGCAGGTGTCATTTCCCGAACTGCAAGTTTGGTGAATATTTCGTGACCTTTAGCAATGGGTTTAAAGCTGCTGTTGTGGGAAGTGGCCTCAAGGAGGCAGCATTTCTCCATTCCCAAATCTGGGTACTAGGGCAGCAGAGCCTTTCTGGAAGTTGTGTTCCTAGGTTGTAAATTACATTGGAATGTGCATGGAGAAACCCCCATAAGTTTATGTCTCATTATTTCTTCTTGGTTTTTAAAAGTGTTTTAATTGGAGTAAAGCTTAGAATATTGTTTGTCCTAGGTGGACACAATCTGGTTCATTTGTACATTATATATGTCTATTCAAGTACAGATCCTCTTCCCATGTAAAATGTTACAGAGGGTTCCGCAGACCTCCCTTGCTATATGGTCGGTCTTTTTGAGATATGTATATAATATGTGTTTGTATACATATAGTAACACTAATCTTAATTTATCCATTCCCCCCACCTTTCCTTTAAGATGAGCATAGTTTGTTGTCTAAGTCTGTGAGTGTCTTTCTCTGTGGAAATATGTTCTTTTGTGTCAGTTATTAGATAACGCCTATAAGTGATATCATAGAATATAGGTCTTTTACTTTCCGACTTACCTCATGTTTCGTGATTATCTCCAGACTCATTTGTGGTGCCTCAGAGAGCAACGGTTCATCGTTTTCCATGGCTAATATTCCATTGTGTGCATGGACCACTTCTTCTTTATCCATTCACCTCTTGTTGGATATTTTGATTGCTTCACTGTCTTGGCTATTGTGAATAAGGCTGCACTGCAGCTTTTGCGGCCTGTGTCTTCTCGATTCTTGTCTTCTCAGGTGAGAGGTCCATTGGTGCGCCTGCTGGATTGAGTGGTACCTCCATTTTTACTTTTCAACACAGCTCCTTTCTTTTCTCATTATTGGCTGTTACCCCTTTACGTCTCACCAGCAGGTAGAGGGGACACAGTTCTTTAAAACCCCTTCAGCATTTATTGTTTGTGGACTTTTTGCTGATGGTCAGTCGTCGGGTGTAAGTTGAAACTTTTTGTAGATTAGATTGCATGGGTCTATCGCTCCCTGAGGTTGAGCTTTTATCCATTTTCCTTTTTTTTTTAAAGGGCGTGAGTAAAATTTAACTCTTCATACTCTCTTGAAACATTTGCCTTTTTTGAATTTTTTTGTCCATACCCTACTTCAGCACAATTTTTTAGGCCAGGCGTCCTTTACAGCCCTGAGTCCTTGTGAATGTTAAGTGACCATTAGCTGTGAGTTTAAAGCTGCTCTTGCAGGAAACGGCCACAAGGTGGCAGCATTTCTCATTTACCAAATTTGGTAACTGGGGAAACAGAGCCTTAATGGAAGTGGTGTTCTAGGTTGTAAATTCGAATGGAATGTGCCAGGAAAAAAGCCCTTTAAGTTTATGTCTCGTTACTTCTTGTTCATATTTGTAATTTACTTTTTATTTTTTATCCCAGCAAATTTGATTACAATGGTTTGTTTGTTCTAGGTGTGCAAGATGTGGTTCTTTCTCACATATACGTGTATCTATTCTTCCTCGCATCCTTTTCCCACGTAGGTTATGGCACAATGTTGAGTAGTCTTCTCCTGGTCTTCCGTACGTCTTTGGTGATTATATATTTCACATGGTTTGTATATCTCTGTTAACCCCAATATGGTAATGTATCCAATCCTCATCCCTTTCTATTGGGTGAACCGTAAGTTTTTTTAATGAATCTGTGATTGCCTTTCTCTGTGGAAATATCCTCATTGGTATCAATTTTTAAGTAACTCCTAACAGTGATATGATAAGATATGTGTCTTTTGCTATCTCACTTACTACAGGTGGCGTGATTACGTCTAGACTCATCTATGGTGCTGCAAATGGCATTGTTTCATTTTTTTTCACTAGCGAATATTCCATCTGTACATGGAGGAGTTATTCTTTGTCCACCCATCTGTTGGTGGACTTTTTGGTTACTTTCGTATCTTGGCTATTGTAATACTGTGCAATGCAGGTTTGCCTGCCTGTGTCTTTCCAATTCTCTCTTCTTAGATTATAGGTCGAGGAGTGGGCCTGCTGGATCATACGGTAGCTCAATGTTGACCTTTGTAAGGCACCTCCATTCTGCTCTCATTTGTGGCCCTTTCCAAGTTACGTCCCAATTGAAGTTGAGGGTATGCATTTCTCCACAACACCTTCAGCATTTATTGTTTGTAGTTTTCTTGCTGATGGTTATTCTGACAAGTGTGAGCTGATACCTCTTTGTGGTTGAATTCGCGTGTGCCTCATAATCCGTTGAAATTGACCTTTAAGGCATGTCCATTTTATTTTTCAAGCTGTGATTACCCCTTAGTTCTTCAAAGTGTTCTCTTAAAGTATGTGTCACATTTTGAAATGTTTTGGCCATTACCTCCCTCAAGACATTTTGAGGGCAGGTTTCATTTACAGTTCTGCAGTACTTGTTCCTACGAAATGACCATTAGCACAGGCTTTAAAGCTGCTTTTGCAGCTAACTGCCAGAGGGTGGCAGCCCTTCTATGTTCCCCATCCTGGTAACTAGGGAAAAGCCCTTGCGGCCTGTGGTGTTTCTCGCTTATAAATTAGAGTGGAGTGTGCCCGGACAAACCCACACAAGCTGATGTCTCCTTACTTTAGTTGGATTTTTAAATTTGATTTTTATTTTTTATTGGAGTAATTTTCCACTGAGTACGTGGACCACTTCTACTTTGTGCATTCCTCGGTTGATGGACATTTTCATTGCTTCCAAGTGTTGGCGATGGTAAATATTGTTGGAGTGCAGGATTGCCAGCCTGTGACTTTTTGATTCTCATTTTCTCAGGTGATAGGCCCAGCAGTGGGTGTGATTGATTGACTGGTAGCCCCGTGTTTCCCTTTTCAAAGCACCTTCTTTGTGTTTACATTAGTGGCTCTTACCACGTCCCACTTAGAATCGAGGGTACGCATTTCTCCACAATCGATTTAGCGTTTATTGTTTGCAGCATTTATGCTAATGGCCCTCCTGGCTGCTGTGAGCTGATAGGGTTCTGTAATTTGGCTTTGCATGTGTTTGAAAATTCGTAAAACTCATCATTTTTCTCCGCCGTTTTCTTTTCTCTTAAAAAAAAGGAAACAATTGGGAGTACAATATAACTCTTGAAATTGTCTTCTTGGAAGGTTGCCCTCTTTTGAATTTTTTGGTCGATTTTCCACGCCAGAGTTTTTTTAGAGAGCAGGTGTCATTTCCCGAACTGCAAGTTTGGTGAATATTTCGTGACCTTTAGCAATGGGTTTTAAGCTGCTGTTGTGGGAAGTGGCCTCAAGGAGGCAGCATTTCTCCATTCCCAAATCTGGGTACTAGGGCAGCAGAACCTTTCTGGAAGTTGTGTTCCTAGGTTGTAAATTACATTGGAATGTGCATGGAGAAACCCCCATAAGTTTATGTCTCATTATTTCTTCTTGGTTTTTAAAAGTGTTTTAATTGGAGTAAAGCTTAGAATATTGTTTGTCCTAGGTGGACACAATCTGGTTCATTTGTACATTATATATGTCTATTCAAGTACAGATCCTCTTCCCATGTAAAATGTTACAGAGGGTTCCGCAGACCTCCCTTGCTATATGGTCGGTCTTTTTGAGATATGTATATAATATGTGTTTGTATACATATAGTAACACTAATCTTAATTTATCCATTCCCCCCACCTTTCCTTTAAGATGAGCATAGTTTGTTGTCTAAGTCTGTGAGTGTCTTTCTCTGTGGAAATATGTTCATTTGTGTCAGTTATTAGATAACGCCTATAAGTGATATCATAGAATATAGGTCTTTTACTTTCCGACTTACCTCATGTTTCGTGATTATCTCCAGACTCATTTGTGGTGCCTCAGAGAGCAACGGTTCATCGTTTTCCATGGCTAATATTCCATTGTGTGCATGGACCACTTCTTCTTTATCCATTCACCTCTTGTTGGATATTTTGATTGCTTCACTGTCTTGGCTATTGTGAATAAGGCTGCACTGCAGCTTTTGCGGCCTGTGTCTTCTCGATTCTTGTCTTCTCAGGTGAGAGGTCCATTGGTGCGCCTGCTGGATTGAGTGGTACCTCCATTTTTACTTTTCAACACAGCTCCTTTCTTTTCTCATTATTGGCTGTTACCCCTTTACGTCTCACCAGCAGGTAGAGGGGACACAGTTCTTTAAAACCCCTTCAGCATTTATTGTTTGTGGACTTTTTGCTGATGGTCAGTCGACGGGTGTAAGTTGAAACTTTTTGTAGATTAGATTGCATGGGTCTAACGCTCCCTGAGGTTGAGCTTTTATCCATTTTCCTTTTTTTTTTAAAGGGCGTGAGTAAAATTTAACTCTTCATACTCTCTTCTTGAAACATTTGCCTTTTTTGAATTTTTTTGTCCATACCCTACTTCAGCACAATTTTTTAGGCCAGGCGTCCTTTACAGCCCTGAGTCCTTGTGAATGTTAAGTGACCATTAGCTGTGAGTTTAAAGCTGCTCTTGCAGGAAACGGCCACAAGGTGGCAGCATTTCTCATTTACCAAATTTGGTAACTGGGGAAACAGAGCCTTAATGGAAGTGGTGTTCTAGGTTGTAAATTCGAATGGAATGTGCCAGGAAAAAAGCCCTTTAAGTTTATGTCTCGTTACTTCTTGTTCATATTTGTAATTTACTTTTTATTTTTTATCCCAGCAAATTTGATTACAATGGTTTGTTTGTTCTAGGTGTGCAAGATGTGGTTCTTTCTCACATATACGTGTATCTATTCTTCCTCGCATCCTTTTCCCACGTAGGTTATGGCACAATGTTGAGTAGTCTTCTCCTGGTCTTCCGTACGTCTTTGGTGATTATATATTTCACATGGTTTGTATATCTCTGTTAACCCCAATATGGTAATGTATCCAATCCTCATCCCTTTCTATTGGGTGAACCGTAAGTTTTTTTAATGAATCTGTGATTGCCTTTCTCTGTGGAAATATCCTCATTGGTATCAATTTTTAAGTAACTCCTAACAGTGATATGATAGGATATGTGTCTTTTGCTATCTCACTTACTACAGGTGGCGTGATTACGTCTAGACTCATCTATGGTGCTGCAAATGGCATTGTTTCATTTTTTTTCACTAGCGAATATTCCATCTGTACATGGAGGAGTTCTTCTTTGTCCACCCATCTGTTGGTGGACTTTTTGGTTACTTTCGTATCTTGGCTATTGTAATACTGTGCAATGCAGATTTGCCTGCCTGTGTCTTTCCAATTCTCTCTTCTTAGATTATAGGTCGAGGAGTGGGCCTGCTGGATCATACGGTAGCTCAATGTTGACCTTTGTAAGGCACCTCCATTCTGCTCTCATTTGTGGCCCTTTCCAAGTTACGTCCCACTTGAAGTTGAGGGTATGCATTTCTCCACAACACCTTCAGCATTTATTGTTTGTAGTTTTCTTGCTGATGGTTATTCTGACAAGTGTGAGCTGATACCTCTTTGTGGTTGAATTCGCGTGTGCCTCATAATCCGTTGAAATTGACCTTTAAGGCATGTCCATTTTATTTTTCAAGCTGTGATTACCCCTTAGTTCTTCAAAGTGTTCTCTTAAAGTATGTGTCACATTTTGAAATGTTTTGGCCATTACCTCCCTCAAGACATTTTGAGGGCAGGTTTCATTTACAGTTCTGCAGTACTTGTTCCTACGAAATGACCATTAGCACAGGCTTTAAAGCTGCTTTTGCAGCTAACTGCCAGAGGGTGGCAGCCCTTCTATGTTCCCCATCCTGGTAACTAGGGAAAAGCCCTTGCGGCCTGTGGTGTTTCTCGCGTATAAATTAGAGTGGAGTGTGCCCGGACAAACCCACACAAGCTGATGTCTCCTTACTTTAGTTGGATTTTTAAATTTGATTTTTATTTTTTATTGGAGTAATTTTCCACTGAGTACGTGGACCACTTCTACTTTGTGCATTCCTCGGTTGATGGACATTTTCATTGCTTCCAAGTGTTGGTGATGGTAAATATTGTTGGAGTGCATGATTGCCAGCCTGTGACTTTTTGATTCTCATTTTCTCAGGTGATAGGCCCAGCAGTGGGTGTGATTGATTGACTGGTAGCCCCGTGTTTCCCTTTTCAAAGCACCTTCTTTGTGTTTACATTAGTGGCTCTTACCACGTCCCACTTAGAATCGAGGGTACGCATTTCTCCACAATCGATTTAGCGTTTATTGTTTGCAGCATTTATGCTAATGGCCCTCCTGGCTGCTGTGAGCTCATAGGGTTCTGTAATTTGGCTTTGCATGTCTTTGAAAATTCGTAAAACTCATCATTTTTCTCCGCCGTTTTCTTTTCTCTTAAAAAAAAGGAAACAATTGGGAGTACAATATAACTCTTGAAATTGTCTTCTTGGAAGGTTGCCCTCTTTTGAATTTTTTGGTCGATTTTCCACGCCAGAGTTTTTTTAGAGAGCAGGTGTCATTTCCCGAACTGCAAGTTTGGTGAATATTTCGTGACCTTTAGCAATGGGTTTAAAGCTGCTGTTGTGGGAAGTGGCCTCAAGGAGGCAGCATTTCTCCATTCCCAAATCTGGGTACTAGGGCAGCAGAGCCTTTCTGGAAGTTGTGTTCCTAGGTTGTAAATTACATTGGAATGTGCATGGAGAAACCCCCATAAGTTTATGTCTCATTATTTCTTCTTGGTTTTTAAAAGTGTTTTAATTGGAGTAAAGCTTAGAATATTGTTTGTCCTAGGTGGACACAATCTGGTTCATTTGTACATTATATATGTCTATTCAAGTACAGATCCTCTTCCCATGTAAAATGTTACAGAGGGTTCCGCAGACCTCCCTTGCTATATGGTCGGTCTTTTTGAGATATGTATATAATATGTGTTTGTATACATATAGTAACACTAATCTTAATTTATCCATTCCCCCCACCTTTCCTTTAAGATGAGCATAGTTTGTTGTCTAAGTCTGTGAGTGTCTTTCTCTGTGGAAATATGTTCTTTTGTGTCAGTTATTAGATAACGCCTATAAGTGATATCATAGAATATAGGTCTTTTACTTTCCGACTTACCTCATGTTTCGTGATTATCTCCAGACTCATTTGTGGTGCCTCAGAGAGCAACGGTTCATCGTTTTCCATGGCTAATATTCCATTGTGTGCATGGACCACTTCTTCTTTATCCATTCACCTCTTGTTGGATATTTTGATTGCTTCACTGTCTTGGCTATTGTGAATAAGGCTGCACTGCAGCTTTTGCGGCCTGTGTCTTCTCGATTCTTGTCTTCTCAGGTGAGAGGTCCATTGGTGCGCCTGCTGGATTGAGTGGTACCTCCATTTTTACTTTTCAACACAGCTCCTTTCTTTTCTCATTATTGGCTGTTACCCCTTTACGTCTCACCAGCAGGTAGAGGGGACACAGTTCTTTAAAACCCCTTCAGCATTTATTGTTTGTGGACTTTTTGCTGATGGTCAGTCGACGGGTGTAAGTTGAAACTTTTTGTAGATTAGATTGCATGGGTCTAACGCTCCCTGAGGTTGAGCTTTTATCCATTTTCCTTTTTTTTTTAAAGGGCGTGAGTAAAATTTAACTCTTCATACTCTCTTCTTGAAACATTTGCCTTTTTTGAATTTTTTGTCCATACCCCACTTCAGCACAATTTTTTAGGCCAGGCGTCCTTTACAGCCCTGAGTCCTTGTGAATGTTAAGTGACCATTAGCTGTGAGTTTAAAGCTGCTCTTGCAGGAAACGGCCACAAGGTGGAAGCATTTCTCATTTACCAAATTTGGTAACTGGGGAAACAGAGC